>NC_029791.2:79486678-79493868 GCF_000816755.2 Arachis ipaensis
CTGATCACGTTTTAGGGGGCTGGCCATCTCGGCCATGCCTGGACCTTTCACTTATGTATTTTCAACGGTAGAGTTTCTACACTCCATAGATTAAGGTGTGGAGCTCTGCTGTTCCTCAAAGATTAATGCAAAGAACTACTGTTTTCTATTCAATTCTTCTTATTTCGTTTCTAAGATATCCATTCGCACCCAAGAACGTGATGAAGGTGATGATTATGTGTGACGCTCATCATCCTTCTTCCTTATGAACGCGTGCCTGACAAACACTTCCGTTCTACATGAAATCAAGCTTGAATGAATATCTCTTAGATCTCCTAACCAGAATCTTCGTGGCGTAAGCTAGAATGATGGCGGCATTCAAGAGAATCTGGAAGGTCTAAACCTTGTCTGTGGTATTCCAAGTAGGATTCAATGATTGAATGACTGTGACGAGCTCCTAACTCGCGATTGCAGGGCGTTAGTGACAGACGCAAAAGGATAGTAAATTCTATTCCAGCATGATCGAGAACCGACAGATGAATAGCCGTGCCGTGACAGGGTGCGTGAGCATATTATTCACTAAGACGATAAGATGAAGCCATTGACAAGGGTGATGCCTCCAGACGATTAGCCATGCCGTGACAGGGCATTGGATCATTTTCCCGTGCTTTGGAGCCATTACCAGGAGTTGTTCGAGCCTGGAGATCACAATTTCGTGCACCACCCTGCCACTGGCAGACCGATCGTTTAAGTTTCCTCATGGCATAGTAGAAGATTTACTGGTGAAGGTAGGAGATTTTATCTTCCCAGCAAACTTCGTAGTGCTGGACATGAAGGAGGAAGCCAAGGCCTCCATCATCCTGGGAAGACCATTCTAGGCCACTGCTGGAGCTATCATTGATATCCAAAAAGGTGAACTTACCTTAAGATTACAGAATGAGAAGATGACATTCAATGTGTTCAAGGCCATGAGCTACCCACAAGAACCATTGGGAGAATGTATGAGTTTGGATTCACTGGAAGATGCAGTACAAGAGATTTTTGAAGAAGAAGAACTTGAAGGGTTAACAAAGGAGGAATCAGCATCTAGCGAAGAGGCTGCAACAGCGGAGACTCATGTTCAAGGTGCACCAGAGGTGGAGAATGAAAGAAAAGAAGCACCCAAATTTGAACTCAAAGCACTGCCACCCACTCTCAAATACGCATATTTAGGAGAGAATGAAAGTTACCCAGTGATCATAAACTCAACCCTCAGCCAAGATCAAGAGGATGAACTACTCCAAGTATTGCGAAAACACAAGGATGCCATTAGATGGACCCTCGCTGACCTGAAAGGAATCAGTTCGGCCATATGCATTCATAAGATACTGTTGGAAGATGATGCCAAACCATCCATTCAACCCCAAAGGAGGCTGAATCCAGTCATGAAAGAAGTGGTACAGAAAGAAGTCATGAAGTTGTGGCAGGGAGGGGTGATCTACCCGATCTCAGACAGTCCATGGGTCAGCCCTGTGTAAGTTGTCCCAAAAAAGGGAGGTATCACTGTAGTCCCCAATGAGAAGAACGAACTAATCCCTACAAGGACCGTCACAGGATGGCGGATGTGCATAGACTACAGAAAACTCAATGAAGCTACAAGAAAATATCATTTCCCCCTTCCTTTTATGGATCAGATGCTGGAAAGACTTGCAGGACACGCATATTACTGTTTTCTCGATGGTTATTCAGGATATAACCAAATAGTGGTTGATCCGAGAGACCAAGAGAAAACCTCATTCACTTGCCCATATGGAGTGTTTGCCTATAGGCGCATGCCATTTGGGCTATGTAATGCACCTGCAACTTTCCAACGTTGCATGCTCTCCATTTTTTCAGATATGATAGAGAAATTCATTGAAGTCTTTATAGATGACTTTTTAGTATTCGGAGATTCCTTTCCTAATTGCCTAAATCACCTGGCCTGGTATTAAAAAGATGTCAAGAGACCAATTTGGTCTTGAACTGGGAGAAATGTCACTTTATGGTGACAGGAAGAATAGTTCTTGGCCATAAGGTTTCTAACCAAGGTATTGAGGTAGACAGAGCTAAAGTAGAACTCATTGAAAAACTACCTCCACCAAGTGATGTCAAGGAAATTAGGAGCTTTTTAGGGCATGCTGGCTTTTACAGAAGGTTTATTAAAGATTTTTCAAAAATAGCCAAGCCCTTAAGCAATCTCCTTGTATCTGATACCCCATTTATCTTTGATGAAAAGTGCATGCTAGCATTCGAAAACTTGAAGAAGAGGCTGTCCTCTGCCCCTATCATTTCCCCACCTGATTGGAACTTGCCATTTGAACTGATGTGTGATGCATCTGATTTTGCAGTTGGGGCAGTGTTGGGACAGAGGAAAGATAACTTGGTCCATGTGATATACTATGCCAACAAAGTCCTCAATGACACTCAAAGAAATTATACCATTACTAAAAAGGAGTTGCTGGCAATAGTTTTTGCATTTGACAAGTTTAGATCATACCTCATTGGTGCCAAAGTGATCGTTTTCACAGATCACACAACACTTAAATATTTGTTTGCCAAGCAATAATCAAAACCAAGACTAATAAGATGGATATTGTTGTTGCAGGAATTCAATATTGAAATTAGAGACAAGAAAGGAGTGGAGAACAAGGTAGCGGATCACCTATCCAGAATCCCTCATGATAAAGGAGGAACACATGATACAAGTGTAAATGAGTTCTTCCCAGATGAGCAGTTGATGATGGTTCACAGAGCACCCTGGTTTACCAGTTATTGCCAATTTCAAGGCAACTGGGGCTTTACCTCCAGAAATCAACAAACATAAAAAAAGAAAGCACATCAATGATGCTAAATATTTTGTCTGGGATGAACCATATCTATTCAAGAAATGTTCAGATGGAATCCATAGAAGATGTGTTTCAGAAAAAGAGGGAAGAGAGGTCCTATGGAACTGCCATGGCTTGTGCTATGGAGGCCACTTTGGAGGGGAAAGAACTACAGCCAAGGTGTTACAAAGCAGATTCTTTTGGCCCACCCTTTTCAAGGATGCCAAGGAAGTAGCAAAGAACTGCAATGAATGCCAAAGAGCTGGAAACCTACCCAAAAAAAATGAGATGCCACAGAATTTCATCTTAGAGCTGGAACTGTTTGATGTATGGGGAATCGATTTCATTGGACCATTCCCAACCTCATATTCAAACAAGTATATCCTAGTAGCAGTGGATTACGTTTCTAAGTGGGTAGAGGCCATTGCAACCCCAACAAATGATAACAAGGTGGTCATGAACTTCCTCAGAAAGAATATCTTTAGCCGTTTCGGAGTCCCACGAGCGCTCATCAGTGATGGAGGGAGCCATTTTTGTAACAGACCACTAGAAGTTCTTCTCCTATGATACGGGGTAAAGCACAAGGTTGCCACACCTTACCACCCCCAAACAAGTGGGCAAACCGAGATATTTAACAAAGAGTTAAAAAGGATTCTGGAGAAGACTATAGGAGCATCAAGAAAAGACTAGTCGAAGAAGCTAGATGATGCTCTTTGGGCATATAGAACAGAATTTAAAACACCAATCGGGATGTCCCCATATCAACTGGTTTATGGAAAGGCCTGTCATTTACCATTGGAGCTTGAACACAAAGCTATCTGGGCTCTCAAGCTACTAAATTTTGATAGGCTTGCCGCTGGTGAAAAAAGAGTCTTGCAGCTGCAGGAAATGGAGGAGTTTAGATCTCAAGCCTATGAAAATGCCAAGATCTATAAAGAAAAGGCAAAGAGAAGACATGACCTCAATCTGACACCCAAGAGCTTCGAAAAAGGACAGCAAGTGCTCCTCTACAACTCTAAATTGAAACTCTTCCCTGGGAAACTCAAATCAAGGTGGTCTGGACCCTTTCTCGTCACAAAGGTCTCACCATATGGACACATAGAAATCATGGAGGAAAGCTCAAAGAGGACTTTCACTGTGAACGAACAAAGGCTCAATAAACCCTAGAAAGACAAAGGGATCAATAAATTAAAGTCTCATAGGGTGCAATCAAGTGAGTATTCCAGGGCATGATAAAGGTCTGGAAGCCAATGAAGGAATGAACCTAAGTTGCTATGCATGAAACCCCATAAAACCAAGGACATGACTTCCATAATAATGACTCATTTCTCTTTTCATTTCATTCATCATTGTCATGTTTCAGTACTTGCTTAGGGACAAGCAAGCTTTAAGTTTGGTGTTGTGATGCCAAGGCATTTTGGCCAGTTTCACTGACCTTTTCTTTATTGTTTTAGGGTAGTTTCATGCATTTTCTTAGTTAATAAGCAAGTTTTGGGTAGATAATCACTTACATCTTGATTCAAGCAAACATTGTGAATTTTATATGATTTTATGACATTACATTAACGTGGAAGCTAATGTGGAGGAAAGAAATGATGAGCCAACGTTAGTGACACTCACCTTTGTCACTAATGTTGGAGATGGTAATCACCACCACGTTAGTGGCCACGTTAATACAATTAACGTGAGGAATTAACGTGAGAAGGGGCGTTTGGAGCGTTAGTGACAAAGGTAAGTGTCACTAACGCTCTTGAAGCTGAGGCATGCCCACGTTAAGGGTCACGTTAGCTACACTAACGTGGACTCTAACGTAGGGAGGAAGGACAACAAGCAAACGTTATTGGAAAAGGTGAATGCCAATAACGTTTGCGAAGGACGAAGAGGCAATGTTAGTGGTCACATTAGTGCCACTAACGTTGAAGTTAACGTGGACCATCTTGGGTTAGGAACGTTAGTGAAAAAGGTGATCGTCACTAACGTTCTCGAACCCACATTTTCACTTAACGTTAATACCACTAACGTCCTAACTAACGTCCCTGCCTAACTCACACTTTCTCTGCAAGCAAAGCTGAGCCCACTGAAGACTGCAGCTGCTTCAACTCAAAGATCCAAAGGCCCATATCCAAGACTTGAAGATCCAACTAGAAGATCAGAAGAGTAGTATATATAGGAGTAGTTTTGAACTAGAGAAAAGGCTTTTTGGCCATTGGGAGAATTACTCTCTGTATAATTTTACTTTCTCTGCAACTTATAGTTTTACTTTTTAGAATGAATTTTCCATCTGTGATTTCTATTCCCAGAGCTATGAACAACTAAACCCCTTTCATTGGGTTAGGGAGCTCTGTTGTAATTTGATGGATCAACAATAGTTTCCAGTATTCTTCTTCTTTCTTTTCTCTTGATTTTACTAAAAAGCTTTCAATCTTCATCTAATTGGGTAGTTATCTTGGAAAAGAAGCTATTCATACTTGGATATCTTCGGAACCTTGGAAGAGAAATGAAGAGATCATGCTAGAAATTATTTCTCATGTTGGACCAAATTGGGGTTTGGACGGATATAGTGACATATAATTCTCCCAATACTTTGATTTGAAAATGCATATGGTATAATCAGTGACCATACTTCATCTCTTCTCATGAGAAATTAGACCAAGGAATTGGCTATTGATCAAGATTTGAGAGATTGAATTACCAAGGAATTGGAATTCAATCACTTAAGATTTCCAAGGAGATCAATGAATGCATTGATTGAGGAAGAGATGAAAATGAACTTGATCTGGAGAATACAACATCTCCTGAGCCCAATGAACTCCCCATTTCAAATTTTACCCATTCTTTTTACTTTCTGCCATTTACTTTTATGTTCATCTTCCCCATTTCACATTTAAGATTTTGAAATTTACTTTTCGTTATTTACATTCAGTTCTTTATTTCCAGCAATTACATTTTCTGCTATTTACTTTCCCGCCATTTGATTTCCTGAAATTCTCCAATCAAATCCTGCTTAGCTCAACTAGAACATTCCTCCAATTAAAGTTGCTTGACCAATCAATCCCTGTGGGATTCGACCTCACTCTATTGTGAGTTGTTACTTGACGACAATTCGGTATACTTGCCGAAGGAGATTTGATGAGAGACAAGTTTCCGTGCATCAGTATCTCTGTAGATCTGGCAAAGGTAAATGTCATTTCTAGTTTATCTTACCCCTCCTCCCTGAGGGAAGTCTGTTCGTTCCTTGGCCATGTAGGTTTTTACCGGAGATTTATCAAGGACTTCAGTAAGGTAGCTTTGCCTTTAGCCAGACTGCTGCAGAAGGATGTTGAGTTCGAGCTGAGTAAGGACTGTATGGAAGCGTTTGATAAGCTGAAGATCGCCTTGACTCAAGCTCTGCTGATTGTGAGAGGACCAGACTGGAGCCAGCCTTTTGAGATTATGTGTGACGTCTCCAACCATGCAGTAGGAGCGGTGCTGGCTCAGCACGAGGGTAAAGATCCTTTTGTAATTGCTTATGCTTCTAAGACATTAGGCACTGCTCAGTCTAATTACATTACCACTGAAAAAGAGCTTCTAGCTATTTGGTGCACGAAATTGTGATGTCCAGGCTCAAACTATTCCTGGCACATGAGCAACTTGGTACGCGTAATCGTGATTACACATTCATAAATTGTCACAACTTCGATACAACTAACCAGCAAGTGCACTGGGTCGTCCAAGTAATACCTTACGTGAGTAAGGGTCGAATCCCACGGAGATTGTTGGTATGAAGCAAGCTATGGTCACCTTGCAAATCTCAGTCAGGCGGATATAAAACAGTTATGTGGTTTTCGAATATTAATTAATAAGATAGGGATAGAAATACTTATGTAAATCATTGGTAGGAATTTTAGATAACAGTTAGGAGATCTAAGAGATACTCATTCTAGCTTATTTCATGTAGAACAGAAGTGTTTGTCAAGCACGCGTTCATAAGGGAGAAGGATGATGAGCGTCACACATAAGCATCACCTTCATCACGTTCTTGGGTGCGAATGGATATCTTAGAAGCGAAATAAGAAGAATTGAATAGAAAATAGTAGTACTTTGCATTAATCTTTGAGGAACAGCAGAGCTCCACACCTTAATCTATGGCGTGTAGAAACTCTACCGTTAAAAATACATAAGTGAAGGTCCAGGCATGGCCGAGAGGCCAGCCCCTCTGATCTAAGAACCAGGCGTCCAAAGATGTCCTAAGATCCTAAGATGATCAAAAGATTAGTACAAGGTCCTATTTATAATAAACTAGTCACTAGGGTTTACATGAGTAAGTAATTGATGCATAAATCCACTTCCTGGGCCCACTTGGTGTGTGTTTGGGCTGAGCCTGAGTGT
>NC_029791.2:79495789-79514434 GCF_000816755.2 Arachis ipaensis
TGAATGTCAAGATGAACATCATAGACACAATTTTGAAAAATTTTTAATGCAAAGAAAACATGTAAGACACCAAACTTAGAATTCTTTAATGCTTAGGCACTAAGAATTCAAGAATGCATATGATAAACATGAAAAGACACAAAACAAAAAATCATCAAGATCAAACAAGAAGACTTACCAAGAACAACTTGAAGATCATGAAGAACACTATGAATGCATGATATTTTCGAAAAAATGCAAGATGCATATGCAAGTGACACCAAACTTATGATATGACTCAAGACTCAAACAAGAAACAGAAAATATTTTTGATTTTTATGATTTTCTAATTTTTTTTGGATTTTTATTTTATATTTTTCGAAAAATTATATGAAAAAGAAAATAAGTATTCCAAAATTTTTAATATGAATTCCAGGAATCTTGCCATGTTAGTCTAAAGCTTCAGTCCATGAATTAGACATGGCTCACTAGCCAGCCAAGCTTTCAATGAAAGCTCTAGTCCAAAACACTAGACATGGCCAATGGCCAGCCAAGCTTTAGTCTTTAACACGAGAGTATATTGCTCTTTATAGCAAATTGCAAGCCTCAGTCCAAATAAATTTAGACATGGCTTTACAGCTAGCCAGGCTTTACAGCTAGC
This sequence comes from Arachis ipaensis, assembly GCF_000816755.2. Classification (NCBI taxonomy): domain Eukaryota; kingdom Viridiplantae; phylum Streptophyta; class Magnoliopsida; order Fabales; family Fabaceae; genus Arachis; species Arachis ipaensis. Next base: position 79,496,430 of record NC_029791.2, read on the forward strand.
CAGGCTTTACATGCTTCATGAAACACTAGAATTCATTCTTAAAAATCTTGAATAAGATTTTTGAAAACATTTTTATTTATTTTTTTTTCAAAAACATATGAGAGATTTTTGAAAATATTTTTTGAAAAATTTTTGAAAATAAAGTAAAAAGAAAATTACCTAATCTGAGCAACAAGATGAACCGTCAGTTGTCCAAACTCAAACAATCCCCGGAAACGGCGCCAAAAACTTGTTGTTGTTGCCGGGATTGGGATCTCAGACGATTCTTGGCACCAAACAGGAACAATTAAGTCCCCGGCAACGGCGCCAAAAACTTGGTGCACGAAATTGTGATGTCCAGGCTCAAACTATTCCTGGCACGTGAGCAACTTGGTACGCGTAATCGTGATTACACATTCATAAATTGTCACAACTTCGATACAACTAACCAGCAAGTGCACTGGGTCGTCCAAGTAATACCTTAAGTGAGTAAGGGTCGAATCCCACGGAGATTGTTGGTATGAAGCAAGCTATGGTCACCTTGCAAATCTCAGTCAGGCGGATATAAAACAGTTATGTGGTTTTCGAATATTAATTAATAAGATAGGGATAGAAATACTTATTCTGGAAAGCCCTGGATGTCTACTTTCCAACTCAATTGGAAGCGCGCCATTTCGAGTTCTGTAGCTCCAGAAAATCCACTTTGAGTGCAGGGAGGTCAGAATCCAACAGCATCAGCAGTCCTTTTTCAACCTCTGAATCTGATTTTTGCTCAAGTCCCTCAATTTCAGCCAGAAAATACCTGAAATCACAGAAAAACACACAAACTCATAGTAAAGTCCAGAAATGTGAATTTAACATAAAAACTAATGAAAACATCCCTAAAAGTAACTAGATTCTACTAAAAACATACTAAAAACAATGCCAAAAAGCGTATAAATTATCCGCTCATCACTATTGTTTTTGCTCTGGATAAATTCCGAGCCTACTTACTTGGTGCTAAGGTGGTAGTGTACTCAGACCACGCAGCTCTAAAATATTTATTAGCTAAAAAAGAGACCAAACCAAGGTTGATACATTGGATACTGTTGCTGCAAGAATTTGATTTAGAAATTAAAGATAGGAGTGGTTCCCAGCATTTAGTGGCGGACCACTTGAGTCGCCTTGAGCACATAAAGGATGACTCCACTCCTATCAATGATGCTTTTCCATTTGATAGCTTGCACACCATATCTGAAGTAGTCCATTGGTACGCACCTATAGCTAATTATTTGGTTAGTCATACCTTCCCTCCTAATTTCACTAAGCACCAGAAAGAAAAGCTTAAGAGCGAATCCAAATACTACATATGGGATTACCCATATTTATGGAGATGTGGTGCTGACCAAATAATTAGAAGGTGTGTGCCCCAATCAGAATTCTGGTCAATCTTAGAGGCCTGCCACTCTTCAGAGAGTGGTGGACATTTTGGTCCTCAAAGAACAACTAGAAAATTTTTAGATTGTGGATTCTGGTGGCCCACACTATTTAAGGATGCCACTGGGATGATTGGATTTTTGACGGTTTAGAATTTCACTAATGAAGTCTCGTTGTAAAGTATAGTTTCTAAACCAACAATAATCCTTTCATACAAAAATTTTGTTTGTCACAAGTACAAACCCCTAAAATTATAAACCGAAGTATTCAAACCTCGGGTCGTTCTCCCTAGGAATTGCGATAAAGTGTCTTGTTATTGGTTATGAGTTATTTTTGGGGTTTTGATAAGAGACATGAAAGATAAATGGCAAGGAAGTAAACTAATAGCTAAAAAGGTCTTGGCAAGGGTTGGTGGTTAAGGATCTCTATCCCTATCACTAACCACAACATGAGAATTGGCAAGGATCAATCCCATTAAATCATCCTTTAACTAGTAAAGGAAAGTCAAATGAGCTAAATCAATCCAAGTCCAAAACTCCTAGCTCTCCACTAATTGAATTAATGAGAACTAGAGTCAATGGCTCCCAATCATCAATTACTTGGACATTAGTAACTCAAGAGTTCCTAAGTTACCTTCCCAAGCCAAGAGCATAAAAATCTATTCTAACATCCTTCCAAGCATTTCATCAAACACTTGGAAGGCATAAAAGGAAAGCATAGTAAAATTGCAAGGAAAGTAAATCTACACTACTCAATTGCAAGGAATTAAACAACAACAATTCAAATGAACAATAAAGGAACATAAAAACATAACTTGCATTAAAGAGAAATAGAAGAACAAAAGTGCATCAACATAAAAGTAGAGAATTACAAAAATTAAATGCTAAACTAGAGAGAAGAGATGTAGAAGAAGAAGAATTACAAAAGGAAAAATGAATCAAAGCATGAAATTAACCTAGATCTAAGAATTCCTAATCTAGATCTAACATAATCCTAATCCTAGAGAGAAATGAGAGCTTCTCTCTCTAAAACTAACTTTCCCTCCAAAAACTATACTAAATAGCATCAGAATTGAGTTAGAATTGGGCCTGGAAAGCCCAGAAATTGCCCCCAGCAGATTCTCTTTAAATGGGTCACATGCGAACACCGACGCGTACGCGCACGTCACGCGTACGCGTCGCTTAGCAATTTTCCATCCTTGCGTACGCGTTATGTGCATGTACGCGTCGCCTTGCGACCTCGTCGTTTCACGTGTGCGCGTCTGCTGCTCGTGCACGAGGATTGAATTTCTCCCAATCATTGCTTTTCCATGATTTCTCCACTTTTCATGCTTTTCTCTTCATTCCATTGATCCATTCCTAGCCTTTCCAATCTGAAAGGCATATCAAGGCATCTAGTGGAATCAAGGGTGAATTAGAATTAACAATTAAGGGCCTAAAAAGCATGTTTTCACACTTAAGCACAAATTAGGAGACAATCATGAAACCATGCTATTTCATTAAATAAATGTGGGTAAGAGGTCATAAAAGTCCCTAAATTGAGCACAAGATAAACCCTAAAAATGGGGTTTATCAACCTCCCCACATTTAAACCATAGCATGTCCTCATGTTAGATCAAGAAGGAAACAAAGGGTATCAACATTTATTCAATGTAAACTAACTAAATGCAATCTACCTATATGCAACTATCTAAATGCATGCACTTGCTTGGTCAAAACAAATCAACTCCCAAGAATTTCAATATAAGCACAAGGGCTAAAGGTATTAATAACCAACCTAAACCAAAATTGAATTGAGCTAGTAAAGGTTTTACAAACTTGCAAGAAAAGTGATGATCATAGGTGAAAACACGTAATTGAGCAATCGAACCCTCACTGGAACTGTTTGCACTCTATTCGCTCAAGTGTTTAGGGTTGATTCACTCAATTCTCCCCCAATCATGCTTTCCAAGATTTGTTTTTCTTTTAACAATCAACATTTATTTCATGCCTGCATACAATTATCATAACACATATATGGTCAAATGGACTAGAAATTTGAATCTTTGATTAACCTAGACTTTCCCACTTAACCGATGACATCCTATGCAATTTAGGCTAACCTAACTACCCATTTTTCACTTTTTCACATACTCATGTATTTTCTTTTTATCATAACACATATGCATTGATCTTTATTGAGCTTTACTTTGGGGCATTTTGTCCCCTTTTTATTTCTTTCTTTTTCTTATTTTTTTTCTATTTTATTTTTTTTTCTTTTCCATATTATTTTTTTTCTTTTTCTTTTTCTTTTCTTTTTCTCTTTTTTTTTTTCTTTCTTTCAAACTATATACATGAACATCAATGCATAAGGTCAATACATTTAATCAATACATGAGCATGTAGCCAATTCCCAATATTTTCAACAAAAATATAAAACTAACATTTTCTCAACCAATGTCCCATGTTTACTGATAAACTCATATTTTATGACTAATCTTGTGCTCAATTAAGTGTTTTTATCAATTTTTCACCCACTTATACATGTAAATGGTTTTTCTATTCCTTCCATATTTTATGATATATGTGAAAACATGTTTCCTATGCTTTAAAAATATTAAATTTAATTATTATTTATTACCATTCGATCCCGTGATCTATGTGTTAAGTATTTTCAGACTTTATAGGGTAGGAATGGCTTAGAGGACAGAAAGGAAACATACAAAAATGGAAGGAAAGCACAAAAATGGAGTTTTGAAGAAAAGGCTGCGACGCGAACGCGTGGACGACGCGGACGCGTGCCAAGCGCAAAATGGCAGCGACGCGTATGCATGGATGACGCAGACGCGTGCCTAGAGCAAAACACAACTGACGCGCATGCATGACCGACGCGTTCGCGTGATAAGGAAACCTCCATGATGACGCGCACACGTGACCCACGCGCATGCGTGACAGACGCCACGTGCAGGAATCTGCATAAAATGCCCTCAGTGATTTCTGGGCCCCTTTTCGGCCCAGATCCAGACCCATAAACACAGAATAGAAGCTAGAGAATGGGGGAATCAACAAGAACAATTCATACCACATTCATAATTCATAATTTTAGGTTTAGATATAGCTTTTAGAGAGAGAGGCTCTTTCCTCTCTCTTAGGATTTAGGATTAGGATTAGGATTTAGGATTTCTATTATGATTAGGCTACTTCTCTTCAATCACAGGTTCAATGTTCCTTTAATTTATTTTCTACTTTTATTTATTCTATTACTTTAATTGTTATTTATCTTTTCAATTTGGTTTATGAACTCCATGTTAGGATTGATTTTCTTAATTAATACATATTGAGGTATTTCAGATTTATGATTGCTTTCTTTAATTTATGTTATTGATGCTTCTAATTAATCCAAATTATTTTCATTCGAGTAGATTTTCTTAATTAATACATATTGGGATTGCTGATTGATTTGGATCCCTCTAAAGTTAGTCTTTCCACAGGAATTGAGTAGGACTTGAGGAATTAAGTTAATTAGTCCACTTGACTTTCATTTAGTTAGTAAGGGTTAACTAAGTGGGAGCAAAATCCAATTCTCATCACACCTGATAAGGATAACTAGGATAGTATTTCCAGTTCTCATACCTTGCCAAGAGATTTTCTAATTATTAATTTATTTTTCTTGTCATTTAAAATTACTTGTTCCTTATTTCAAAAACCCAAAATTCTACCTTTTCCATAACCAATAATAAATCATACTTCCCTGCAATTCCTTGAGAAGACGACCCGAGGTTTAAATACTTCAGTTACAAATTTTATTGGGTTTTGTTACTTGTGACAACCAAATTTTTGTACGAAAGGATTCTCTGTTGGTTTAGAACTATACTTACAATGCGATTATATTTGTGAATTTTTTTACCGGCAAGAATCTAATTGTCAAAATGGCGCCGTTGCCAGGGTATTGCAACTGTGTGCCTTATTATTGGTTACTGTAAATATTTTCTTTTACCTGTTTATTTGTTTTCATTTTTGTTTTTAATTTTTATTAGCTACTATGAGTTCTCACCCCCATCGCTTTGAGTTTGGTTCTAATATTGTTGAAAGGAATGAAAGCTATAACAGGAATATGCATCAAGGTCAAAACAATCAGAGATGGACGGAGCCTCGAGGATCTGATCAACCCTTTAGGCAACAACACCTTCCAAGATACCATGGACGACGACCATTCAAAAATGCATGTCGAGACAATAGTTATGGTGGATCCCTTCGTGACAACCAACACCCACCAAATTACTATGGTCGAGAGCCATTTCGAGGTGCATACCAAGATGATAGATATGGTGGACCCCCTTGTAGTTACCAACAAGCCCCATCATATGCCCATAAACCACCTCCTCAACATAGCTTGGAACCACCATATTCACAAGCCCCTACCACCATTCACCTCCATTTGACCCTAACCCATATCCACCCCAATTCCAATCCAATTACTCCCAAGAACCACCGCTTCCCTATGCACCATGTCCATATCCATCGACCCGAGAATCACAGGAGCATCTCAAGGAAACAGTGGAAAATTTTCATGCAACCCTTCACCAACTGGAGCAAGCGATCAATTGATTACCTTCCCAATGTTCGGACACTCAAGTAACCCCCATGGATTTATGTGGATAATCTAATGAAGAACGTAGCATGAAGGAGATACTAGAACCTCCAATGGACAGTAAGGAGCATGACTTTGTACTGGAACAAGTGGAGGAATTGAGAATTGTGGAGAATTCCATCAAGAGGTTTGCAATTGATGCTAAGGAGGATAGTGCACAGCCCCCAAAGCAGGTATCTTACGAATAACTGGACGGAACAGCTCAAGAAGCGAGTTTCCTTGATAATGATAATCACGAGTTAGGTTCTCCTAGTAATGAACTTACATCCGCAAGTGAATTCTTTGAGTTTGCAGAATCTTCCCCAAGTGAATACGAAGATGATGCGGTGGTAGACTTTTCTGAACCTCTAAATTATGACTTGAGTGATGAGGAAGATATCGAAGACTTTGATCAAGACGTGGTCGTAGTTGAAGAAGTTTGCAAGGAAGTGGATTAATTCACAGAAGAATACAAGGGAGTAGAGCTTGCAAAACCACTGAAAACACCTATTTCAAGGCCATTACCACCCAATACAAATTTCAAGTGGGTAAAATCCTTAGCCCTTATCCTTACTTTTCCACTTGAATATGGTTTGCTTGAAACAGATGGCTAGCTTAGAGCTCTTTGTGGCTTTAAGAGCTAAAGAGAAATGGTTTGCACTCAGAGCTGGTATGCAAGATTCAATAAAGCTCCACACTTCAATTTGAGGTACATGGATTGGTTTCGAGTTCGATTGAGGGGGTCTCGGAAGATGTTTTGTCATCTTAATGAGAATTCAATTTTCGTATCACCCGGCTGGAAAACTATAGACCAAGACAAAGATGGGTACAAAAGCAAGGTTTAGGATCCTGGAATCTATTCTGACATTCAACACCCCGGTAACCCGAACACCTATTTGAACTTACTCAAGGGCTTTACGTGCCTAGTTTGGGACCCCGGAGGCTGTTAGAATTCCAAACATTGGTAGAGATTTTTGGATGAATTCAAGCACAAGCCACCATAATAGGGAGCTCAGCAAATGTCCAACTTAAGAACTTTAACCAAAAGTGCTAGGTGGGAGACAACCCACCATGTTATGATCATTCCTTTTTCAATTTTAATTTTATTTCATTTTGTTTGTTTGTAAGTTTTATTTTATTCTATTTTATTGAACCTGGAATTATTCATAACATCCATATCAGCACTGCAATTTGCAATCTGCATAAAAAAAAAAGCACCCCACTGGTGCACAAAATTGCGATCATCAACAATGGCGCCAAAGACTTGGTGCTCTCAAACGTGAATCACACTTTGTCACAACTTCGCACAACTAACCAGCAAGTGCTCTGGGTTTTCAAAGTAATAAACCTTACGTGAGTAAGGGTCGATCCCACGGAGATTGTCGGCTTGAAGCAAGCAATGGTCACCTTGTAAATCTCAGTCAGTCGGATTCAAATGGTTATAGAGAATTGATAATTAAAACATAATTAAAATATAAACTAGGATAGAGATACTAATGTAATTCATTGGTGAAATTTTCAGATAAGTATATAGAGATGCTTTCGTTCCTTCTGAACCTCTGCTTTCCTGCTGTCTTCATCCAATCATTCCTACTCCTTTCCATGGCAAGCTGTATGTTGGGCATCACCGTTGTCAATGGCTACATCCCGTCCTCTCTGTGAAAATGGTCCAATGCGCTGTCACTGCATGGCTAATCATCTGTCGGTTCTCGATCATACTGGAATAGGATTTACTATCCTTTTGCGTCTGTCACTATGCCCGGCACTCACGAGTTTGAAGCTCGTCACAGCCATCCCTTCCCAGATCCTACTCGGAATACCACAGACAAGGTTTAGTCTTTTCGGATATCAGGAATGGCCATCCATGGGTTCTAACTTATACCACGAAGACTCTAATATCTCGGACTCGGTCCCCTATATTAGATATCTAAGAGATACTCATTATGTCTTGTCTTCATGTAGAACGGAAGTGGTTATCAGGCACGCGTTCATAGGTGAGAATGGTGATGAGCGTCACATAATCATCACATTCATCATGTTCTTGGGTGCAAATGAATATCTTAGAATAGGAATAAGCTTGAATTGAATAGAAAAATAGTAGTACTTTGCATTAATACTCAAGGAAGAGCAGAGCTCCACACCTTAATCTATGGTGTGTAGAAACTCTACCATTGAAAATACATAAGAACAAGGTCTAGGCATGGCCGAATGGCCAGCCCCCAAAATGTGATCAAAGGATCAAAAGATAATCCAAAGATGATCCAAAAGATGTAAATACAATAGTAAAAAGTCCTATTTATACTAAACTAGTTACTAGGGTTTACAAAAATAGGTAAATGATGCAGAAATCCACTTCCGGGCCCACTTGGTGTGTGCTTGGGCTGAGCATTAAAGCTTTCATGTGTAGAGGTCTTTCTTGGAGTTAAACGCCAGTTTGTAACCTATTTCTGGCGTTTAACTCTGCTTTGCAACCTGTTTCTGGTGTTTAACTCCAGAATAAGGCAGAGAGCTGGCGTTGAACGCCAGTTTGCATCATCTAAATTCGTGCAAAGTATGGACTATTATATATTGCTGGAAAGCTCTGGATGTCTACTTTCCGACGCGATTAAGGACGCGCCATTTGGACTTCTGTAGCTCCAGAAAATCCACTTTGATTGCAGGGAGGTCAGAATCCAACAGCATCTGCAGTCCTTCTTCAACCTCTGAATCTGATTTTAGCTCAAGTCCCTCAATTTCAGCCAGAAATTACCTGAAATCACATAAAAACACACAAACTCATAGTAAAATCCAGAAATATAATTTTTATTTAAAAACTAATAAAAATATACTAAAAACTAACTAAATCATACTGAAAACTATGTAAATACAATGCCAAAAAGCGTATAAATTATCCGCTCATCACAACACCAAACTTAAATTGTTGCTTGTCCCCAAGCAACTGAAAATCAAAATAGGATAAAAAGAAGAGAATATACTATATATTCCAAAATATCAATGAAACTTAGCTCCGATTGGATGAGCGGGACTATTAGCTTTTTGCCTCTTGAATAGTTTTGGCATCTCACTTTATCCCTTGAAGTTCAGAATGATTGGCATCTATAGGAACATAGAATTCAGATAGTGTTATTGATTCTCCTAGTTCAGTATGTTGATTCTTGAACACAGCTACTTTATGAGTCTTGGCCGTGGCCCTAAGAACTTTGTTTTCCAGTATTACCACCGGATACATAAATGCCACAGACACAAAACTGGGTGAACCTTTTCAGATTGTGACTCAGCTTTGCTAAAGTCCCCAATTAGAGGTGTCCAGGATTCTTAAGCACACTCTTCTTTTGCTTTGGACCTCGACTTTAACCGCTCAGTCCCAAGTTTTCACTTGACACCTTCACGCCGCAAGCACATGGTTAGGGACAGCTTGGTTAGCCACTTAGGCCAGGATTTTATTCCTTTAGGCCCTCCTATCCACTGATGCTCAAAGCCTTGGATCCTTTTTATTACCCTTTCCTTTTGGTTTTAAGGGCTATTGGCTTTTTGCTCTTGTCACCACATCAAAATAATTAAACTAGTTTTAAGGATGAATTCGAAACCCTGTTCTTCTTGTTCTTTTGTTTTTTAGAACTTTTTTCATTTAAGAGAGGTGATGGATTCATAGGACATTCATAACTTTAAGGCATAGACACTTAGACACTAGTGATCATGTAATAAGACACAAACATAAATAAACATGAGGCATAAAACGAAAAACAGAAGAATAAGAATAAGGAGATTAAGGAACGGGTCCACCTTAGTGAGGGTGGCGTCTTCTTCCAATGGTGTTCTTGAGCTCCTCTATGTCTCTTCTTTGTCTTTGTTGCTTTATCCCTAGTGATTTTGGTGCTCCTATCCTTAGTTGCTCCCAATAGTTGTGTGGAGGAAAATGTATCCCTTGAGGCATCTCAGGGATTTTTTGGTAAGGGAATTCCTCATTCTCTTGTTGAGGTCCATGAGTGGACTCTCTTGTTGTGCAGTCAAATGCTTTACTACTGAGCTATGGACCCTTGAGATGAATCTCTCCATCTTCCATGACTCGGAGGTGGAAGCTTTTGTCTTCCCTTTCCTCTTTCTAGAGGTTTCTCTGGCCTTAGGTTCCATAAATGGTTATGGAAAAACAAAAAGCAATGCTTTTACCACACCAAACTTAGAAGGTTTGCTCGTCCTCGAGCAAAAAAAGAAAGAAGTGAGTAGAAGAAGAAGAAAATGGAGGAGATGGAGGTGTGTGAATGGTTTGAATTTGAGTGGGTTGGTGTAGGTGGGGTTTATGGGGAAGAGATGATGGGGAAGAGTGATTGAGGTGTTTGGTGAAGGGTATTTGGGGAAGAGAGTTATGAAAAGGTGTGAAAATGAGAGAAGAAGTGGTGGGAATCCTGTGGGATCCACAGATCCTGAGGAGATCCTATAGGGTCCACAGATCCTGAGGGGATCCTGTGGGGTCCACAGATCAAGTGGGGTCAAGGACTTAACATCCTTGCTCTAATTAGGCGTGTAAAATGCCCTTGCTGTGCAATCCTGGCATTTAACGCCAGACTGCTGCCTATTTCTGGTGTTAAACGCCCAAATGTAGCCTGTTTCTGGCGTTAAACGCCAGCTTGGTGCTTGTTTCTGGTGTTAAACGGCAGATAGATGCTTGTTTCTGGCGTTTAAACGCCAGAATGCTCCTCCTCCAGGGTGTGCTATTTTTAATGCTATTTTTCATTCTATTTTTTATTTTTCAGTAGTTTTTGTGACTTCACAAGATCATCAACCTAATAAAACACGAAATAACAAAAAGAAAATAAAATAGATATGATTAAATAACATTGGGTTGCCTCCCAACAAGCGCTTCTTTAATGTCAATAGCTTGACAGTGAGCTCTCATGGAGCCTCCCAGATATTCAGAGCATAGTTGGAACCTCTCAACACCAAACTTAGAGTTTGAATGTGGGGGTTCAACACCAAACTTAGATTTTGGTTGTGGCCTCCAAAACCAAACTTAGAGTTTGACTGTGGGGGCTTTGGTTGACTCTGCAGTAAGAGAAGCTTTTTATGCTTAATCTCCATGGTTACAAAAGGAGATCCTTGAGTTTTAAACACAAGGTTGTCCTCATTAAGTTGAAGGACCAACTTTCCTCTGTCCACATCAATCATAGCTCTTGCTGTGGCTAGGAAGGGTCTTCCAAGGATGATGGATTCATCCTCATCCTTCCCAGTGTCTAGGATTATGAAATCAGCAGGGATGTAAAGGCCTTCAACCTTTACTAACACGTCCTCTACTTGTCCATAAGCCTGTTTTCTTGAGTTGTCTGCCATCTCTAATGAGATTCTGGCAGCTTGCACCTCAAAGATCCCAAGTTTCTCCATTACAGAGAGCGGCATTAAGTTTATTCCTAACCCCAGGTCACACAGAGCCTTCTCAAAGGTCATGGTGCCTATGGTACAGGGTATTAAGAATTTTTCAGGATCCTATTTCTTTTGAGGTAATTTCTGCCTATCCAATGCATTTAGTTCGTTGGTGAGCAAGGGAGGTTCATCTTCCTAAGTCTCATTACCAAATAATTTGGCATTCAGCTTCATGATTGCACCAAGGTACTTAGCAACTTGCTCTTCAGTGACATCTTCATTCTCTTCAGAAGAAGAATACTCATCAGAGCTTATGAAAGGGCAGAAGGAGGTTCAATGGAATCTCTATGGTCTCTAGATGAGCCTCATATTCCTTTGGTTCCTCAAAGGGAAACTCCTTATTGGTCACTGAGCGTCCCAGGAGGTCATCCTCACTAGGATTCACGTCCTTCTCCTCCCTTGTAGGTTCGGCCATGATGGTCAAATCAATGGCCTTGCACTCTCTCTTTGGATTTTCTTCTGTATTGCTTGGGAGAGTACTAAGAGGAGTTTCAGTGACTCTTTTACTCATCTGGCCCACTTGTGCCTCCAAATTTCTAATGGAGGACCTTGTTTCATTCATGAAACATAAAGTGGCCTTAGATAGATCAGAGACTATATTTGCTAAGCTAGATGGGTTCTGCTCAGAATTCTCTGTCTGTTGCTGAGTGGATGATGGAAAAGGTTTGCTATTGCTAAACCTATTTCTTCCACCATTATTAAAGCCTTGTTGAGGCTTTAGTTGATCCTTCCATGAGAAATTTGGATGATTTCTCCATGAGGGATTATAGGTGTTTCCATAGGGTTCACCCATGTAACTCACCTCTGCTATTGCAGGGTTCTCAGGATCATAAGCTTCTTCTTCAGAAGATGCCTCTATAGTACTATTGGATGATTCGTTCAATCCATTCAGACTCTAAGAGATCATATTGACTTGCTGAGTCAATATTTTATTCTGAGCCAATATGGCATTCAGAGTATCAATTTCAAGAACTCCCTTCCTCATAGGCGTCCCATTATTCATAGGATTCCTTTCAGAAGTGTACATGAAATGGTTATTTGCAACCATGTCAATGAGTTCTTGAGCTTCTGCAGGCGTTTTCTTTAGGTGAATGGATCAACCTGCAGAATGGTCCAATGACATCTAGATAATTCAGACAGACCATCATAGAATATATCCAGGATGGTCCATTCTGAAAGCATGTCAGAAGGACACTTTTTGGTCAGTTCCTTGTATCTCTCCCAAACTTCATAGAGGGATTCACCTTCCTTCTGTTTGAATGTTTGAACATCCACTCTAAGCTTGCTAAGCTTTTGAGGAGGAAAGAACTTGGCTAAGAAAGTCGTGACCAGCATATCCCAAGAGTTCAGGCTATCCTTAGGTTGAGAGTCCAACCATATTCTAGCTCTGTCTCTTACAGAAAACGGGAAAAGCATAAGCCTGTAGACCTCGGGATCAACCCCATTAGTCTTAATAGTATCACAGATCTACAAGAATTCAGTTAAGAACTGAAAAGGATCTTCTGATGGAAGTCCATAAAACTTGTAGTTCTATTGCATTAGAGAAACTAATTGAGGTTTCAGCTCAAAGTTGTTTGCTCCAATTGTAGGGATTGAGATGTTTCTTCCATGTAAATTGGAATTTGGTGCAGTGAAGTCACCAAGCATCTTCCTTGCATTGTTATTATTTTTGGCCATGTCTCCTTCTTTTTCGAAAATTTCTGTCAGATTTTCTCCAAAGAGTTGTGCTTTAGCTTCCCTTAGCTTCCTTTTCAGAGTCCTTTCAGGTTCAGGATCAGCTTCAACAAGAATGTTCTTATCCTTGTTCCTACTCATATGAAAAAGAAGAGAACAGAAAATATGAAATCCTCTATGTCACAGTATAGAGATTTCTTTTGTCACAAGGGAGAGGAATGAGTTCGAATTCTTGGGTGAAAGAGGGGTGTTAGTAGATGAATAAATAAACAGAAGGGGATGAGAGATGAGAGAATTTCGAAAATTAAATAAATTAAAATAAAAGTATTTTTGAAATTAATTTTGAAAAAGATATTATTGAAACTTAAATTGAAAAAGATTTGAAAAGGAAATTTAAAAAGATTTGATTTTGAAAATTAAAGTTGATTACTTGACTAACAAGAAACAAAAAAAAGATATGATTTTAAAATTTAAAGATTGAACCTTTCTTACTAGGCAAGTAACAAACTTAAAATTTTTGAATCAATCACATTAATTATTAGCATTAATTTCGAAAATATGAAATGGAAATAAGAAAAAGATTTTAAAAATAAATTTTGAAAATTTCGAAATTATGAAAGAAAAAATGAAAAAGATTTGATTTTTGAAAAGGATAGAATTTTTAAATTGAAAATTTGATTTGACTCATAAGAAACAACTAGATTTTAAAAATTTTTTGAAAAAGTCAACTCAAATTTTCGAATCTTATGAGAAGAAAAGGGAAAGATATTTTTTTGATTTTTGAATTTTTAATAAAGAAAGAGAAAAACATCAAAAAGACTCAATACATGAAAATTTTGGATCAAAACAAATGATGCATGCAAGAACACTATGAATGTCAAGATGAACACCAAGAACACTTTGAAGATCAAGATGAACATCATGACTTATTTTTGAAAATTTTTAAGAAAAGAAAAGACATGCAAGACACCAAACTTAGAAATTTTTAATTTTTAGACACTATGAATGCAAGAATGCATATGAAAAATAAGAAAAGACACAAAACATAAAAATGAAAAGATCACACAAAGAAATTCATCAAGAACACTTTGAAGATTATGAAGAACACCATGCATGAGTTTTCGAAAATCTTAAGAAAAAATAAAAATATGCAATTGACACCAAACTTAAAAATTGACACAAGACTCAAACAAGAAACACAAAATTATTTTTGGTTTTATGATTTTATAAATTTTTTTTTGGATTTTTCGAAAATTACTTTGGGAAGAACAAAAAAGAAGAAATTTTTTTTGTATTTTTCGAAAATAAGAAATAAAAAGCTTAAAATTAAAATAAAATTACCTAATTTGAGGAACAAGATGAACCGTCAGTTGTCCAAACTCGAACAATCCCCGGCAACGGCGCCAAAAACATGGTGCACGAAATTGCGATCATCAACAATGGCGCCAAAGACTTGGTGCTCTCAAACGTGAATCACACTTTGTCACAACTTCGCACAACTAACCATCAAGTGCATTGGGTCGTCCAAGTGATAAACCTTACGTGAGTAAGGGTCGATCCCACGGAGATTGTCGGCTTGTAGCAAGCTATGGTCACCTTGTAAATCTCAGTCAGGCGGATTCAAATGGTTATAGAGAATTGATAATTAAAACATAATTAAAATATAAACTAGGATAGAGATACTTATGTAATTCATTGGTGAGATTTTCAGATAAGCGTATAGAGATGCTTTCGTTCCTTCTGAACCTCTGCTTTCCTGCTGTCTTCATCCAATTATTCCTACTCCTTTCCATGGCAAGCTGTATGTTGGGCATCACCGTTGTCAATGGCTACATCCCGTCCTCTCTGTGAAAATGGTCCAATGCGCTGTCACTGCATGGCTAATCATCTGTCGGTTCTCGATCATACTGGAATAGGATTTACTATCCTTTTGCATCTGTCACTACGCCCAGCACTTGCGAGTTTGAAGCTCGTCACAGCCATCTCTTCCCAGATCTTACTCGAAATACCATAGACAAGGTTTAGACTTTCCAGATCTCAGGAATGGCCATCCATGGGTTCTAACTTATACCACGAAGACTCTAATATCTCGGACTTGGTCCCTGTATTAGATATCTAAGAGATACTCATTCTGTCTCGTCTACATGTAGAACGAAAGTGGTTGTCAGGCACGCGTTCATAGGTGAGAATGGTGATGAGCGTCACATAATCATCACATTAATCATGTTCTTGGGTGCGAATGAATATCTTAGAATAGGAATAAGCGTTGAATGCCAGTTTGTATCATCTAAACTTAGACAAAGCATAGACTATTATATATTACTGGAAAGCCCTGGATGTGTACTTTCCAACGCAATTGAGAGCGCGCCATTTGGACCCCTGTAGCTCCAGAAAATCAACTTTGAGTGTAGGGAGGTCAGAATCAAACAACATCTGCAGTCCTTCTTCAACCTCTGAATCTGATTTTTGCTCAAGTCCCTCAATTTCAGCTAGAAATTACCTGAAATCACAGAAAAATACACAAACTCATAGTAAAGTCCAGAAATGTGATTTTTATTTAGAAACTAATAAAAATATACTAAAAACTAACTAAATCATACTGAAAACTATGTAAAAACAATGCCAAAAAGCTTATAAATTATCCGCTCATCACTCACGCGTGCTTATGGGCCACGCGTGAGCATCGATTGCAAATCGGCGTCAAACATCCAACGCCCAGAAAGTTGGGCTGGAATCGTGCGGCTGTTGTGTGTTAGGCACAAATTGGGCCACGCGTTCGCGTCAGTGACGCGAACGCGTCACTTTCACTTCACACACACCACGCGAAAGCGTAGGCGACGCGTATGCGTCGCATGGAAATCTTAGCCCCCTACATGGAAACAGAGAGTTGCGCCAAAACGACGCTGGAATTGTGCATTTAGCACAAATCTGAGCGACGCGTATGCGTGCCCCACGTGTACGCATCCTTTCATTATCCCTCAATCACGCGATCGCGTGACCCACGCGTCCGCGTGGATTTGAATCCACTAACCCAACCCACACGAAACCCTAACCCTTTTGTGTCCCAAACCCCCTCCCCCTTTGCACTCTCTCTTCTTCCCTCCCCAACCACCATATCACCACCATCTCCCAACCACCATATCACCACCGTTGCCAACCCAGGCCATCGCGCCAGCCCTAGTCGAACCGACCCCCGCCCCATCATCGAGCCGCCCCAGCGCCGCCGCCACCTCCCAGAACCTCCGGCCGACCACCACCACCCCCATAACACTCACCCTCCTCGCCCCCTTCCTCTCTTCTCCCCTCTCCCCCTGCCAACCCCTACTGCTGCCAAGGACAAAGTCGCCTCGCAGCCCTGCCACCACCGCGAAACCACCAGCACCGCCGTGTCAACCACCCGACCCACTACCATCTCTCTGAGTTCAATCTTTGTGCCGCTGCCCACCAGGTTATGCCGAACACCGATTCCCTTCCAAGTTAGTTAGTTAGTTTTTCAAATTATGTTCAAATTAGGATAGTTAAAGATGCATGATCGTAGTGGATTTTAGGTGGTTAGGTTGCTAGGATGTGGTTAGTGGATTTAGGGCTGATAATTGTGCCGTTCTTGTTACTTGTTTTATCTTTTTCGCAGTTTTGAATTTGCTGTGATGACAATGCTGTTCATATGCTGTTCTTTACTATTCCTTAATGCAGATTGAGTTTGTTTATTCTAATTTCATGTGAATTACTGTTACTCTTTTTTGCACTACTTTATTACCCTATGAACTGTTTTTGTTGCTGTTTATTACCCGGTAATGTTCAATTTTTAGCCGAAATGCTACCTAATTTTTTATAGCACCTTGTTTCACTCAAATCCCATTCATGAATTTGTTTTGGAAATTTTAAGTTTTGCACTAATTGGTTTCAACCAAACTAATTCATGATTGCACGGGCTAGCTTTTTTTTTCTTTCTGATTCCCTTATTCATTAAATAACATTATTGATGATTACACTTTCATTTTGCAATTCTTTTCTATGACTAATCATCAATAATCTGCAATATTTACTTGCATGTGAGTTACTTGTTATTCAAGTATGTGCAATTTCTGTTAACTAGAACCACATTCCCATGCCACTTACTTTAACTTCACTTTTTAACTCCTAACTGCTTTAAATTTCTAACTTTTCTTTTGGTTTTTACCTAACTGTTTTCACCCTTTTCAAGGCATGATTACTGTTGTTCCTAATTAACAAAGAATTCTGCATATCATAAGATTTTGGATTGTGATTTCTATTCTCCAACTTTTAACTTGCATACATTCCAATATTTTACATTTATTTAACTCACTCCATGCTTATATTGCTCTTTTGCCACTCTATGCTTATATCGATAAAATCCTATTTACTTACCTATTTTCCTGCTTTAATTCTTAAACTGTATCCTGGAACTTCTACTTTTCAGGATGTCTAACCCTAAAAGCAAAGGAAAAGGCAAGGAAACCACAGGAAAAAGGAAAAGAGGAGAATTCGCTACCTCCATTTTGGATATCCTCCATGATGATCCCTGGCAGAAAAAGAATTTTACCCTGCAGGAAAAGGCCGATCACCTGCTCCCGAGCCCATCTATCACCTCGTGCACCGACTCTTCGCACGCCTGGATCGTATGGAGCATCGCAGTAAGCGATGCTATAAGAACTTAAAGTTGATGATCTGATCCGGCAAAGACATCCCCTCCGAGCCTGTGATGAGCGGATAATTTATACGCTTTTTGGCATTGTTTTTACATAGTTTTTAATATGATTTTGTTAGTTTTTAGTATAATTTTATTAGTTTTTAAATAAAAATCACATTTATAGACTTTACTATGAGTTTGTGTATTTTTCTGTGATTTCAGGTATTTTCTGGCTGAAATTGAGGGACTTGAGCAAAAATCA
>NC_029791.2:79514858-79521196 GCF_000816755.2 Arachis ipaensis
TGTGAATTTTCTAGAGCTACATAACTCCAAATGGCGCGCTCTCAATTGCGTTGGAAAGTAGACATCCAGGGCTTTCCAGCAATATATAATAGTTCATACTTTGTCCGAGTTTAGATGACGCAAACTGGCGTTCAACACCAGCTCTCTGCCCTATTCTGGAGTTAAACGCCAGAAACAGGTTGCAAAGCAGAGTTAAACGCCAGAAACAGGTTACAAACTGGCGTTCAACTCCAAGGAAGACCTCTACACGTGAAAGCTTCAATGCTCAGCCCAAGCACAGACCAAGTGGGCCCCGAAAGTGGATTTCTGCATCATTTACTCATTTCTGTAAACCCTAGTAACTAGTTTAGTATAAATAGGACTTTTTACTATTGTATTCACATCTTTGGATCACCTTCGTCTGATCTTTGATCAGTTTTATGCTATCTTAGACATTTATGGAGGCTGGCCTCTCGGCCATGCCTGGACCTTGTTCTTATGTATTTTCAACCGCAGAGTTTCTACACACCATAGATTAAGGTGTGGAGCTCTGTTGTTCCTCATGAATTAATGCAAAGTACTATTGTTTTTCTATTCAACTCAAGCCTATTTCTTATCTAAGATATACACTTGTTCTTCAACCTGAGGAAGGTGATGATTCGTGACATTCATCATCATTCTCACCCAGGAACGCGTGCTTGACAACCACCTCCGTTCTACTTGCAATCGCTTAAGTGCATATCTCTTAGCCTTCTAGTTCATGACGCATGGTTGCCTCGCCTGACAACCGAGCCTTTCATTCCATGAGATCAGAGTCTTCGTGGTATAGGCTAGAATTATTGGCGGCCATTCTTGAGATCCGAAAAGTCTAAACCTTATATGTGGTATTCCGAGTAGGATCCGGGAAGGGATGGCTGTAACGAGCTTCAAACTCATGAGTGCTGGGCATAGTGACAGACGCAAAAGGATTACTGAATCCTATTCCAGTATGATCGAGAACCGACAGATGAATAGCCGTGCGGTGACAGCGCATTTTGGACCATTTTCACTGTGAGGATAGGATGTAGCCATTGACGATGGTGATGCCCTACATAACGCTTGCCATGGAAAGGAGTAGGAATGATTGGATCAAGACAGCACGAAAGTAGAGGTTTAGGAGGAACAAAAGCATCTCCATACGCTTATCTGAAATTCTCACCAATGAATTACATAAGTATTTCTATCCTATTTTACGTTTTATTTATCTTTTAATTATTAAAACTCTATAACCATTTGAATTCACTTGACTGAGATTTATAAGGTGACCATAGCTTGCTTCAAGCCGACAATCTCCGTGGGATCGACCCTTACTCACGTAAGCTTTATTACTTGGATGACCCAGTGCACTTGCTGGTTAGTTGTGCGAAGTTGTGACAAAGTGTGATTCACGTTTGAGAGAACCAAGTCTTTGGCGCCATTGTTGATGATCACAATTTCGTGCACCAAGTTTTTGGCGCCGTTGTCGGGGATTGTTCGAGTTTGCAAAACTGACGGTTCATCTTGTTGCTCAGATTAGGTAATTTTATTTTAATTTTAAGCTTTTTGTTTTTATTATTTTTATTTTCGAAAAATCTTCAAAAAAAAATAATTTTATGTTCTTCAGAATTTTTAAGAATGAATTCTAGAGTTTTATGAAACATGTTGAAGCCTGGCTGGCTGTAAAGTCATGTCTAATTCTTTTGGACCGAGGCTTCCACTCATTAGCACAGAAGCAAGTTGAATGAAGTATCAGCTATTGTATGTCTGATTTGTATCTGCTGAAGCTTGGCTGGCCATTGGCCATGTCTAGTGTTTTGGACCAGAGCTTTCACTGAAAGCTTTGCTGGCTAGTGAGCCATGTCTAATTCATGGACTGGAGCTTTAGACTAACATTGCAAGATTCCTGGAATTCCTATTAAAAATTTTCGAAATCCTTATTTTCTTTTTCAAAATTAATTTTCAAAAAAAAATCCAAAAAAAGAAATTAATAAAATCATAAAACCAAAAATATTCAATGTTTCTTGTTTGAGTCTTCTGTCAATTTTTAAGTTTGGTGTCAATTGCATATTTTTAATTTCATTAAAATTTTTGAAAACTCATGCATGGTGTTCTTCATAATATTCAAGTTGTTCTTGATGATTTGCTTTGTTTGATCTTTGCATTTTTATGTTTTGTGTCTTTTCATGTTTTTCATATGCATTTTTGAATTATTAATGTCTCAACATTGAAAATTTCTATGTTTGGTGTCTTGCATGTTTTTCTTTTCTTAAAAATTTTCAAAAATAAGTTCTTGGTGTTCATCTTGACATTCAAAGTGTTCTGGTGTTCATCTTGACATTCATAGTGTTCTTGCATGCATCATTTGTTTTGATCCAAAATTTTTATACATTGAGTCTTTTTGATGTTTTTCTCTTTCTTCATTAAAAATTCAAAAATTAAAAAAATATCTTTCCCTTTTCTTCTCATAAAATTCGAATATTTGACTTGACTTTTTCAAAAAAATTTTAAAATCTAGTTGTTTCTTATGAGTCAAATCAAATTTTCAATTTAAAAATTCTATCTTTTTCAAAACTTTTTCAAAAATCAAATCTTTTTCACTTTTTCTTTTATATTTTCGAAAATTTCAATTTATTCTCAAAAATCTTTTTCTTATTTTGTTTCATAATTTCAAAATCTTTACTAACAATTAATGTGATTGATTAAAAAAATTTTAAGTTTGTTACTTACCTAGTAAGAAAGGTTCAATCTTTAAATTTTAAATCATATCTTTTTAGTTTCTTGTTAGTCAAGTAATAAACTTTAATTTTCAAAATCAAATCTTTTTTTTTTAAATTTCTTTTTCAAATATTTTTCAAAATAAGTTTCAATCACATATTTTTCAAAATCAATTTCAAAATCTTTTCTAACTTCTTTTCTAACTTCTTATCTTTTCAAAATTTGATTTTCAAATCTTTTCAATTAACCACTTAACTTTTTGTTTGATTCTTATCTTTTTCAAAACTACCTAACTAACTTTCTCTCTCTAATTTTCGAAAATCACCTTCCTCTTTTTCAAAATTCCTTTTTAATTAATTAATTGTTTTAAATTTAATTTAATTTCATCTTTCTTTTTAATTTTTGAATTTTAACTTTGATTTTAAATTAAAAACAAAAATATTTCTATTTTATTTTATGTAATTTTCGAAAATTCCACTCTCTCACCTCATTCTAATTATTTATTTATCTACTAATAATTCTCTTCTCCTTAAAAATTCGAACCTTCTCCCTCTTTCTGTATTCGGATTTCTTTTCTTCTTCTACTCACATAAAGGAATCTCTATACTGTGACATAGAGGATTCCTCTTCTTTTCTATTTTCTTCCTTTTCATATGAGCAGGAACAAGGATAAGAACATTCTTGTTGAAGCTGATCCTGAACCTGAAAGGACTCTGAAGAGGAAGCTAAGGGAAGCTAAAGCACAACTCTCTGGAGAAAATCTGACAAAAATTTTTGAAAAAGAAGGAGACATGGCCGAAAATAATAACAATGCAAGGAAGATGCTTGGTGACTTTACTGCACCAAATTCCAAGTTACATGGAAGAAGCATCTCAATCCCTGCCATTGGAGCAAACAATTTTGAGCTAAAGCCTTAATTAGTTTCTCTGATGCAACAGAACTGCAAGTTTCATTGACTTCCATCAGAAGATCCTTTTCAGTTCTTAACTGAATTCTTGCAGATCTGTGATACTGTTAAGACCAATGGGGTTGACTCCGAGGTCTACAGGCTTATGCTTTTCCCGTTTGCTGTAAGAGACAGAGCTAGAATATGGTTGGACTCTCAACCTAAGGATAGCCTGAACTCTTGGGATAAGCTGGTCACGGCTTTCTTAGCCAAGTTCTTTCCTCCTCAAAAGCTTAGCAAGCTTAGAGTGGATGTTCAAACCTTCAGATAAAAAGAAGGTGAATCCCTCTATGAAGCTTGGGAGAGATACAAGCAACTGACCAAAAAGTGTCCATCTGACATGCTTTCAGAATGGACCATCCTGGATATATTCTATGATGGTCTGTCTGAATTATCTAAGATGTCATTGGACCATTCTGCAGGTAGATCCATTCACCTAAAGAAAATGCCTGCAGAAGCTCAGGAACTCATTGACATGGCTGCAAAGAACCAGTTCATGTACACTTCTGAAAGGAATCCTGTGAGTAATGGGACGCCTCAGAGGAAGGGAGTTCTTGAAATTGATACTCTGAATGCCATGTTGGCTCAAAACAAAATATTGACTCAGCAAGTGAATATGATCTCTCAGAGTCTGAATGGATTGAAGGAATCATCGAACAGTACTATAGAAGCATCTTCTGAAGAAGAAGCTTATGATCTTGAGAACCCTGCAATAGCAGAGGTGAATTACATGGGTGAACCCTATGGAAACACCTATAATTCCTCATGGAGAAATCATCCAAATTTTTCCTGGAAGGATCAATAAAAGCCTCAACAAGGATTTAATAATGGTGGAAGAAATAGGTTTAGCAATAGCAAGCCTTTTCTATCATCCACTCAGCAACAGACAGAGAATTCTGAGCAGAATCTATCTAGCTTAGCAAATATAGTCTCTGATCTATCTAAGGCCACTCTAAATTTCATGAATGAAACAAGGTCCTCCATTAGAAATTTGGAGGCACAAGTGGGCCAGCTGAGTAAAAGAGTCACTGAAACTCCTCCTAGTACTCTCCCAAGTAATACAGAAGAAAATCCAAAGAGAGAGTGCAAGGCCATTGATTTGACCATCATGGCTGAACCTATAAGGGAGGAGGAGGACATGAATCCTAGTGAGGAAGACCTCCTGGGACGCTCAATGACCAATAAGGAGTTTCCCTTTGAGGAAACAAAGGAATCTGAGGCTCATCTAGAGACCATAGAGATTCCATTGAACCTCCTTCTGCCCTTTATGAGCTCTGATGAGTATTCTTCTTCTGAAGAGAATGAAGACGTCACTGAAGAGCAAGTTGCTAAGTACCTTGGTGCAATCATGAAGCTGAATGCCAAATTATTTGGTAATGAGACTTGGAAAGATGAACCTCCCTTGCTCACCAATGAACTAAATGCATTGGATAGGAAGAAATTACCTCAAAAGAAACAGGATCCTGGTAAATTCCTAATTCCCTGTAACATAGGCACCATGACCTTTGAGAAGGCTCTGTGTGACCTAGGGTCAGGAATAAACTTAATGCCACTCTCTGTAATGGAAAAACTTGGGATCTTTGAGGTGCAAGTTGCCAGAATCTCATTAGAGATGGCAGACAACTCAAGAAAATAGGCTTACAGACAAGTAGAGGACGTGTTAGTAAAGGTTGAAGGCCTTTACATCCCTGCTGATTTCATAATCCTAGACACTGGGAAGGATGAGGATGAATCCATTATCCTTTGAAGATCCTTCCTAGCCACAGCAATAGCTGTGATTGACGTGAACAGAGGAGAGTTGGTCCTTCAACTGAATGAGGACAACCTTATGTTTAAAACTCAAGGATCTCCTTCTGTAACCATGGAGAGGAAGCATGAAAAGCTTCTCTCACTGCAAGTCAACCAAAGCCCCGACAGTCAAACTCTAAGTTTGGTGTTGGGAGGCCACAACCAAACTCTAAGTTTGGTGTTGAACCCCCACATTCAAAAGTAAGTAATTGATGCATAAATCCACTTCCAGGGCCCACTTGGTGTGTGCTTGGGCTGAGCTTGAATGTTACATGTGCAAAGGCTCTTTCTGGAATTGAACGCCAGCTTTTGTGCCAGTTTGGGCGTTGAACTCCACTTTGCAACTTGTTTCTGGCGCTGAACGCCAGAATTGGGCAGAGAGCTGGTGTTGAACGCCAGTTTGCGTCGTCTAAACTTGAGCAAAGTATGAACTATTATATATTGCTGGAAAGCCCTGGATGTCTACTTTCCAACGCAATTAGAAGTGCGCCATTTTAAGTTCTGTAGCTCCAGAAAATCCATTTTGAGTGCAGGGAGGTCAGAATCCAACAGCATCAACAGTCCTTCTTCAACCTCTGAATCTGATTTTTGCTCAAGTCCCTCAATTTCAGCCAGAAAATACCTAAAATCACAGAAAAACACACAAACTCATAGTAAAGTCCAGAAATGTGAATTTAGCATAAAAACTAATGAAAACATCCCTAAAAGTAACTAGATTCTACTAAAAACATACTAAAAACAATGCCAAAAAGCGTATAAATTATCCGCTCATCACAACACCAAACTTAAATTGTTGCTTGTCCCCAAGCAACTGAAAATCAAATAGGATAAAAAGAAGAGAATATACTATAAATTCCAAACTATCAATGAAACATAGCTCCAATCAGATGAG
>NC_029791.2:79521790-79523051 GCF_000816755.2 Arachis ipaensis
GTGATGGATTCATAGGACATTCATAACTTTAAGACAAAGTTACTAACTACTAATGATCATGTAATGAAGACACAAACACAGATAAGCACTTAACATAGAAAACGAAAAACAGAGAATGTAAGAACAAGGAATGAGTCCACCTTAGTGATGGTGGCGTTTTCTTCTTGAGGAACCAATGATGTCCTTGAGCTCTTCTATGTCTCTTCCTTGTCTTTGTTGCTCCTCCCTCATTGCTTTTTGATCTTCTCTTATTTCATGAAGGATGATGGAGTGCTCTTGATGTTCCACCCTTAGTTGTCCCATGTTGGAACTTAATTCTCCTAGGGAGGTGTTGATTTTCTCCCAATAGTTTTGTGGAGGAAAATGCATTTGAGGCATCTCCGGGATCTCATGGTGATGAGCTTCCTGCGCCTCTTGAGTTTGAAAGGGACTTCAGGGATCACCTTCTTCTTGACCACAACATCATAGAAGTGGTCTTGATGAGCTTTGGAGATGAATCTTTCCATCTCCCATGACTTGGAAGTGGAAGATTTTGTCTTCCCTTTACCTTTTCTAGAGGATTCTCCGGTCTTAGGTGCCATCAATGGTAATGGAAAAACAAAAAGCTTATGCTTTTAGCACACCAAACTTAGAATATTGCTCACCCTCGAGCAAGAAAAGAAAGAATTAGATGAAGAAGAAGAAAATATGGAGAAGATGGGGGAGGTGTGTTTCGGCCAAGAAGGGAAGAGAGGGTTGTGTTGTGTGAAAATGAAGAAGAATGGAAGGCTCTTTATAGGGAAGGGAGGGGGGGTTAAGTTCGGCCATTTAGGGTGGGTTTTGGTGGGAAATTGATTTTGAATTTTGAAGGTAGGTGGATTTTATGAGGTAGGTTTATGGGGAAGAGTGGATGGATGTGAGTGGTGAAGTGTGACAGGGAAGAGAGATTGAGGTGATTGGTGAAGAGTTTTGGGGAAGAGTGTTTATGGGATTGTGTGAAAGAGAGGTGAGAAGAAGTGAGTGGAGGTAATAGGGGGGTTTGGGTGGGAAATTGATTTTGAATTTTGAAGGTAGGTGGAGTTTATTGGGTAGGTTTATGGGGAAGAGTGGGTGATTGTGAGTGGTGAAGGGTTAATAGGGAAGAGGGATGGAGGTGATAGGTGAAGGGTGTTGGGGAAGAGTGTTTATTGGGAATAGAGGGTGATTGAGAAGAGAGAAGAGAGTGAGTGGAGGTAGGTGGGGATCCTGTGGGATCCACAGATCCTGAGATGATCCTGTGGGG
>NC_029791.2:79524874-79524962 GCF_000816755.2 Arachis ipaensis
GCGCCCAGATGCTGCCCATTTTGGGCGTTCAGCACCAGAACCATGCTCTGTTCTGGCGTTGAACGCCAGGCAGATGCTTCCTCCAGGG
>NC_029791.2:79525949-79537061 GCF_000816755.2 Arachis ipaensis
TAAACATTGGGTTGCCTCCCAACAAGCGCTTCTTTAATGTCAATAGCTTGACAGTGGGCTCTCATGGAGCCTCACAGATGTGCAGAGCTTTGTTGAGACCTCCCAATACCAAACTTAGAGTTTGGATATGGGGGTTTGACACCAAACTTAGAGTTTGGTTGTGGCCTCCCAACACCAAACTTAGAGTTTGACTGTGGGGGCTTTGGTTGACTCTGCTTTGAGAGAAGCTTTTTATTCTTCCTCTCCATGGATGCAGAGAGAGATCCTTGAGTTGTAAACACAAGGTTATCCTCATTTAATTGAAGGATCAATTCTCCTCTGTCCACATCAATCACAGCTCTTGCTGTGGCTAGGAAAGGTCTTCCTAGGTTGATGGATTCATCCTCTTCTTTTCCAGTATCCAGGACTATGAAATCAGCAGGGATGTAAAGGCCTTCAACCTTTACTAACACGTCCTCTACTTGTCCATAAGCCTGTTTTCTTGAATTGTCTGCCATCTCTAATGAGATTTTAGCAGCTTGCACCCCATAGATTCCCAGTTTCTCTACTACAGAGAGGGGCATGAGGATTATCCCTGAACCCAGGTCACACAGAGCTTTAAAGATCATGGTGCCTATGGTGCAAGGTATTAAGAACTTTCCAGGATCCTGTTTCTTCTGAGGCAATGTCAGTTGATCCACATCATTTAGTTCATTGGTGAACAAGGGAGGTTCATCTTCCCAAGTTTCAATGCCAAATAATTTGGCATTCAACTTCATGATTGCACCAAGGAACTTGGCAGCTTGTTCTTCAGTAACATCCTCATTCTCTTCAGAAGAGGAGTACTCATCAGAGCTCATGAATGGCATAAGGAGGTTCAATGGAATCTCTATGGTCTCTAGATGAGCCTCAGAGTCCTTTGGTTCCTCAGAGGGAAGCTCCTTATTGATCACTGGATGTCCCAGGAGGTCTTCTTCCTTGGGATTTACGTCCTTCTCCTCTCTTGTGGGTTCGGCCATGGTAATTAATTCAATGGCCTTGCACTCTCCTTTTGGATTCTCTTCTGTATTGCTTGGGAGAGTATTAGGAGGGATTTCAGTGATCCTTTTACTCAGCTGGCCCACTTGTGCTTCCAAATTTCTAATAGAAGACCTTGTTTCATTCATGAAACTCACAGTGACCTTAGATAGATCAGAGACTAAATTTGCTAAGCTAGATGGATTCTGCTCAGAATTCTCTGTCTGCTGCTGAGTGGATGATGGAAAAGGCTTACTATTGCTAAATCTGTTTCTTCCACCATTATTAAAGCCTTGTTGAGGCTTTTGATCCTTCCATGAGAGATTTGGGTGATTTTTCCATGATGGATTGTAGGTGTTTCCATATGGTTCACCCAAGTATTTTAACTCTGCTATTGCAGGGTTCTCGGGATCATAAGCTTCTTCCTCAGAAGATGCCTCTTGAGTACTGTTGGATGCAGCTTGCATTCCATTCATCAACCACACTCTAGCTCTGTCTCTTACAGCAAAAGGGAAAAGCATGAGCCTGTAGACGTCAGGATCTACTCCATTAGTCTTAACAGTATCACATATCTGCAAGAATTCAGTTAAGAACTGAAAAGGATCTTCAGATGGAAGTCCATGAAACTTGCAGTTCTGCTGCATCAGAGAAACTAGCTGAGGTTTCAGCTCAAAGTTGTTTGCTCCAATGGCAGGAATGGAGATGCTTCTTCCATGTAAATTGGAATTAGGTGCAGTAAAGTCACCAAGCATTCTCCTTGCATTATTGTTGTTGGGTTCGGCTGCCATCTCCTTTACTTGTTCGAAATTTTCAATAAGGTTGCTTCTGGATTGTTGTAATTTGGCTTCTCTTAGTTTCCTCTTCAAAGTCCTTTCAGGTTCTGGATCAGCTTCAACAAGAATGCCTTTTTCCTTGATCCTGCTCATAAGAAAGAGAAGAGAACAAGAAAAGAAGAGGAATCCTCTATGTCACAGTATAGAGATTCCCTTGTGTAAGCAAAGAATGTAATGTAAAGAAGGGGAGAATGGAGAATCCAAGCACAAAGGTGAGGATTGGAGTAGTGTTGTGAGATGAAGAGAAGTTAGTAGATGAATAAATAATTAGAATGAGATGAGAGAGGGGGAGAATTTTCGAAAATTATTTTTGAAAAAGAGTTAGTGATTTTCGAAAATAGTTTTTTTGAAAAAGGATAGTAATTTTTCGAAAATTACAATCATAAATTAAAATAATTAGTTAATTAAAAAGAAATTTTGAAAAAGAGGGAAGATATTTTCGAAAATTAGAGAGAGAGAGTTAGTTGGGTAGTTTTGAAAAGGATAAGAAACAAACAAAAAGTTAGTTAGTTAGTTGAAACAAATTTTGAAAAGATAAGAAGTTAGGAAGTTAGAAAAGATATTTTGAAATCAAATTTTTGAAAGAGATATGATTTTGAAAAAGATAAGATAGAAAGATATTTTTGAAAAGATATGATTGAAATTAGTTTTGAAAAAAGATTTGATTTTTGAAATCACAATTAATGACTTGATTCACAAAAAATCACAAGATATGATTCTAGAACTTAAAGTTTGAATCTTTCTTAATAAGTAAGTAACAAACTTGAAATTTTTGAATCAAAACATTAATTGTTATTGTTATTTTCGAAAATTTGATATAAAAATAAGAAAAAGATCTTTGAAAAATATTTTTTAAAAATTTTCGAAAATAACTAAGAAAAATGAAAAAGATTTGATTTTTTTTTAAAAAAGATTTTGAAAAAGATAAGATTTTTAAATTGAAAATTTGATTTGACTCATGAAAACAAGTAGATTTTAAAAATTTTTGAAAAAGTCAAATCTAATTTTCGAAATTTTAAGAGAGAAAAAGGGAAAGATATTTTTTTTATTTTTTTGAATTTTTATGATGAGAGAGAAAAACACTAAAAATGCTCAATGCATGGAAATTTTTGGATCAAAACAATGAATGCATGCAAGAATGCTATGAATGTCAAGATGAACACCAAGAACACTTTGAATGTTATGATGAACATGAAGACTTATTTTTGAAAATTTTTATATGCAAAGAAAACATGCAAGACACCAAACTTAGAAATCTTTCATGTTTAGACTCTATGGATGCAAAAATGCACATGAAAAACAAGAACAGATGCAAAACAAGAAAAAATCAAGATCAAACAAGAAGACTTACCAAGAACAACTTGAAGATCATGAAGAACACTATGAATGCATGAATTTTCAAAAAATGCAAAATGAATATGCAATTGACACCAAACTTTCAACTTGACTCAAGACTCAAACAAGAAACATGAAATATTTTTTATTTTTATGATTTTATGAATTTTTTGTATTTTCTTTTAATTTTTTCGAAAATCATTTTGAAAAAGAAAAATAAGGATTCCAAAATTTTTAATATGAATTCCAGGAATCTTATGCTCTTTAGACTAAAGCTCCAATCAAAGGGTCAGGCATGGCCTAATAGCCAGCCAAGCTTTAGTATGTAAATTACATCCATTGAGGTGATTAGTTGAAGACCAATCCCAAAGCAGTTTGGGTATGGCTATACAGCCAGATAGGATTCAACATGTTTCATGAAACACTAGAATTCATTCTTAAAAACTCTGAAGAAAAAATAATATTTTTGAAAATATTTTTTTTATTTTAAAAATTTTTTCAAAAACAAAGGAGAAATTTTTGAAAGATTTTTTGAAAAATTTTTGAAAACAAAACAAAAAGAAAATTACCTAATCTGAGCAACAAGATGAACCGTCAGTTGTCCAAACTCAAACAATCCCCGGCAACGGCGCCAAAAACTTGGTATGCGAAATTGTTACTCAGGTTGTGAATTATTGTTCGAAATTGATTCCCTGGCGATGGCACCAAAAACGGATGCACAGAACCATGGTCTAAACATATCTTCACAACTTCGCATAACTAACCAGCAAGTGCACTGGGTCGTCCAAGTAATAAACCTTACGTGAGTAAGGGTCGATCCCACGGAGATTGTTGGTATGAAGCAAGCTATGGTCACCTTGTAAATCTCAGTCAAGCGGATATAAAATAGTTATGGAGTTTTCGAAATTAATACTAAAATAAGGATAGAAATACTTATGTAAATCCTTGGTGAGAATTTCAGATAAGCGTATGGAGATGCATTCATTCCTCTGAACCTCTGCTTTTCTGCTGTCTTCATCCAATCCATCTTACTCCTTTCTATAGCTGGCTTTATGTAAGGATGTCACCAGTGCCAATGGCTACTTTCAATCCTCTCGGGAAAATGGTCCAAATGCTCTGTCACAGCACGACTAATCGTCTGGAGGCATCACTCTTGTCGTTGGTTGCATCCTATTCCTCTCTGTGAAAATGGTCCGATGCGCTGTCACTGCATGGCTAATCATCTTGGAGGTTCTCGATCATACTGGAATAGAATTTACTATCCTTTTGTGTCTGTCACTACGCCCAGCACTCACGAGTTTGGAGTTCGTCACAGTTATTCAATCCCAGAGTCCTACTCGGAATACCACGGACAAGGTTTAGACTTTCCGGACTCTTATGAATGCCGCCATCAATCTAGCTTTTACCACGAAGATTCTGATTAAGAGATCTAAGAGATACTCATTCAATCTAATGTAGAACGGAAGTGGTTGTCAGGCACGCGTTCATAGGGAATGATGATGATTGTCACGTTCATCACATTCAGGTTGAAGTGCGAATGAATATCTTAGAAGCAAAATAAGATGAATTGAATAGAAAACAGTAGTACTTTGCATTAATCTCTTGAGGAACAGCAGAGCTCCACACCTTAATCTATGGAGTGCAGAAACTCTACCGTTGAAAATACATAAGTAATGAAGGTCCAGGCATGGCCGAATGGCCAGCCCCCAAACGTTCTCAATAGATCAAAAGATAATCCAAAGATGAAAATACAATGATAGAAAGTTCTATTTATAATAAACTAGCTACTAGGGTTTACAAAAGTAAGTAATTGATGCATAAATCCACTTCCGGGGCCCACTTGGTGTGTGCTTGGGCTGAGCTTGAATGTTACACGTGCAGAGGCTCTTTATGGAGTTGAACGCTAACTTTTGTGCCAGTTTGGGCGTTGAACTCCACTTTGCAACTTGTTTCTCGCGCTGAACGCCAGAATTGGGCAGAGAGCTGGCGTTGAACGCCAGTTTGCGTCATCTAAAATTGGGCAAAGTATGGACTATTATATATTGCTGGAAAGCCCTGGATGTCTACTTTCCAACGCAATTGGAAGCGCGCCATTTTGAGTTCTGTAGCTCCAGAAAATCCATTTTGAGTGCAGGGAGGTCAGAATTCAACAGCATCAGCAGTCCTTCTTCAACCTCTGAATCTGATTTTTGCTCAAGTCCCTCAATTTCAGCCAGAAAATACCTGAAATCATAGAAAAACACACAAACTCATAGTAAAGTCCAGAAATGTGAATTTAGCATAAAAACTAATGAAAACATCCCTAAAAGTAACTAGATTCTACTAAAAACATACTAAAAACAATGCCAAAAAGCGTATAAATTATCCGCTCATCAAGCCTCTACTTCAGCAGGCAGACCCTCCGACACTCATACAGACTGCAGAGCCTCAGATCACCACAGAGACATCTACTGCACATCCGTCCAGAGATGACACTTCTTTACACCCAGCTTGGTTGAGCATCGAGGACGATACTATTATTTAAGTGTGGGGAGGTCGCCATCTCTAGCGAACTTTATTTTGGTGAACCACTTTCAGACTCTCTTTTATCCTATTTTGTTTGTTTTGTTTATTTTCTGTATTTTTATTTTTATTTTATCTTATCTTATGTATCATTCAGTACCTGCACATTTTTCTTTTACTGTATTTCTGCATTTTGCACTTTGGTTTATACACTACAAGAAAAATACCCATTCGGCCACACTTTTTTTAAGCTACATTTGAAAAGCGTAGCCTATTCTATGAATAGGCTACGCTTTTCTCAGTGTTGCCTTTTTCTTAGAGAAAAGGAAACACAATTCTGGCATCATTTAAAAAGTGTAGCCTTAGGTATTATAGAAATCACTTATAAAGCGTAGCCATATGTTGATATTTATGGGTACATTTTTTGTACCAAAGAGAGCGTTTTTTGAGGGTAGCCTATTTACTAAGTTTTGGGTGCGCTTCAAAAGTGATGCCTAAGATACTCACCTATACTTAAATGAATTTTGTTTTCTTTGTAGAAACCCTCGTTCTTCTCCTCCAAAAACACGCGCCTTGCTCAGCTCCTTCTCTGCTTCACGCCGTTTTCACGCCACCACCACTCGCCGTCGCCCTTCTCCTTCGTCTTCACATTTGCTCACCCCCACTCACCGTCGCTCTTATCCTTTGTCTTCTCACCATCGCTCACCACTCACCGCGCCGCTCCTCATCTTCACCTTCGCTCACCACTCACCATCACCACTCCTCATCTTCGTCGCTCACCACTCACCGAGACATTGAAGTTCTTCTCTCTCTCAAAGAAAAACCCTAGCCGCTGTTCTCTTTTTCAAGCTGTGTCGCCGCCGTCGAATCTGGTCCAGCCGCCGTCCCCGCTCCTACTGCTCCAGCGCCGTCGCAACTTCTCTTTATCATTGCGTTGCGTCGCCTCTGTTCCACTGCTGTTGTTTGTTCCAGTTCCGTCGCCTGTGCTCCACTGCTCCCTCTCCCTCATCTTGGTTTGAGTTCTGTCCTGCATCTGAGTACGAATTCCGTCTGTTATTGTTTTTTTCATGTTTTTATTATGTTATTGTGATTTAATTGTTGGTGTTGTTGCTGTGTAACTTTTTTTTGTTCCTGTTGGTGTTGTGAATCTGAATAACAGAGAATGATGACATATTGATTCTAAATCTGAATAGTATTGATTAAGAGAAAAGCAATAATTAGAGGACATGTACTGAAATTTATATGTTAAATCTGAATAGTATTAAATCTTTCTTCCTTTGTTAGAATTTGCTTTTTGATTTTACATTTTGCTTTATGATTTTGTATATTGCTTCATCAGGGTTTATTGATTTTGCTATATTTTGCTGATTGAATCCATGTAATTGCCATAGTTTTTTTTCCCCTGGCTAGTTCAGGGCTTAAGATTTTGCACTCTAAATTTAGCTAGTTTAGTCCTTGAAATAAATTCAAATTCTGTCAAAATATTCTAATTATTATTTGCACGCAGTTTAATTACAGTTGTCTTGAGATTTAATTTTGATTCTTGTCCTCAATCATTCCCTGTGTGTTCTTTTAGGACTTATGGTTTATTACATTGCTACAAAGAATTCATTGATGATGCATAGAAAAAAGGTTCATTACAAATCTGAGCGTTGATTTTGTGTAACGAGTATTTTAAATTAATATTTGATAATAAATCTCTCCACATAAGCACACTTAATCACATTATTAACCTAATTGAGTTATCTGTAGTGATATATAATTGGCAAAGGTTGTAGCACTTTTTGGAGAAAATTAATTAAGTTTTATGTTGATTTTTTTATTTTATTTTATGTCCTGACTGCATTATAACTTGTGAATCCCATTTCCTTTTTTATATTCAATGTTTTGACAAATTGCCATGGTTTATAATCTATTGATACTTGCCTTTTTCATGCTTAATCAATCTGATTTAGAGATATTTTAGAGCTGACTAAGGCTTTTAACATGAAAGAGACAAAGGAATTAGCTGAAGTTGTTGGTTTTTTGTTGAAAAGTGGTAGTTAATTACTACACTCAAAACATGCATTAATTTTATTTATTTTTCCTAATTATAAAGAGTCACCAAAACATGTATGAATAAATAATATGTATTAATCATAAAGAGTCATCAAAACATGTTTTATAAATCATATTTTTGCCTAATTATTCTTTATGGTTTTATCCTAAGCTTAATTTAATTGGTTTTATCAGGTTGCATCCAAAAAAAGTTCAGGAAAAGTTCCTTCAAGAGAGGATTAAGGTTGGTGGCAAAGCCGGTGCTCTTGGTGATTCTGTCAGGCTCCTGTGAGAAGAACAAGAGAGGATTAAGGTTGGTGGCAAAGCTTAATTTTTTTCCCCTTAATTTTTCCTTTTCTAGTTCTTACATGTATTTGAAGACTTCCATGCTACTTCCTTACTTTGCTTTCTTCTTTCTGTTTTTGTATTTTTCCCACTATTTTCCCCTTTTTTTCACACCGCCTTTTCATTTGTGTGGTTTGGGATCTCATGGAGCTCCAGACTTAGCTTGCCCAACTAATTTTTGTTGTGCCTGCTTCTTGGCATGTTGAGGATTTTGCGAGTTTTCTTTTTTATTTGAATTTTGAAACTGTTGTTATGAATTGTATGAGTAATTGTGTATAATCCTTTTCATAAAGAAAAAGGAAGGGTTATGCCTACTACAGTGAGTATCAGAAATTAGATCTGTGTTTTAAGTATGAACTGAAAGCTTTCAATTTGGTGTTAGTAACATCCCTTATCTCTTTATATGGTTTAGTGATTTTAGTAACTC
Organism: Arachis ipaensis; assembly: GCF_000816755.2. NCBI lineage: Eukaryota > Viridiplantae > Streptophyta > Magnoliopsida > Fabales > Fabaceae > Arachis > Arachis ipaensis. The sequence goes on from NC_029791.2 coordinate 79,534,425, forward strand.
ATAATTTTCATTTTCCATTTTCCATTTCTCCTTCTTCTTCTTAATTCTCTTGTATAACCAACCCAAACCTTGATGATCTTGGTTGCTATAGTCTCATAGGTGATGTTGGAATAGTTTTATTTTTCTATGATAATTTACTGAGAGTTAAAATCTGTCCAATTTCTGGAGATAATAAATTTATTTAAGGGTTAATGCAGATAATTAACTGAAGTGCTGAAGCCAATTTATATCCTGGTGCAATAATTTCGACAGTTAAGTGCTGAAGCTTAGGTAGATATATTCTAATATTTTCTTTGCTGCTCACTAATGACATTATTTTATGTTATCAGCTTCAAATTACAGAGACAATTGGATACTTACTTTCTCCTTGCTCACATGTGCTCTGTCAAGCTTAAAGAATGGACGCTTGTCCTGCTTACTCTGTTAAGAAGTTCTAAGGTACGCTTGGATTCATTGACATGATTGCAACAACAACGATGTTAAAATAAATGGTAAAAATGTAATAGATGATGAAAAATAGAATCCTTAATCATTTTGTGTTATATATAATATGAGGTGACAAAAGCAATAACACTGACATGATATAATTATGTTAACTATGTCGAACTGGTACAAGGCTAGCCAAATGGCATTGCTATTAGACTCCTAACATGAGAATAGTTCCAATGTCTCAGCAATTAGCGCCGTCATTTTCCTCTTATCTTTGGTTCTACATTATTGTTAAATGATTTTTATAACATGCTTGGAATTAAACATGCAAATCAGAGAGGACTTTTTTAAGCACACACAGCAATAAGCCAGTAATCATTGCCTTTCTCCGCTGTCATTGCAGTTTTCCTTTTGTAAAGGGAGTCATTTAGAAATGTATTTAGCATCTTTTTAATTCCATTCTAGCAAAGGTTCACTTTGTTGCATTCTTCTGATGAGATTTTACAGGTGTTTTTTGACTTATTAAGACATGATGTTCGGCTGTGAAAAGCATGCAGCACCACACTGCAGGTATATATAATCTAGATTACTGTTGAAACTATAGCATGTCAGTTTGTACACTAAATTATAACTAATATAGCATATATGATATAACTATGATTCATGCCTATTATGTGTGCACTGCAGTTACACCCTACATTTGGGAACTGCTTGTTGGATAGTTAATTTATCTTTTCATAAACATTGTAGTGGCTTTGTTATATTTGATATTTTTTGTATCCTTTTTCTTGGAAGGCATATTCAATTCTGAACAACTGAAACCATTATTTTGAGTGAAAAAAGGTTAATTATATAACAGTTTGAGTAAACAACAGTAGTAGAAAGTAGAAACAAAAGCACATATGGGGCACCATTATTTATCTGTGGAAGATAAGCAGCAAAAATAAAAATGCATTCATGAATTATGTTTGTCATTATGGTAATTTCTTCTACTCTACGCTCTACTTTTCTGTAAAACAAATACAATTTTTTAAAAAAAATGAAAAAAGAAAAAGAAAAACCTAAAGAGTGTCTTAATTTTTTATTGTCTTGTATGATAATATGCTCAAACGCCTAAGGCTATTTTTATCTTTTTTTTTTTAATTATTTTTCCTCATATTTGATTTCTCATTTGAAGAGTGCCACATATTTTTGCGGTTCATAAATCTTTTGCCATTTTATAAAAAGGTTCACTTTCTTGACCTGTGCATTCTGCTTTAGTTCTTTTTCCAATATTACAGATTCTCTTTTACTTGTTCCCTCACAATGTGCATTCTCATGAACAAAATAGTTCCTTGTATCTGTCCATTGTAGACTCATTCAAGATTTATTGGAAGAGAAAAACTTTGCAACGATGGAAGATATATGAAGGTGAATGCAGACTTCATCTTTGCTCGATGTACATCATGTTTTCTTGCTGACAAAGTTATATGTTCGAGTGGTTTCCTTCACGTGGATCTACTTGAAAGATCTGATGGGTTTTATTCAAACATATGGACCATGGTTAACCATGGTTTTCATCACAAGTCATTTTTCTGGTGCTAATCTCATGAATATGCCATAGTTTGTGTGGTCAGACAAGTGCATATATTTTTGAGGTGTGGATTATTCTCTTCATTTTTCCATCCAAATTTTGTAACTTTTTTTTTCTTTCTGATTTTGTAAAATATGAACAGACCCATTTGTATATAATATATTGGTTATGCCCCTGGTACATCAGCATTCATAGTGAAATTTATTGCTTATGCAAAACCTTTTTTTATCATTATTGTAAATATATTTTGGTTAGAGATAATTTTTATTATTTAAAGAAATTATTTAGTATAATTATGTATTTATTTTTATTTTATAATATTTAACTCATTTAAATAAAAATGTAAAATTATATATGTAATAATATTATTAAATATTATGTTTTATAAAAAGTTATTAGAATATTATATACATATAGAAAATTAAAAAAAAAATAATGAAGGACCTAAGGCTACACTTATAAAGAGTAGCTATGGTTATACAGAAATTTTTTAAAAAAAAGAGACCTAGGGCTACACTTATATAGAGTAGCTATAATATACAATGCGGCTACGTTTTACAAGTGATGCAGTAGCGTTGAAAAGCGTAGCCTATTCTGGTAAAAATGGAAGCTGAAAAGCGTAGCCTTTGGTCCTG
>NC_029791.2:79537199-79593300 GCF_000816755.2 Arachis ipaensis
GGCTGTGAAAAGCATGCAGCACCACACTGCAGGTATATATAATCTAGATTACTGTTGAAACTATAGCATGTCAGTTTGTACACTAAATTATAACTAATATAGCATATATGATATAACTATGATTCATGCCTATTATGTGTGCACTGCAGTTACACCCTACATTTGGGAACTGCTTGTTGGATAGTTAATTTATCTTTTCATAAACATTGTAGTGGCTTTGTTATATTTGATATTTTTTGTATCCTTTTTCTTGGAAGGCATATTCAATTCTGAACAACTGAAACCATTATTTTGAGTGAAAAAAGGTTAATTATATAACAGTTTGAGTAAACAACAGTAGTAGAAAGTAGAAACAAAAGCACATATGGGGCACCATTATTTATCTGTGGAAGATAAGCAGCAAAAATAAAAATGCATTCATGAATTATGTTTGTCATTATGGTAATTTCTTCTACTCTACGCTCTACTTTTCTGTAAAACAAATACAATTTTTTAAAAAAAATGAAAAAAGAAAAGGAAAAACCTAAAGAGTGTCTTAATTTTTTATTGTCTTGTATGATAATATGCTCAAACGCCTAAGGCTATTTTTATCTTTTTTTTTTTAATTATTTTCCTCATATTTGATTTCTCATTTGAAGAGTGCCACATATTTTTGCGGTTCATAAATCTTTTGCCATTTTATAAAAAGGTTCACTTTCTTGACTTGTACATTCTGCTTTAGTTCTTTTTCCAATATTACAGATTCTCTTTTACTTGTTCTCTCACAATGTGCATTCTCATGAACAAAACAGTTCCTTGTATCTGTCCATTGTAGACTCATTCCTTTTTTTTTTTAATTATTTTCCTCATATTTGATTTCTCATTTGAAGAGTGCCACATATTTTTGCGGTTCATAAATCTTTTGCCATTTTATAAAAAGGTTCACTTTCTTGACTTGTACATTCTGCTTTAGTTCTTTTTCCAATATTACAGATTCTCTTTTACTTGTTCTCTCACAATGTGCATTCTCATGAACAAAACAGTTCCTTGTATCTGTCCATTGTAGACTCATTCAAGATTTATTGGAAGAGAAAAACTTTGCAATGATAGAAGATATATGAAGGTGAATGCAGACTTCATCTTTGCTCGATATACATCATGTTTTCATGCTGACAAAGTTATATGTTCGAGTGGTTTCTTTCACGTGGATCTACTTGAAAGATCTGATGGGTTTTATTCAAACATATGGACCATGGTTAACCATGGTTTTCATCACAAGTCATTTTCCTGGTGCTAATCTCATGAATATGCCATAGTTTGTGTGGTCAGACAAGTGCATATATTTTTTAGTTGTGGATAATTTTCTTCATTTTTCCATCCAAATTTTGTAACTTTTTTTTTCTTTCTGATTTTGTAAAATATGAACAGACCCATTTGTATATAATATATTGGTTATGCCCCTGGTACATCAGCATTCATAGTGAAATTTATTGCTTATGCAAAACCTTTTTTTTATCATTATTGTAAATATATTTTGGTTAGAGATAATTTTTATTATTTAAAGAAATTATTTAGTATAATTATGTATTTATTTTTATTTTATAATATTTAACTCATTTAAATAAAAATGTAAAATTATATATGTAATAATATTATTAAATATTATGTTTTATAAAAAGTTATTAGAAAGCAATGGCCGAATAGGAATCACTCCTAAAAGCGTAGCTGTAGCCCAAAAAGCGTAGCCATAGCCTAAGGCATCATTTTTTTTCACTTTTGGCTACACTTTTCAAGTGTACCTGAATGGGTGTTTTTCTTGTAGTGATATATATACATCTTAGATATTTAGTTTAGCTTGCACTTTTAGCTTATTAAGTTGTGATATAGAAAATATGGATTAATTAGTTTAGTTTACCCTTTTAACATATGATAATTTGGTTTAATTGAAAATAAAGAGTAAACTAGAAACATTAGTATAATAGAATCACAACAATCCACACACTATATATATATAGCAATAAATGTTGTTTAATTTAACAACATTTCTTCAAGGAAGAACACTAAAATTTTAAGAGCCATCCTAAGATTCACATTGAGAATAATGGAAACTCTTGATTTCTACTTGCATGACATACATAACTGATATATAGCAATAAATGTTGGTTAATTGACAATATTTTTCAAGGAAAATACTTATTTTATAAAGAGCCATTCAAAGATTCACATTGAGTTGAATGGAAACTCTTGATTTCTACTTGCATGACATACATAACTGATATATGGTTTTTTACCCAAAGAACACACAATCCGTGAGTTTCTTAGCTTAATTGTATGGTTACATTTAACCATAAATTTCATTCATGTGTGTTTCGCACTTCTTCTCTATGCTTGTAATCTTTACTTTGTTTCAATCTATATGTCCAATATAGAATGTAGATACATAAATGCATATGATTGAGGCCATTATTTGAATTTTTGCTCACTTATCCCAAATAAGCCTACCTCCTACATCACCCTTATTAGCCCCTTGAGCCTTTTAATCCCCATTTGTTCTATAACCACATCACTAGCCTTAAGCAGAAAAACAAATTAAAAATCCCAAGTTGAATCCTTGGTTAGCTTAAGATAGAAATTGTGTATCCACTAAATATGGGAATATGGGAACATGGGTTGATAGGAAAGGATTAAATTAAGAAATTAATCAGAAATTTGGGAGCATGCTCATGTGAAACTAAAATAATTGAAATACCATGTGCATTGAAAATATTGTGTTTATGTTTCAAAAAAAAATCCTTTTTAATTAAATAAATGAATAAGGGGACAAATTCACCCCAATAATAAGTTTAGTAAAGGAATCAATGCACATGGAGGTAAAATCAAAATAAACTTGGTACATGAGTATGTGACACAAAAGTGGGGAAATCATGGGAAGCTAAGCATAATTTTAATTGTATAGAGTATTTGTATGTTAGGTGAGATCTTAGACTAATCAAGGATTCAATTATTAGCTCACTTAGCCTTATATATATACACCCTTACCTTTACCTTAGGCCCATTACAACCTTGAAAAAGACCTCATGATGTTTGTATGTATACATTCAATATTTGTTGATTGGTTAGATAAAGAACAAAGTTTTATAAAGCATGACTAGAAAAGAATAGAGTGATTAACCCCAAACACTGAGTGATTAGAGAGTAAACCCAAGTCCAGTGAGAGTTCAATAGCTCATGCCCATATATCCATGTTTAATTGTTAATTGTCTTGCAAGTTTGTGAAATATTTTAACGCAACTCAATTGTGAATGTGTTTTAATATGGTTTGGCCTCAATTGTACATATATGATTCCTTGAAAATGTGAAACAATTTAACCACATGTAATCTTTATATATATAAGTGAATAGTAAATAGAATTGCATGATTCATTTAGGTAGCTTGCTTTTAGAATAGATTGCATTGCATAAGATTCCACCATTCTACCTTTACCATTTCTCTTGGATTTAGCATGAGGACATGCTAATGATTAAGTGTGGGGAGGATGATAAACCCATATTTTATGATTCATCTTGTGCTCAATTAAGTGATTTTATCAATTCTTCACCCACTTATTCATGTAAATTGCATGGTTTTACTATTCCTTCCTTATTTTATGATATATGTGAAAACATGTTTCCTATGCTTTAAAAATATTAAATTTAAGTATTCTTTATTACCATTTGATGTTGTGATCTATGTGTTAAGTATTTTCAGACTTCATAGGGCAGGAATGGCTTAGAGGACAGAAAGGAAACATACAAAAATGGAAGGAAAGCACAAAAATGGAGTTTTGAAGAAAAGGCAACGACGCACACGCGTGGACGACGCGGACGCGTGCCTAGTGCAAAATGGCAGCGACGCATATGCATGGACGATGCGGATGCGTGCCTAGAGCAGAACACAACTGACGCGCACGCGTGACCAACACGTTCGCGTGATAAGGAAAACTCCCAGATGACGCGCACGCGTGACCCACGTGCACGTGTGACAGACGCCACGTGCAGGAATCTGCAGAAAATGCGCTCAGCAATTTCTGGGCCCCTTTTCGGTTAAGGCAAAGTCATATGTACTTGGTATTCACAAAATTAAGCATGAAAGAATCAAAACCAAGTATCAAAATATAATCGCAATCAAGGAATCCAACAAAGATTATAAACATAATGATGTTAAGTTAACATCCTTTTTAATACTTAGTAGTAATGAATGGTAAACAAGATTAACAATCTAACACTTATAATGAAAAAGAGAAAATGAAATAAAAACTAAACTAAAACTAACTAATCAACTACCTAACTAATTAACCAACTAAAATAAATGGTTATCAATGGTGTTTGAAAGTGTTGGATGAGGGGTAAGAGAAAGGAAGAAGAAAGAAGAAGGAGAGAAATGGAAAGAAGATGAGAAAAGAAGTGTAATGAAGGAAGGGCTTCCATGCGTACGCGTCCTGTACGCGTGCGCGTGGGTGGTGGTGCGATGGGCACTACGCGTATGCGCAGGTCACGCGTACGCATAGGTCACGCGTACGCGCAGGTCACGCGTACGCGTGCATGGCAAACCAGAGAAGGGACGCGTACGCGGGGGTTGATTTGTGCCTCAGGCACAGCGTTGGCGCAGTGTGGGCACAACTCTCTGGAAAATGGCTGGGAGGTGGGATTTTGGGATCCACGCGTACGCGTGCACGTGGATTTTAGGGTTTAGGGTTTTTCAAAATTTTTCATGTTTTTGCACAAATTTAAGCATTCCAAACCTCCAAACAGCTACCAAAACACCATAAAACCTTATTTAACACACTAAACTACTAAATAAACCCAACAAACTAATCAAAAAATGAAATTAAACTACTTTTACCAATATGTACAAAAGAGAAAAATAAAAAGATGTTTCCATGGTGGGGTGTCTCCCACCTAGCACTTTTATTTATTGTCCTTAAGTTGGACTTATGGGAAGCTCCTTATCAAGGTGGCTTGTGCTTGAAGCTATCTTTGAACATCCACCAATGCTTGAATCTCCAATAAGCTCCATTTCTCAAATCTAATATCTTCAAGCCTTGATGGAGTTCCGCACAAGCTATGAGCTTCCAAAGGTGATCCTCATGTATTCCCGAATCCCATATCTTGTTTCTACACCCATCTTCAAGTTGACTATCATTAATCCATGTGGTAAGCAAGGTGAATTCTCAATAAAGTGACCAAACATCATCCTAGACCCAAGCAATCTAGACCCACACCAACCCTTGCAATCAAGCTTTGAGCATCTAACCATAATGAACCTTGATTTACGATGCCAACCACTAACCATCTCTCTTTTGCTCTTAAAGCCACAAATATGTCTAAGTTGACCCTCCGTCTCAAGCAAACCGTATTCAAGTGGAATCTTAAAGCTTAAGTATAAGGAATTTACCCACTTGAATGAAAGAATGGATGGTGATGGCTTATGGAGGGGTGTCTCCAATGGCCTTGCAAACTTTACTCCCATGTTTTCTTCCTTGGTTATTTCCACCTCTTCGCAAACTACTTTAACTTCAAATCTTTGTTCATCAATTTCATCTAACTCTTCTCCATCACTCAAATTATATATGAGAGGATTAGAGAAATCTACTTCCACATTGCTTCCTATCTCATTAGGAGAAGGTTATTCAAAACTTGTTTTGGAGGTTGTGCACTTTCCTTGGAGGAATTTTCTATGATTTTACCTTCCCATGGAGATTCCGCATCTCCTATGTCTTCAACCACTTCTTCCTTTTCTTCAATGATCATAGGCTCCTCCAATTGTTCTAACACAATATAGCATTTCTCCTTCTCCACCGGAGTTTCCAATCTCTCCCTCATGCTTTGCTCTTCAATTGATTCTCCACATGTGACCATGGGAGTGCTTTGAGTGCTCAAATATTGGGAGGCTAATCGGCTTACTACCTCGATCAAGGTAGCCACGAATTCTAGTGTCTCCCTTTGCATCTCTCCTTGCCCTTGAAGTATAAGGCCAAGGGTTTCATCCATTGAGGATTGGGGTGGATAAGAGGATTCATTGTCTTGGAGAAAGGGTTCATAATAGGAAGGTGGTTCTTCTTGGTAAGGGTATAGTGGTGTATATTGAGGTGGCTCTTGGGAGTATTGATATTGGAATGGTGGTTCCATGTATGGCTCATATGGTTCAAAAGATGGTTGGTAGGATGGATATGGATTAGAGTCATATGGAGGTGCTTGGTGAAAAGGGGCTTGTGAGTATGGTTGAGGCTTATATTGAGGGTATGGCTCATAGTCATATGGTGGTGGTTCTTGAAAGTCACTAGAGGATTCACCATAGCCTTTGGATTGATATGCATCATAGAATGGCTCTTGTTTATAGTCTATTGGTGGAGGTTGTTGGCATGAAGATTGATCATATGCATATGGTTCCTCCCACCTTTGATTGTCCCATTCTTGATACACATCCTCATGGAAGTTCTCATTTCCTACAACATAGTTAGAACCAAACTCATAGCCAAAGTGAGAATTCATGATAGCAAGAGAAAATGAAAACAAAATCAAATAAGAAGCAAGAAAATTAAATCCTAAAACTAGCAAGAACTAACAAAGAAGCAAAAGGCAAACCTATTTACAATATTCACATATATACAATAACCAATAACAAGGCACACAATTGCAACTCCACGGCAACGGCGCCATTTTGATGATTAGATTTTTGACGGTTTAGAATTTCACTAATGAAGTCTCGTTGTAAAGTATAGTTTTTAAACCAACAATAGTCCTTTCATACAAAAATTTTGTTTGTCACAAGTATAAACCCCTAAAATTATAAACCGAAGTATTCAAACCTTGGGTCGTTCTCCCTAGGAATTGCGATAAAGTGTCTTGTTATTGGTTATGAGTTATTTTTGGGGTTTTGATAAGAGACATGAAAGATAAATGGCAAGGAAGTAAACTAATAGCTAAAAAGGTCTTGGCAAGGGTTGGTGGTCAAGGATCTCTATCCCTATCACTAACCACAACATGAGAATTGGCAAGGATCAATCCCATTAAATCATCCTCTAACTAGTAAAGGAAAGTCAAATGAGCTATATTAATCCAAGTCCATAAGTCCTAGCTCTCCACTAATTGAATTAATGAGAATTAGAGTCAATGGCTCCCAATCATCAATTACTTGGACATTAGTAACTCAAGAATTCCTAAGTTACCTTTCCAAGCCAAGAGCATAAAAATCTATTCTAACATCCTTCCAAGCATTTCATCAAACACTTGGAAGGCATAAAAGGAAAGCATAGTAAAATTGCAAGGAAAGTAAATCTACACTACTCAATTGCAAGGAATTAAACAACAACAATTCAAATGAATGATAAAGGAACATGAAAACATAATTTGCATTAAAGAGAAATAGAAGAACAAAAGTGCATCAACATAAAAGTAGAGAATTATAAGAATTAAATGCTAAACTAGAGAGAAGAGATATAGAAGAAGAAGAATTACAAAAGGAAAAATGAATCAAAGCATGAAATTAACCTAGATCTAAGAATTCCTAATCTACATCAAACCTAATCCTAATCCTAGAGAGAAGTGAGAGCTTCTCTCTCTAAAACTAACTTTCCCTCCAAAAACTAGACTAAAACTAAAATATGAAGTAGTGTGTTGATTCCTCTTTATTCCTTGGGTTAAATAGCATCAGAATTGAGTTGGAATTGGGCCTGGGAAGCCCAGAAATCGCCCCCAGTGGATTCACTTTAAGTGGGTCACGTGCGAACAACGACGCGTACGCGCACGTCACGCGTACGCATCGCTTAGCGATTTTCCATCCACGGGTACACATCATGTGTGCGTACGCGTTGCCTTGCGACCTCGTCGTTTCACGCGTGCGCATCTGCTGCGCGTGCACGTGGAATGAATTTCTCCCAATCCTTGCTTTTCCATGATTTCTCCACTTTGCATGCTTTTCTCTTCATTCCTTTGATCCATTCCTAGCCTTTCCAATCTGAAATCACTAACAAACATATCAAGGCATCTAGTGGAATCAAGGGTGAATTAGAATTAACAATTAAGGGCCTAAAAAGCATATTTTCACACTTAAGCACAAATTAGGAGACAATCATAAAACCATACTATTTCATGGAATAAATGTGGGTAAGAGGTCATAAAATTCCCTAAATTGAGCACAAGATAAACCCTAAAAATGGGGTTTATCACGCTGCTTTTTGTGAATCTTGTCCCCCATGCCAGAGGTTTGGGAATATATCTAAGAAGGATGAGATGCCCCAACAACTTATGTTGTTCTACGAAATTTTTTATGTTCGGGGCATTGACTTCATGGGTCCATTTCCAAACTCTAATGGTTTCTTATATGTACTATTAGTTGTTGATTATGTTTCTAAATGGGTGGAAGCTATTTCCACCCACACTGACGATGCTAACGCTGTTGTTTCCTTTGTTTGGAATAATATTATCTGTCGCTTTGGATCACCACGAGCACTCGTGAGTGATCAAGGCACTCACTTCTGCAATAGGAGATTAACAGGTCTTCTGAAGAAGCATGGGATTGTTCACAAGGTGGCTACAACTTACCACCTCTAGACCAATGGACAAGCCGAGGTATCTAACAGAGAGATAAAGCGTATCCTGGAGAAGGTAGTCAAGCCTCATCGAAAGGACTGGAGTTCCAGGCTTACAGATGCGCTCTGGGCTTACCAGACAGCGTACAAGACACCAATCGTAACGAGCCCCTTCCGCCTAGTTTATGGAAAGGTTGCCACCTCCCCGTGGAGGTGGAGCACAAAGCTTTCTGGGTGGTATGGGAATGCAACCTAGGTTTGGCAGGAGCTGGAGCTGAAAGAAAGCTGCAACTACAAGAACTGGAGTGCCTTCGCCTAGAAGCTTATGAGTGCTCCAGACTATACAAAGAAAAGGTGAGAGCTGTTCATGACAAGAATATCAAGTGGCGAGAGTTCCGCCCTGGGGACTTGGTTTTACTCTACAACTTGAGGTTGTGTCTCATGCCAGGCAAGCTGAAATCTAGATGGGAAGGCCCCTACAGAGTGGAAAAGGCTGAACCGTATGGCATTTTCCACTTGAGCCACCCTTCCAACCCCAATGTCCTCAAGGTCAATGGTCACCGCTTGAAGCTCTACCACGGTGAGAAGATGAAGGACAACAAGGAGCTGGAGATCTTCCTCTTGGAAGATCCACCAACAGTAACGGACTAAGCTTATGGACCGTCCAACTTAAGGACGTAAAAGCAAAGTGCTAGGTGGGAGACAACCCATCATGGTATGATCGTTCCTCTTCATTCCTAATTCCATTTTATTTTGTTTTTCCTAGTGTTCGTTCATAATTTTGGCATATTCATCTGTATTCTGCATTAAAAAAAGGAGAGAGGGGGTTCGACGCGCAAGCGTCGCTGACGCGTACGCGTCATGCGTGAACTCACAACACCAAGGCAGTATACAGAGAGTTGGGCAGACCACACATGTGCGCGTCGCTTGCGCTTTCAGCAGACCACGCGTAAGCATCCCTGACGCGTACGCATAACCCAAGAAATCAGCGTCAATAGCGTGCTAAACAGAGAGTTTTGCGTGAGTGAGGCGACCTTCACGCGATTCGCACAACCCAGGCCACGCGTGCACGTGCCAAACACTTACGCGTCACTTGGATTTTACGCGACCCATGCGTACACGTACCGTTCACGTACGCATCGCATGCGAGACACAATTAAAACAGTCCACCGTCAGATTTCAATTATCCCTCCCCCAATCCTAATTCTCTCTCCTTCCTAATTTCTTTCTTCTTTCTTCTTTGTTCTTCGTTCTTCGTTCTTTCTTCTTCTTTCTTCTTCTTCTTCTTCTTCTTCCTCTTCTTCTTCTTCTTCTTCTTCTTCTTCTTCTTCTTCTTCTTCTTCTTCTTCTTCTTCTTCTTCTTCTATCTTTTCTATCTTCTTCTTCTCCTTCTCCTCTTACTTCTTTCCGACTCACATCCTCCATTACCTTTCTCTTTTCATCTTCTTCTCAAGGTTCCTTCTTCCTATCTCCTTTCTTCCTTTCTTACTATTTATCTATTCTTTTTGCATTCTTTTAATTGGTGTTAGAAATTTAAATGGGTGATTGTTTTCTTCTACATTCGCTTGTGGATATATTAGGGAGTGATTTGACAATTAATATTAATTTTTGGGTTGCATGCATATTTGCGTTTCATACTTTCCCTAACGTATTTTACATGCATACCAAGTGTTTGTGAAAAGCACGTATGGCATTGTGAATTCTTAATTATTCTATTCTTCTACTCTACTGTCTGTTTTTCACAAAACCATTGCAATCTTTTATTGATTAAATATAATTGTCAATACAAACGTGATTGTTAGTTTGTTACATTTGATAATCAAATTGAGCTATTCATGCTTGATCTATGCTACTCATGCCTTTCCCGGCATGCTAATAAACATCTTGCATCCAATTGCATTAATTTATCATGCTATATTTCCATTGATGTCCTAATTACATGGAGTCGCGACCATGTATTTACGACATTCTTCTTTACCTTGGCATTGATTATCACTTGTATTTTCCTCCTCCTAATACTAGCTATTTGATTTCATGTCCCTTTCTTTTCTCCCATTTCAGGATAGCCACCAGGAAGGGTACCGAGAAAGCCTCTAACAAGCCACCGGCGAGGAGAGGAACGAAAAGAGCACCAGCTGCGGAACCGAGAAAGCCTTTCCAGCAAGGGACACTGCACGGCTCTCTAACCGCTACTGTGAGCAGATGTTCCCCATCCTGGCTGAGTGGAACTACAACAATGAGCACCTACTCATCCTTCCTACCCACATTGTTGATTTTGTAGAGCCCCGCATTGAGCGCACACAATGGGTATTCTTACAGAGGCAGCCACGGCAGGTCAACCTCTCATGGGTAGTTGAATTCTACTCTAATTTTCACATGCCAGCCCTGCAGTCTATCTATGTTTGTCAGAAGCAAGTCCCTATATCCAAAGAGGCCATTCAGCGAGCTTTAGATCTCCCCCCGGCTCCAGAAGGATTGGACGCATACCAAGAAGCCTCTTTCAAGCGCCAGACATACCAGTTTATCTGGGACGACGTCCTCAGAGTTATAGCACCACCTGGCAGTAGATGTATCTATGGATACTATCGATCCCAACCTAAGGGCATATAGGCTTCAGCACTTACCTTGGAGGCTCGAGTGTGGGCACAAATCATGTCCCAATATGTCTTTCCGAGCACTCACGAGTCCTCCTTCACTGCGGACATGGCTGTTCTCATCTGGTGTATCCTTACAGACCAGCCTCTCCACTTACCGAGACACCTCCAGTAAGCCATGGAACACGTACAAGTTGCGGGCAACCTACCCTTTCCCACCTTGGTTTCAGATCTAGTCTCGGCAGCCAGACTCTCCTACAGAGCTGGGGACACAAAGGCCATGATTCCGCGGGATGATCAGTATGTCCCCAAAGAAAAGTACATCAGACCCCCAGCAGCTACTACCAGCTGGATTGCAGACCCGGCCGGAGATATTCCTTTTCCTTCCACATCACAAGCACCATCAACAAATCAGCTGCTCCTTCAGATACTTCAGAGGTTGGACCGGCTAGACCGGCATACAAAGCGAATGGAGCGCTGTAACAAGCGCCGATTTACATACCTCAAGGAGATTATTGTTGGCAACCATCCACCTGAAGAAGAACCAGACACTCTGGACTCCACTTCACCTACTAGCACCGGGAGCCATGACGACCCCGACTGTGGAGATGCTGTTACCAGCCCCCCTTTGTTCCTGACTGATGGCACCGAGGATGGTACCATGCTTTTAGTGTGGGGAGGTCAGTCAGTACCTGACTTCCAGAGGTAATTGCTTTCTCTTAACACCAATAGGTTATTTTTTTTCTTTTGTTAGATAGGATAGATTGCATAGTAATAAGTGTTTGCATGTATGTTCTACTTGGTTGAAAAATAATAAGTTTCTTTTCAAGACCCTATTTTTGGAAATTTCACTAATTCAAATTAAAATTCTATGTTAAACTTGTCTGAAGACTGTAATTTGGAACATGGTTTAGAGCTAGAACACACAACCTAGTGAGATTTTGAGCCTAATTTTATGGTTACATGATTTAACCATCATTTTTATTCTTGTGTGTTTTCTCTCCTCTATGATTACAATCTATGGTTTGTTCCATTCTATATGTCCATTGTTTAATGTATTCATGCATATGTATGATTGAGGCCATCATTTGTTATTAGTTCACTATCCCAAATGGCCTACCATTCTAATTACCTTTGTTCGCCACTTTGAGCCTTCTCTACCCCCTTTTGTTTTTTATGTTACCACATTACTAGCCTTAAGCGGAAAAATAATGAATTATCCCAATTGAATCTTTGGCTAGCTTAAGATAGAGATTGTGTGTCAAATTAAGTGTGGGAAACTATGGGAACTATGGTTAATAAGAATGTGTGTTGCTTAATTGATAAATATTAAGAATTTGAATGCTACTCATGTGAAATTATGAAAACCAAATGCATTGATGTTATAATGATTTCAAAAAAAAATAAAAAAAATCCAAATTTAGGGGAATGAAAGCACCCCAATGTTAAGTTCAATAAAAAGATCAATGCATGTGAGATAAAATAGAAGAACATTTAAATACATGAGTAGGTGAAAAACACAAAAGTGAGACTATGGGTAGTTAGGCATGATTTTAGAAGCATAGAGAATGTGTGTGCGTTAGGTGAGAACTTAGGTTAATCAAGGATTCATCTCATAGCTTACTTGGCTATACATATATCCTCACCCTTGTCTAAGCCCATTACAACCTTGAAAAAGACCTCATGATGTTTGCATGTGTGCACTAAATATTTGTTGATTGGTTAGATGAAGAACAAATTTTAGAACGCATGAATAGAGGAGACTAGAGTGGATTACCCTGTACACTTGAGTGATTAGAGTGCATATACACTACCAGTGAGGGTTCAATGCTTGCTTCTGTGTTCCTTGCTTTCATGAGCTATCTTCCTACAAGTTTACTTGTCTTTTATTATGTGATTTGAATTAGTGGAATCTGATTTATGTTTGTCTTGGAGAACTTATTTACTCTTGACCAAGTAAGATAGAAACATCTTCGCATATAGTGCATTCACATGTATAGGTTGCGTTGCATGAGTCTTACTTTCCCCATTCATTGTTTCTATCTCCTTGAGCTTAGCATGAGGACATGCTAATGATTAAATGTGGGGAGATTGATAAACCACTATTTTATGGTTTATCTTATGCTCAATCGAGTGGTTTTTATCAAGCCTTTGCACACTGATCCATACAATTTGCATGATTTTACAATTCCTTCCCGATTTGGTTCTATGGTTGAAAAACATGCTTCCTAAGCCTTTAAATTGTGTACTTTTAATCCCCCTTTATACCATTTGATGCCGTGATCTGTGTGTTAAGTATTTTTAGGCTATATAGGGCAAGAATGGCTTAGAGGATGGAGAGAAAGCTTGCCTAAATGGAATGAGCACAAGAATTAAAGGAGACAACCAGCGAAGAGCGACGCGCGCGCGTACCTAATGCGTGCGTGTGATTTGGAGATTTGCACAGGGACGCGTGCGCGTACCTGACGCGTACGCGTGTGATGAGCGGATAATTTATACGCTTTTTGACCTTGTTTTTTTTTGTATGTTTTTAGTAGGATCTAGTTACTTTTAGGGATGTTTTTATTAGTTTTTATGTTAAATTCACATTTCTGGACTTTACTATGAGTTTGTGTGTTTTTCTGTGATTTCAGGTATTTTCTGGCTGAAATTGAGGGACTTGAGCAAAAATTAGATTCAGAGGTTGAAGAAGGACTACTGATGCTATTGGATTCTGACCTCCCTGCACTCAAAGTGGATTTTCTGGAGCTACAGAACTCAAAAAGGCGCGCTTCTAATTGCGTTGGAAAGTAGACATCCAGGGCTTTCCAGCAATATATAATAGTTCATACTTTGGCGAGTTTAGACGACATAAAAGGGCATTCAACTCCAAAAGAAGCCTCTGCACGTGTAGACTTCATGCTCAGCCCAAGCACACACCAAGTGGGCCCCGGAAGTGGATTTATGCATCAATTACTTACTTCTGTAAACCCTAGTAACTAGTTTAGTATAAATAGGACTTTCTACTATTGTATTAAACATCTTATCATCTTTGGATCATCTTGGGATGTCTGGTTCTTAGATCATGGGGGCTGGCCATTCGGCCATGCCTGAACCTTTCACTTATGTATTTTTAAACGGTAGAGTTTCTACACTCCATAGATTAAGGTGTAGAGCTCTGCTGTTCCTCATGAATTAATGCATAGTACTACTGTTTTTCTATTCAATTCAACTTATTCCGCTTCTAAGATATTCATTCGCACTTCAACATGAATGTGATGAACGTGACAATCATCATCATTCCCTATGAAACGCGTGCCTGACAACCACTTCCGTTCTTTCAGTCCTCAAGCCTTACAAAATGGGCCAAGAGACCTCCAAATTTGTGCAGCACATGTTTCATTAATGCAATCACGTGCAGGGATCTGTGCGGATGCACAGACGTGTGTGTCCGCACACTCGGCTGAAAATTGACCTGTGCGTATGCACAGGTGCGTACGTACGCACACATGGAAATCCTCGCTTATGCACACGCATACAGGGCTATGCGCACGCACACTTCGCTGTATGTGCTTTTCCTTGTTTTCTTCATGTTTTCTCCCTTGTACATGCTTTCTTCCACTTTTATCCATCTATTCTAGCCTTCAAGGCCTGAAATCATTCCCAAACCATATCACGGCGTCGAATGACATAAAAGTGGGATTAAATTACTCTATTAAAACACAAAATTGCATGTTTTCATATTTAGGATCAAATCAGGGATCAAACACAAAGTATGCTATTTTGGTGCTTAAGTGTGAGTTCATGTGCTAGAATCCATCCAAATTGAGTCAAAATATACTATCAAATATGGACTCATCAGGAATCTCGTTGGTTGAGAACTATATTCGCAAAGAGGGTTCTTGGCATAATCAGAGATGGGAGAAGCAGCAGACGATTGAGATTTCTTCCTTTTCCGAGAGGTAACCTTTGCTTTCCCTCTGTCAGTCATCTTGGAAGAACAAAAATCACAGGATATAAACAATTAAGTAAAGTAGCGGATTGTAAAGCAAGAAATTAAACATATACTGAAAACAGACAACAAGAGATTGAGATATAGTCATGAAGTGAGTGAAGGAAAAGAATTATTGGAATGCAAGAAAACAGATTTCAAACATCAATCAGACTGAATACAAACTAAGAAATTCGTGTAATAATAGTAAAGTGCTTGTTTGTTAAGCAACGACAATAGTCATGCCTCAAAAGAATGTGTAAGGGATGAAGTTAAAACTGAAAAGTAAAGTTAAAGAGTTAATTAAGTCAAAAGGTAGAGAAACGGTTTGAAATTAGTGGCATGACCATTATGGAGCTTAACCAAGAGAAATTCACAACACATAGGAAACAAGCACACTCACGTTCATGAGGATGATGCAAGTCATTGATGATGAAATATAAGTTGCATAAAGCAAACAATGGAAAAGCAAGTTATCATCAATGCTTATGGTCACTAAAATTGTAAAAATTGGTGTTCAAAGAATTAGGCTTAGCACATGGTGTAACTAAAAGAAAGTTGAAACAGATGTAATTGAAAAAAATTGACACCGGTGGAGAGCACCAATTATTACAATGTAAGAACATTAAGCAAAAAGGAGCAAGTTTAAACCAAATGGCATAATTATGGAAGTAGGCTTCATTGGTTAAGTAAGGTTAAAGATTGAACTTAAACCAAGAAGTCATAAAGCATTTGATTTAAACTGGTACTGTTGGAAACACAACAAGGTTCATATTGACATATTTAACCAAGGTTCTATTTGACACAGCAATCCGTCAAATAGTTCCTTGATCCTGTCAATCATCAATACACATGAAAGGGAATTGAATTGAAAATGGAAATGCTGACCAAATGAGCTTATGAATTGAACATGGCATAGGCTAAAATGGGTTTAAAATCAAGAGATGCCAAATCCATTCATAATTGCAAGTTAACACCCGGCAATTTTCGAAAATTTTGGGCAGCATTCCGGCAGTAATTTGAAAGTTCCCGGATAACAAACAGCAGCAAAAATTACACATATGAATCCAAGATTTGTAAATTAGGGAAAATTAAGAAATCCATTCATATGTGTGAGGCATCTTTGAGCAAAATTACATAGCATCAATCAGCATAACAGCACTTAAACAGGAAGTTGTTTCAGAATTGACAACACAGCACATGTAAGAATAGGACAGCAATATCATCATCAAACAGTAGAACAATTTAACAATCTGCCATTTCAGATAACAAAAACAGAGCACTTATCAGGCCTAGAATCCTCTAACCACATCCTAGCTACCTAACTGCATGCAATTCTATCTAACCTAATCAAACAGAAATTAATCTAAACTAACAGAATTATCTAAACAGAATAGTAAAATAAGAAATAAAATGCAGGGGGAGACAGGGAAACCTGAGGAAAGCAAAAGTAAAAATGGAAAAGGAAAGGAAGTAGAGGGCAGTGCCGCCTAGGGGTGGCGGTGACCTAGTAGAAGTGATGGCACTGAGAAGGTAGCATAGACTAGTGCCGAAATCAGTGACGTGTAGAGCAGAGAAGCAGAGCTTTTCTTCTGTCAAGGCGAGGTGAAAGAGGGGAAGAGGGAAGAGAGGATGTGGGTGGTGATTGAAAGAGGTTTGCCGGCGGCAATGGAGGACCGCGGCAGTTCTGGTGGTGGCAGAGGGGAGAAGTGGTCAAGGAAGGCGAAGAGATAACGAGAACAGAAGAGGAGAGGAAGAAAGAAAGGAAAGAAGGATAACTACAACTCAGAACCAACTAAAATGCAAAATTAACAAAAATCTTTTTGGATTTTGAAAATTTTCAAATGCAAAAACAAGCATAACTTGCACCTCAAGCAAAATGCAATCCAACACAAAGGTGCAACCTAAACCAACTAATAAGCAAAGCATTAAAACAAGAACACATGAAGAGGAAAACTACCTATAATGGCAACTCAAATAACTTATTCATTATATCTACAAGAGAGTGGAAAGAGGTTACCATGGTGGGGTGTCTCCCACCTAGCACTTTTAGTTTAAGTCCTTAAGTTGGACATTTGGGAGCTTCTCATCATGGTGGTTTATGCTTGTACTCATCCTTGAACCTCCAAGGATGCATGCTCCTCAATTGGTTGTCAGAATTTCCAACCGTCTTCACCAAGTTTGGGTGAAGTTCTACCCAAGATATGGGCTCCCAAAGTTGGTCTTCATGTTGTGATCCGGGGTTCCGTATCTTTTCTCCGCACCCGTCTTCTAATTGATCATCATGACTCCATTCGGGTGGTTTACACCTAGAATTCACCTTAAAACACCAAATCTTCTTCCTAGACCCATGCAAACTAGCATTTCGCCAACCACAGTGCCTACGCCTTGAAAGTTCAACCTTAATGAGCTTAATATCACACTTCCAACCACTACACAACTCCCTCTCACTCTGAATTCCACAAAGAGCTCTAAGTTGCCCATCCGTTTCAATCAAACCATATTCAAGTGAGAAAGTGAAGTTTAAGGGTAAGAATTTTACCCACTTGAATATTTTATTGGAGAATGACTTAGGAAGGGGTATCTCCAATGGTTCTTCAAATACTATTCCCTTATGCTCTTCCTTGGTTATTTCTATCTCTTGACAACTTTCTTTAACTTCTCCTTTCCTGTCAACTTCTTCCAATTCCTCCTCGTCATCAATCAAGTCAAACTTTGGAGGTTGTGTGAAATCTACTTCAACATCAACTTCATATTCATTGGAAGAATCTTCAACAAGGTCACCAATGTCAATTGATGGGGAGTTGTCTTCAATAACTTCAACTTCATATTACATGGGAGTGGATTCCATTTTGGACAAGAATTTATCAATGATGGAATCTTCCTCTTGATCGACCTCTTCAAATCTTCCAACTATAATATGTCTAGGACGTTGTACACCCTCTTTAACATCAAGTTCAAGCTTCTTAGAGGGGGGTTCTTGAGATTCCCATAGTGGTTCCACATCTTCCAAATTTTTAACCACTTCTTTCTTTTCTTCAACAATTATAGGCTCCTCCAATTGCTCTAATACAAAATCCAACTCCTCCTTCTCCACCGGATTTTCCAATCTCTCCTTCATGCTATGCCCTTTTTTTGAACCTTCACATGTGACCATGGAAGTACCTTGAGTGTTCAAGCATTGGGAGGATAAAGTGTACACTACTTTGGTCAAGTTAGTCACAAACTCTAGTGTGTTTCTTTGCATGTTCGCTTGCCCTTGATGTAGCAAGGTGAGAGAATCATCCATTGGGGCTTGGGGTGGATAGGAGGGTTCATAATTTGGGAGGAAGGGTTCATAATAGGAAAGTTGTTCTTCTTGTTGGAAATATGGAGATGGTGTGTATTGAGGTGGTTCTTTAGGTTTTCGCTCATAATGGTCACAAAGATGTGGTAGAAGAGGTTGGGAATTTGATGGAGGTGGATCATAGGAGGGTGTATGGTAGAATAAGGCTTGTGAGTATGGTGGTTGAGGACTATATTGAGGATATGGCTCATGGGCATATGGTGGTGGTTGTTGGTAGTCACAAGGAGGTTCATTATAGCCATGTGATTGACAAGCATTAGGATAGGAATTATACCTATAAGACACCAGAGGAGGTTGTTGGCAAGAAGGTTGATCAATTCCTTGAGGCTCCTCCCAACTTTGATTATACCACCCTTGATGCACATTCTCATTAAAATTCCCATTTCCTACAACATAATTAGAACCAAACTCATAGCCAAAGTGGTGAGAATTCATAGTAGCAAGAGAAGATAAAAACAAAAAGCTAGTAAAAAATAAAGAGAACCAACTCCTACAGCTACCAAAAACTAACAAAGAAGTAAAAGGCAAACATATTCACAATATTCACATATATACAATAACCAATAACAAGGCACACAGTTGCAATTCTCCGGCAACGGCACCATTTTGATGAACGTAAATTGTGTGTCAGTAAAGAATTTCTGAAATGAAACCTCGTTGAAAATATAGTTCTAAACCAACAAACAACTCCTCAATATAAAATTTGGTTGTCACAAGTAACAAACCCCTAATAAAACTAATAACCGAAGTATTTAAACCTCGAGTCGGCTCTCAAGGAATTGCAGGGTAGTGTTCTTATTATTGGTTATGTACATGTATATTTTGGGGTTTTGAATAAGGAACAAGAAAAATAAATGGCAAGAAAGTAAATGAAATTCAAGTGTAAAAAGGTCTTGGCAAGGGTTGATGGTTACGGATCTCTATCCTTATTACTAATCACAATATGATAATTGCAAGGATTAATCCCATTAAGTCATCCTCCAACAAGTGAAGGAAAGTCAAATGAGCTATATCAATCCAAGTCCATAAGTTCTAGCTATTCACTGATTGAGTTAATGAGAACTAGAGTCAATGGCTATCAATTATCAATCACTTGGACATTAGTAAGTCAAGAATTCCTAAGTTACCTTCCCAAGCCAAGAACACAAAAATCTACTCTAACATCCTTCCAAGCATTTTGTCAAACACTTGGAAGGCATAGAGAGAGAGCAAGATACCATTATAAAGAAATATAAAATCTAACACTACCTAATACAAGCAATCAACAACAACAACCAAAGAAAGCATGATTAACATGAATTACCTCAAATTGCATTAAAAGAAAATAAAAGGAACAAGAGTGTATCAACAACAAAGTTTATGAACAAAGGAGATTACAACAAAAGAATAAAAGAACAAGATGTAGCAACAAGAAATTGATAAGAAGAGGTAGATGAGAACAAGAATTAAAGCCTAGATCTAAGAAGGTATTAACCTAACCCTAATCCTAATTCTAGAGAGAAGAGAGATCTTCTCTCTCTAGAAACTAACTAAAACTAAAACTAAACTACTTGGTAACTAACTTCCTAATTCCCTTCCCTCCTTCAAATCTTGGGTTTAATAACATCAGAAGGGAGTTGGATTTGGGCTTGGAAAGCCCAGAAATTGCCCCTAGCGGATTCACTTTAAGTGGGTCACGTGCGAGCACCGACGCGTACGCATGGGTCACGCGTACGCGTCGCTTGGAAATTTGCTATCCACGCATACATGTAAACCACGTGTACGTGTCGCCATGCGACGTCACCTTCCACCCGTGCGCGTCTGCTGTGCATGCGCGTCGATCTAAGCTTTCCAAATCCTTGATTTTCTATGAGTTCTCCACTTGCATATTTTTCCTCTTCACCCCTTTGATCCATTCCTAGCCTTTCCATCCTGAATTCACTAACAAACACATCAAGGTATCTAGTGGAGTCAAAGGTGAATCAAAATTAGCAATTAAGGGCCTAAAAAGAATGTTTTCACACTTAAGCACAAATTAGGAGACAATCATGAAACCATGCCATTTCATTGAATAAATATGGGAAAAAAGGTGATAACATCCCCTAAATTAAGCACAAGATAAACCCTAAAAATGGGGTTTATCACTATCCACCTCTTGATGCATACCAATACCAATCAAACCCTCAACACTACTATCAACCTTACTCACAAGCCACATCACACTATTACCAAACACCTCCACATGAACCTAACCTATACCCACTCTTCCGAGGGTTACCTGAAACTGTGGATCGATCTCGGACGAGATCTTCTGTGCTGGTCGAAGCTGACTTGTCCAATTTGTGGGTGGTGACCGGAGCTGTCGTGTCCGACTTTGTTGGACGGGGTGTGCTGCTGATCCTTCGTCACTGGAGGGTGGTGGTACCTGCAAGGGACTCCGATGCATAAGTTAGCAAGGGTATTAAGCAGGTTTTTAGTAGAATCAGAGTATGAGTTATACCTGGGTACTCCAATGTATTTATAACATTGTAGAATGATCTTTCCTGGAGATAAGATAACGAGATAAGATAGTTATCTTATCTTATCTTTGAGTGGAGTTATCTTTATCTTTAAGAAAACCGTCCTTATCTCTCTAGGCCTGAGCTGCCTTTGGACTTGGGTCGTGTTCCTCTGTTTGGGATTTTTTCTGGGCTTTCCTGGTGATTCGCTGAACACTTTGAGAAGAGGTCGGGTAGTTCTGACCTGAAGAGGTCGGTCGACTCAGCCCGGGTCGAACAGCTCCACCCAAGGTATGAACAGTGCCTCTGCTTGAGCGTGGTCTTCCTTTTGAGGTCAAGTCCTGGTTTAGGACTTCGATTCTTCTCTGGAGAAGCTGGTGTGGGAAATTGTGATTAAACTTTTCACAACTCCGCACAACTAACCAACAAGTGCACTTGGTCATCCAAGTAATACCTTACGTGAGTAAGGGTCGATCCCACAGAGATTGTTGGCTTGAAGCAAGCTATGGTCATCTTGTAAATCTCAGTCAGGCGAATTCAAATGGTTATAAGGTTTTGATAATTAAAAGATAAATAAAACATAAAATAAAATAGAGACACTTACGTAATTCATTGGTTAGAATTTCAGATAAGCGTTTGGAGATGCTTTGTTGCTTTTGAACCTCTGCTTTCCTATTGTCTTCTTCCAATCATGCGTGCTCCCTTCCATGGTAAGCTGTACGATCCTCTCGGATGAAAAATACCAGGTACGATCCCTGCACGGCTAATCAACCATCGGATTTCTCGTCTCGGATGAAAAATACCAGGCACAGCTACCGCACGGCTAATCATCTGTCGGTTCCCGCTAGCGTCAGAATAGGATCTCTCTAACCTTTTGCACACTGTCACTGTGCCCAACATTCGCAGGTTTGAAGCTCTTCACAGTCATCCCTTTCCAGATCCTACTCGGAATACCACAGACAAGGTTTAGACTTTCTGGATCTCAGGAATGCTGCCAATGGTTCAAGCCTATACCACGAAGGTTCTAATCACAGATTTAGATGCTCTATTGTTAGGAGAGATGATGTGAATCATTGATTAGAGACCTAAGAGAATATACTCTGACTGTCGTCCAACGACTACGTTGAACATCATGTAGACCGCTTATGGTTGTCAGGCATGCGGATCTTGGCTAAGCGAGTAACGAAGATAGTGGGTGATTGTCACAGGTCACCCCTTCATTCTGACTTAACTGAATTAAGTACAAGAGTATATCTTGGAGAAGAAGTAGGCGTGAATTGAAAGGAAAACAATAGTAATTGCATTAATTCATGAATAACAGTAGAGCTCTACACCTTAATCTATGATGTGTAGAAACTTCACCGTAGAAAATACATAATTGAAAAAGGGTTAGGCATGGCCGTGAGGCCAGCCCCCAAACGTGAACAATGGCATAAGCTAGATGATAAAAGTCAGAATACAATAGTAAAAAGTGCTATTTATACTAAACTAGTTACTAGGGTTTACAGAAAGTAAGTAACTAAGTGCAGATAATGTAGAAATCCACTTACGGGGCCCACTTAGTGTGTGCTTGGGCTGAGCATTGGAGATTTCACGTGCATAGGCCATTCTTGGAGTTAAACGCCAGCCTGGGTTCTAGTTTGGGCGTTTAACTACAGTTTTGGTGCCAGTTCTAGCGTTTTACGCCAGAAAGTTTTTGGCTGGCTTTTAGCGCCAGTTTGGGCCATCAAATATCGGGCAAAGTATGGACTATTATATATTGCTGGAAAGTCCAAGATTCTACTTTCTAACACAATTAAGAGCGCACCAATTTGGCTTCTGTAGCTCCAAAAAATCCACTTCGAGTGCAGGAGGGTCAAAATCCATCAGCATCTGCAGTCCTTTTTCAGCCTCTGAATCAGATTTTTGCTCAGGTCCCTCAATTTCAGCTAGAAAATATCTGAAATTACAGAAAAAAACACAAACTCATAGTAAAGTCCAGAAATGTGATTTTTGAATAAAAACTAATAAAAATATAATAAAAAGTAACTAAAATATACTAAAAACTAACTAAAAACAATGCCAAAAAGGGTATAAATTATCCGCTCATCACAACACCAAACTTAAATTGTTGCTTGTCCCCAAGAAACTAAAAAAAAATAGGATAAAAAGAAGAGAGTATACAATAGATTTTAAATATCGATGAAGCTTAGTTCCAATTAGATGAGCGGGACTAGTAGCTTCTTACTTCTGAACAGTTTTGGCATCTCACTTTGTCCTTTGAAATTCAGAATGATTGGCATCCATAGGAACTTAAAATTCAGTTAGTGTTATTGATTCTCCTAGTTCAGTATGGTGATTCTTGAACGCAGCTACTTTATGAGTCTTGGCCGTGACCCTAAGAATTTTGTTTTCCAGTATTACCACTAGATACATAAATACCACAGACACATAACTGGGTGAACTTTTTTAGATTGTGACTTAGCTTTGCTAGAGTCCCCAATTAGAGGTGCCCAGAGCTCTTAAGCACACTCTTTTTGCTTTGGACCATGACTTTAACCGCTCAGTCTCAAGCTTTTCACTTGACACCTTCACGCCACAAGCACATGGTTAGGGACAGCTTGATTTAGCCGCTTAGGCCAGGATTTTATTCCTTTAGGCCATCCTATCCACTAATGCTCAAAGTCTTGGATCCTTTTTACCCTTGCCTTTTGGTTTAAAGGGTTATTGGCTTTTTCTGCTTGCTTTTTCTTTTTCTTTCTTTTTCTTTTTTCCTGTTTTTTTTTCCCAAGCTTTGTGTTTTTCACTGCTTTTTCTTGCTTCAAGAATCAATTTTATGTTTTTTCAGATTATCAATAACATTTCTCTTTTTCCATTATTCTTTCAAGAGCCAACAATTTTAACATTCATAAACTTCACTATAAAAAATATGCATTTTTCAAGCATTCATTCAGAAAACCAAAAGTATTGCCACCACATCAAAATAATTAGATTATTTTCAAGATAGAATTCAAAATTCATGTACTTCTTTTTCTTTTTTAGAAAACATTTTTTATTTAAGAAAGGTGAAGGATTCATGGAACATTCATGGCTTTAAGACATAGACACTAGACACTAATGATCATGTAGTAAAGACAAAAACATAGACAAAACATGAAGCATAAAAATTGAAAAATAGAAAAATAAGAACAAGGAAATTAAAGAACGGGTCCACCTTAGTGACGGCGGCTAGTTCTTCCTCTTGAAGATCCTATGGAATGCTTGAGTTCCTCTATGTCTCTTCCTTGCCTTTGTTGTTCTTCCCTCATGGCTCTTGTTGAGGTCCATGAGTGGGCTCTCTTGTTTGCTCCATCCTCTTTCTAGTGATGGGCTTTTGAGATGAATCTCTCCATCTCCCATGACTCAGAGTTGGAAGCAACTGCCTTCTCTTTCCTCTTCCTAGAGGTTTCTCCGGCCTTATGTGCCATTAATGGTTATGGAAAAACAAAAAGCAAAGCTTTTTCCACACCAAACTTAGAAGGTTTGCTCGTCCTCGAGCAAAATAAGATAGAAGGGAGTAGAAAAGAATGATGCAATTAATTTTGAAAACTTATTACTGTATGCAAGAGAAATTAAAAAGAGTTGAAAAAAATTTGAAAAGATGTGTAAGTTTTGAAAACGTTTTGGAAGGAATTGAAGAGAATTGGAAAAGAATTAAAAAGAATTGGAAAGATTATTAATTTTTGAAAATAGAATTGAAAGATGAACGTTTGAAATATGTTTGATGCAAAAAATTATGAATTAAAACATGAAAAATAAAAAAAAATCGAATTGGAAAGAAAATTACCTCCCTTGTGTCATCCTGGCGTTAAACGCCCAGAATGGTATCCATTCTGGCGTTTAACGCCCACTTGACTGCCATTTTGGGCATTTAACGCCCAGCCAGATACCCTGGCTGGCGTTAAATGCCAGGAATCCTTCTTTACTGTGCATTTTTTTTAACGGCCAGAATGCTTCCATTTCTGGCGTTAAACGCCCAGAATGTTGCCTACATGGGCGTTAAACGCCCATTCTACTATCTTTACTGGCGTTTAAATGCCAGTAAGCCTGTCCTCCAGGGTGTGCTATTTTTTATGCTATTTTTTATTTCGCTTTAATTCTGCAGCTGTTTTTATGACTCCACATGATCATCAACCTAAAAAAAATATAACATGTCAATGGAAAACAAATAAATATAATTAAATAACATTGGGTTGCCTCCCAATAATCGCTTCTTTAATGTCAATAGCTTGTCAGTGAGCTCTTAGAGAGCTTCACAGAGACTCAGAGCTTAATGGTGGCCTCTCAACACCAAACTTAGAAGTTTAGTGTGGGGGCTCTGTTTGACTCTGTATTGAGAGAAGCTTTTCATGCTTCCTCTCCATGGTTACAGAAGAAGATCCTTGAGCCTTAAATAAAAGGTAGTCCTCATTAGGGAGCTCCTTAGTGGTCAGTGGACGTCCATTGAGGTATTCCTCACTGGAAATCACTGCCTCCTCCTCCTCTATAGGTTTGGCCACTTTGGATATATTGATGGCCTTGCACTATCTCTTTGGATTCTCTTCTGTATTGCTTGGGAGAGTACTAGGAGGAGTTTCAGTGACTCTTTTACTCAACTGACCCACTTGTGCCTCTAGATTTCTAATGGAGGACCTTGTTTCAGTCATGAAACTGTGAGTGGTCTTAGTTAGATCAGAGACTATGGTTGCTAAGACAGAAAGGCTCTGCCTAGAACTCTCTGTCTGTTGCTGAGATGATGATGGAAAAGGTTTGCTATTGTTAAACCAAATTCTCCTATCATTATTATTATTATTGAAGCCTTGTTGAGGCTTCTGTTGATCCTTCCATGAGAAATTTGGATGATTTCTCCATGAAGGATTGTAAGTGTTTCCATAGGATTCTCCCATGTAATTTACCACTTCCATTGCAGGATTCTCAGGGTTATAAGCTTCTTCTTCAGAGGAAGCTTCTTTAGTATTATCGGATGCAGCTTGCATTCCAGTCAGACACTAAGAAATCATATTGACTTGCTGAGTCAATATTTTGTTCTGAGCCAATATGGCATTCAGAGTATCAATCTCAAGAACTTCTTTCTTCTGAGTTGTCCCATTATTCACAGGATTTCTTTCAGAAGTGTACATGAACTGGTTATTTGCAACCATTTCAATGAGTTCCTGGGCTTCTGTAGGCGTCTTCTTCAGATGAAGAGATCCACCAGCAGAGTGATCTAATGACATCTTGGACAATTTAGACAAACCATCATAGAATATACATAGTATGCTCCATTTTGAAAGCATGTCAGAAGGACACCTTCTGATCAATTGCTTGTATCTTTCCCAAGCTTCATAGAGGGATTCACCTTCCTTTTGTCTGAAGGTTTGGACTTCTACTCTAAGCTTGCTCAACTTTTTAGGTGGAAAGAATTTGGCCAAGAAAGAATTGACCAACTTTTCCCAAGAGTTCAGGCTTTCTTTGGGTTGTGAGTCTAACCATATCCTAGCTCTGTCTCTTACAGCAAAAGGGAAAAGCATAAGTCTGTAGACCTCGGGATCAACCTCATTGGTCTTAACAGTGTCACAGATTTACAAGAATTCATCTAAGAACTGATGAGGATCTTCCAATGGAAGTCCATGAAACTTGCAATTCTGCTGCATTAGAGAAACTAATTGAGGCTTAAGCTCAAAGTTATTTGCTCCAACTGCAGGAATTGAGATGCTTCTTCCATAGAAGTCAAAAGTAGGTGCAGTAAAGTCACCAAGCATCTTCCTTGCATCTCCACCATTGTTATTGGGTTCGGCCATGTCTTCTTCTTTTTCGAAAATTTCTGTAAGGTCCTCTCCAGTGTGTTATGCTTTAACTTCTCTTAGCTTCCTCTTTAGAGTCCTTTCAGGTTCAGGATCAGCTTCAACAAGAATGTCTTTATCCCTGTTCCTGCTCATATGAAAAAGAAGAGAACAGAAAAGAAGAAGAATCCTCTATGTCACAGTATAGAGATTCCTTTATGTGAGTAGAAGAATAGAAGAATGAGAATAGAGGAAGAAGAAGAGTAATTCGAACAGAGAGGAGAGAGGTTTAAATTAATAAGAAGAAGAGAGGTGTTAGTAATTCAATAAAATAAAAGAACTAAGAAGAGAGAAGGGAGAGAGTATTCGAATTTTAAAAGAGAAGAAAAGGAAAATATTTTTGTTTTTATTTTATTTATTTAGTTAGAATTCAAAAATAAGAAAAAAATAGAAGAAAATTAAAAACTAAGATAATTAATTAATTGAAAAGATTTTTGAAAGATTGTTAGTTGGTTTTCGAAAATGTAAAGGAGAAATGTAGTTAGGAGGTTTTGAAAAAGATAAAAGAAATAGAGTAAACTACCATTTCTACCTACAAAAGTTGAAAACGCTGACATATCTATCCATAGAAAAAGAAAATTACCATTTGTACCCATAAAACATGAGTTCCATATAACAAAATTATCCAAACACTAAAATATCACATAAAATCCCCAAATTACCCTTATCATCATCCGCATCATTCACCTCTCATTCTCTCCTTTCCTGTCTCGCCCTCGCCAGAGCCAAACTCTGAATTCAAAGGCACCCCCATCTCATTTTCTTTATCACTATCATCACCACCACCACCACCACTATACCTCCATCATCATCTTCTTTACATAAAGCAACAACAACAACAATAGAAAAACCAAAGAGAAAAAACAGTTCTTCCTCCCTCACTGAACAACGTCGACGACGATGGTGGCAGTGACACCCACCAGTGTCGTCGCCCTCTCCTCCTTCTCCAATCTCTTGCGCACTCTCTTCCTTCTAGACTAGTGACAGACTCAATCAATGGTGGCGACAGACGCGACGGAGTCGGCAGCAGAAGGGCGCGACGACGGCGACAGCTCCCCCTTCCTTGGTTCTGGCTCGCATCTCCTCTTCAGGCTCCCTCAACAACCGCAGCGATGATGTGATAGTGACAGTGAATCCCCACATTGCCAGTGCGGTCTCCCTCCCCTTCCTCTTATCTTCTTCTTCCTCGGGTGGGGGTGTGTGTGTAATGTCTCCGTGTGTGAGTTTTGGAGAGAAAGGAGGTGGTGGCTAGGTGAAGAGGGTTAGGGTTAGAAAGGTGGTTGGGTGAAGAGGGTGGTAGTGGGATTTGAGATTAGAAAGTGAAAGGGGGTGGTGGTTGGGTGAAGAAGGTTAGGGTTAGAAAGTGGCTGGGTGAAGGGAGTGGTGGTGGAATTTGATATTAGAAAGGAAAAGGGGGTGGTGGCTAGGTGAAGAGGGTTAGGGTTAGAAAGGTGACTGGGTGAAGGGGGTGGTGTGGTGGTGAAGATGAGGGTAATTTAGGGATTTTAGGTCATTTTTTAGTGTTTGAATAATTTTGTTGTGCGGAATCCATATTTCATGGGTACAAATGGTAATTTCCTTTTTCTATGGATAAATATGTCTGTGTTTTCAACTTTCGTGAGTAGAAATGGTAGTTTACTCAAAGAAATATTAAACCTTTAAAGTCAAAACAAACTAAACAAGTAATTAATTATGAAATATTTGAAAATAAGATAAGATAAAAGATTTGAAAATCAATTTAAAAGATATGAAGATAGAAAAGATTTTAAAATAAAATTTTGAAAAAGATGTGATTTGAATTTTAATTTGAAAAATATTTGAAAAAGAAATTAAAAAGATTTGATTTTCGAAATTCAAGTTATGACTTGGCTAACAAGAAAGCAAAAGATATGATTCTAGAATTTAAAGATTGAAACTTTCTTAACAAGAAAATAACAAATTTGAAATTTTTGAATCAAAATAATAATTGTTAGTAAATAATTCGAAATTATGAAATAAAGATAAGAAAAAGATTTTGAAAAATTTTTTAGAAAAATTTCGAAAATAATAAGAAAAATAAAAAGAAAGATTTGATTTTGAAAAAGATTTGAAAAGATAAATAATTTTAAAATTAAAATTTTTGACTTAACTAAAAAAATATATGATTTTGAAAATTTTTTACTAATTTAATGCAAGATTTCGAAAATGCATGAAAAAATAAAGGAAAATATTTTTTTGATTTTTTTGAATTAATGAGGAGTGAGAAAAACAACTAAATGATACAAGACTTAAAAATTTTGGATCAAAACAAAGAAAAAGACCAAGAACACTTTAAAGATTAAGATGAACATCAAGAACAAATTTTTGAAAATTTTTAAGAAAAGAAACACACAAAGGACACCAAACTTCAAAATTTTTGAATTTTTGACACTTAACTTTCGAAAATGCACAAGAAAAACAAAAAAAGACACAAAACTTGAAAAATTAAAGATCAAACAAAGAAAATAAGCAAGAACAACTTAAAGACCAAGAAAGAACACCATGCATGTTTCAAAAATTTAAAGAACATAAAGAACATACAATTGACACCAAACTTAAAAATTGACACTAGACTCAAACAAAGGACACAAAATTTTTTGGTTTTTCTATATATATTAAATTTTTTTCGAAATTTTTATTTTTTTTCAAAAATAAAAATAAAAAATAAAAAGCTTAAACATAAAATAAAATTACCTAATCTAAGCAACAAGATAAACCATCAGTTGTCCAAACTCGAACAATCCCCGGCAATGGTGCCAAAAACTTGGTGTGGAAAATTGTGATTACACTTTTCACAACTCCGCACAACTAACCAGCAAGTGCACTGGGTCGTCCAAGTAATACCTTACGTGAGTAAGGGTCGATCCCATGGAGATTGTCAGCTTGAAGCAAGCTGTGGTCATCTTGTAAATCTCAGTCAGGCGGATTTAAATTGTTATAAGGTTTTGATAATTAAAAGATAAATAAAACATAAAATAAAATTGAGATACATATGTAATTCATTGGTGGAAATTTCAGATAAGCGTTTGGAGATTCTTTGTTGCTTCTGAACCTCTGCTTTCCTATTGTCTTCTTCCAATCATGCGTGCTCCCTTCCATGGCAAGCTGTATGATCCTCTCGGATGAAAAATACCAGGTACGATCTCTGTACGGCTATTCAATTGTCAGATTTCTCGTCTCGGATGAAAAATACAGGCACAGCTACCGCACGGCTAATCATCTGTCGGTTCCCACTAGCGTCGGAATAGGATCTCTCTATCCTTTTGCACACTGTCACTGCACCCAATATTCGTATGTTTGAAGCTCTTCACAGTCATCCCTTTCCAGATCCTACTTGGAATACCATAGACAAGGTTTAGACTTTCTAGATCTCAGGAATGCTGCCAATGGTTCTAGCCTATACCACGAAGGTTCTAATCACGGATTCAGATGCTCTGTTGTCAGGAGAGACGATGTGAATCATTGATTAGAGACCCAAGAGAATATACTCCGGCTGTCATCCAATGACTACGTTGAACATCATGTAGACCGCTTGTGGTTGTCAGGCACGCAGATCTTAGCTAAGCTAGTAACAAAGATAGTGGGTGATTGTCACGGGTCACCCCTTCATTCTGACTTAACTGAATTAAGTACAAGAGTATATCCTGGAGAAGAAGTAGGCATGAATTGAAAGGAAAACAATAGTACCTGCATTAATTCATGAAGAACAGCAGAGCTCCGCACCTTAATTTATGAGGTGTAGAAACTCCACCGTAGAAAATACGTAAGTGAAAAGGGGTTAGGCATGGCCGTGAGGCCAGCCTCCAAATGTCAACTATGGCATAAGCTAGATGATAAAAGTCTGAATACAATAGTAAAAAGTGCTATTTATACTAAACTAGTTACTAGGGTTTACAGAAAGTAAGTAACTAAGTTCAGATAGTGTAGAAATCCACTTCCGAGGCTCACTTGGTGTATACTCGGGCTGAGCATTGAAGCTTTCACGTGCATAGGCCATTCTTGGAGTTAAACGCCAGCTTGGGTGCCAGTTTGGGCATTTAACTCCAGTTTTGGTGCCAGTTCTGGCGTTTTACGCCAGGAAGTTTTTGGATGGCTTTTAGCGCCAGTTTGGACTATCAAATCTCGGGCAAAGTATGGACTATTATATATTGATGGAACGCCCAAGATGTCTAATTTCTAACACAATTGAGAGTGCACCAATTGGGTTTCTGTAATTCCAGAAAATCCACTTCGAGTACAGTAGGGTCAGAATCCAACAGCATCTGCAGTCCTTTTTCAGCGTCTGAATCAGATTTTTGCTCAGGTCCCTCAATTTCAGCCAGAAAATACCTGAAATTATAAAAAACACAAACTCATAGTAAACTCCAAAAATGTGATTTTTGAATAAAAACTAATAAAAATATAATAAAAAGTAACCAAAACATACTAAAAACTATGTAAAAACAATGCCAAATAGGGTAAAATTATCCACTCATTGGAAGCCAAGCTCGAGCATTGTCGATCTTTTTTATGCAGAGCTTCCTTTTGAATGCGGAGCATTTTTGTCACTCCTTTAACTTTGAAAACGCGCGTTTCTTGCTTTGGGAACGTGCGAGGATTTTTAATAACCCATTAACTCCTCTTTTTGCCGTTTTCCCTCTTTTCATTTTGAATTACCAAAAGACTTTGCTTTCAGTTTTCTCTCTTTGCTTCCTGAAACTCTATTTTTATTTTTCTGGCTCACCTGGGACTCTTCATTTTCGCTTGCTCCCAAGTTTTTCACATCTTCGTGCTTCTCCTTGTTTTTGGAGGTGATTGTTGGCGCTTCGTTCTCCTATTTACAGGTTGGTTTTCTTTCTTCTTCTTTCTTTCTTCTTTTACTTCCTTCGCTGCTCTTTTTCATGCTTGCATTGTTCTGCTTTTTGGAAAAGTTCTGATCTTGCTTAAATTCATGTTAGAAAGCTTGAATTTTTTCTTTGTCGTTATGCTTGATTATTGCTCTGATGCATGTTTTTGGAGTTCCTTCGACTTATGTACGGTTCTTGGGGTATTTCCTGATAGTTTATGCTTTTAGGGTTTTGTATGTTGTTACCATTTTTTATTTTGAAGTTTCTGGATTAATGAACCCTTTGATTCTGAAAAAGATTACGTCTTTGATGATTTCCACTTAGTCTGTTTGATGTTGATAGTCCCCTTTGCTGATAGGTTTTATAAAAAGATGGTAACTTTGTTGACATTTTGTGGTTTATTTTCTTTTTCCGAAGTTCCTT
This sequence comes from Arachis ipaensis, assembly GCF_000816755.2. Classification (NCBI taxonomy): domain Eukaryota; kingdom Viridiplantae; phylum Streptophyta; class Magnoliopsida; order Fabales; family Fabaceae; genus Arachis; species Arachis ipaensis. The sequence continues at coordinate 79,569,243 of NC_029791.2, forward strand.
TGAAAAGGTTTTTCTTTTTTGTCTAGGAGATGTCGAGACGTAGACTTGTAGAATTTTCCTGAATCCTTGCTCTGTTACTGCCTCCAAAGGATGCCCCTGGACCTTCGTGTGAGTCCTGGGGTTTCCTTTCGCTGTTGTATGAGTTGTATCCATCTTTGTCCGAGCTGATTTCTTGATTTGCCTGACCTGTTTGGATAGTAACCCCTTTTTCTTTTTCTTGCTTGTAGGACTAGTTGACCATGTCTTCTCGAAAGAATATTGTCGAGACCTCCTCCAAAGTCCCCGAGGGAATGTCTGACTAGCTGGACTCCCTCGTCCTGATGTGTGATTCAGTAGTTAATTCTGAGTACTACATGGAGCTTAGAAAACATCACCGGATCTGTAGTAGTAGGGATCAGGAGAAGAACTACGAGTTAATAGCGCCTGACTCCGATGAAAGGGTTTGCTTCCCTTCTCTGACCTAGGGGGAGCACCCCTTCTTTTGTGCTTATGACTATTTTTTCAGCCAAATGAACATTACCCTTCCTTTTACCTCCTTCGAGACCGATTTGTTGTGGTTGTGTAATGTAGCTCCATCCCAGCTCCATACGAACTCCTGGGGCTTTATCAAGATCTTCAGTTGCTTTGCCAAGAATTGGATGTCAAGCCTTCTCAAACTCTCTTTCTTACCTCTTTGTCTTGACCAAACCTGGGACTACGAAAAAGAAAGGTTCTTGGATTTCTTTCTGGTTTGTCCAAGGACACAAAGTGTTTTCTATGTACGATGAGCCTTTCAGGGATTTTAAGAACTACTTTTTTAAGGTCCAAGCTGTTGAGCGAGCTCGACCATTTTTTTAGATTCGAATAATGAACCTGCCTTCCCCTTATGTTGGCAAAAGAATGTTATGGTGTCTAGATATACGTGGAAGATGCTTGAAGAGGTTGAGCAGGATTTTGTGAATGTGTTGGAGGGGATTTAGGGGCAACCTTCCCATCTCGACACAAAGGAATTCTTAGGAGATCATTCCCTTGTCCGAGCTGAGCTGGGTAGTGGTCGACTTCTTTTTGCTTTATTTACTTGCTTTTTATTTCTATTTCTTCTAGTTTTGTAACTTGTTTTTGCTGTGTTTTTTCAGAGATGGTTAACAATAATGACTTCATGAAGGCCTTTAAGAAGGCGAGGAAAGCTATAGTTGCCCAGAATATCTCAGCATGGGGAAGGATCTTCTCAGGTCCCTCCTAAAAACCTGCCGTTGAGCACTTCTGAGCTGAGGAGGGTGATTCCTACTCCTCAGGACCATTTGGTTTATCCTCCCCAAACTTCTGCTGCTACCTCTTCTCCCACTACTGGCCCTCCTCCGAAAAGACAGAGGATTGTTGAGCCTTTTAATTTGGACGCCCCTGATTTTGATGTTGTGGGGTTTGTCAATCATCAAATTGCTCCTTATAGTGTTGTTCCTACTGATGACGTATCTATTCTTCGTCATCTGGACTTCATTACCCGAAGTAGCATTAAGATGGAACATATGGGAGTAGCCTTATTTCAAACTGCCTAGGATCTTCCTGTTCATGTGACGAAGACTTTTATGGAGGAGGCCAAGTTGAAATTCGACATAATCAATGGGTTGAAGGATGAGCTGGATGCCAGAGTGATCAAGTTGGAGCTTGACTTGGAGAATGAGAAGGCTCGGGCTATTGCGACTGTGGCTTCTGCAAATCTGGCTGAGGAGATGGCGCAGCAGCATAAGGACAGCTATGTCCGGACTTATGGTGAGATTATAGAGCTCAGGGAGAGGTTGGGATCTGCTCGAGCTGATTATGCCGAGCTTCAGGGCCATCTTGTGGGCAGTGTGACTTCTGCTTATGAGAATTTGAAGGATCAGGTCCGAGTTCTTGCTCCCGAGCTCGACCTGTCCCTTATCAGTTTGGATAATATCGTAGAAAATGGGAAGATCGTCCCTGCCCCGGATGAGGATGATGATGATGTAGATCCACCTCCTGTGCCATCCACCAAGGCTTCTGTTGCCCCGACTTCTCCAACGCCTGCAGCTGAGGTCAGCCACCCTGAGTCGGATCTTGATGTTCAGATCCTGAACCGACCTGATGGGACTGTCGACGCTGTCCCCCTCCAGACTCGTCCTCCTTCACCCCGAGATGCCACCACTGGGGAGTCTTTGAATCCTTTGTAGTTTTCTTTTGGTGTATTTTGTACAGCCCAGTCTGTGAGCTTTTGAACTCTTATTTCTATAACTTGTGTTTTGTTTGACCTGGATATTTTAGTTGCTTTTCTTAGCAACTTTATTTAGAAAAAAAAATGCCTTTCAACTCTGGAGGTCACCTTTTCGGGTGGCCTTTTGATTATAGTAGCTTTATTTCCTCATGATTGTTTGCAATTCTTGGAACTTCCAAGAATCTTTTAAGAGTGTTGGAGCTTTTTATTGTCCGACCTCTTTTTTGATTTCCTTAGTGTTGGTTTATTTTCTGCTTTGGTTGAAATGATTTTTGAGGCTAGCCTTGCTCGAATGTTCTTTCTTATAGAATACTTGTAGATTGATTTTGGTGAGGTCGTGGCTTTCTTTGGGTCGAGATGTGTCCCTTCTAGCGCACGCCTTCTGCCGGTCAACTTCTCTTGTTTAGTCTTTGCGAATTATTTTTAGTAATCCCTTGGAATGTACTTTTTATAACTCTATTGCTTTAATTAGTTTGGTCCGACTTCTTTTTGTCGGTCCCTTCTAAGTTATTTCTAGTGATCCATTTTTAGTTGGACCTTGCCAGGTCTCTTTTTATGGATTACCTTTTATAACCTTGTAGCTTTAGTTGGCTTGGGCCTACTTCTTCATGTCGGTCCCTTCTAAGTTATTTCTAGTAATCCATTTTTAGTTGGACCTTGCCAGGTCTCTTTTTATGGATTACCTTTTATATCCTTGTAGCTTTGGTTGGCTTGGGCCGACTTCTTCATGTCGGTCCCTTCTAAGTTATTTCTAGTAATCCATTTTCAGGGCTGGCCAGGCCTCTTTTCTATGGCTTACTTTATAACTTTTGGTTGCTTTGATCAGGCTGGTCCCACTTCTTTATGTCGGTCCATCCTAAGTTATTTTTAGCAATCAACTTTTTCTAAGACATCGTCAGGTATCTTTCTATGGATCACTTTCTTATAACTTTTGTGGTTTTTGTCCGACTTTTTCATGTCGGCTCGGTGACTAACGTGATTTTTGCTAGTAAAGAATTTGTAAAAAATAGTCGCGTTGTAGATATAGTTTCTAAACCAACAGAAATCCCTTCGTACAAACATTTTGGGTGTCACAAGTAACAAACCCCTTTTTAAATTGTTAACCGAAGTATTCAAACCTCGGGTCGTCTTCTCAAGGAACTGCAGGGAAATATGTTCTTATTATTGGCTATAAAGATTGTAAATCGGGGTTTAAAGGATGAGAAGCAAGTGATTTAAATGACAAATAAAGTAAATGAAGAACAAGTAATTTAAATAGCAAGTAAATTAAATAAATGACTGTAAATAAGATTTTGGCAAGGTATGAGAAATTAGAGGTCCTATCCTAGCTATCCTTATCAAAGATGATGATAATTGAATCTTAATTCTGCTTTGTTAACCTTTACTAAAGTAAAGGAAGGTCAAGGGATTAATTAATTGATCTTCGAATCCTATTTATTTCCTAAGAAAAGATTGGGATTATTGAAGCTCAAATTAACAAAGATAACAATTGACAAGCATGTTTGAGTTTGATAGCTCCTGAGTTACTGATTTCTTAACCAAGACTAAAAGGGGGAAAAATAAATCTATCAAAATAAAAATGCCTTCAGATTGGGAATGACAGTAACATAAATAAAAGAAAGCGATATTAAACTGAAATACCTCAAATAACATTAATTCAAAATAGTAATCTGTAACATGGGAGTATTCATAAATTCAATTATAAAAGTAAACAAGCAACTAAAGCAATGAATAAAAGTAAAAGGGAAGCTTAAAGTAAAGGAATATTAAAACCTGGGATCGAGAGTTACTCCTAAAGAGAGAAGTCCTAAATCCTAATCCTAAAGAGAGAGAGAATCTCTCTCTAAACTAAATCTAAATCATGGAAAGTAAAAATTAGCGATCTCTCTCTGAATGGATGCATTCCCTCACTTCATAACCTCTGGTCTATGCCTTCTTGACTTGGATTTGGGCCAAAAAGAGCTTCAGAAATTGCTGGGAGCATTTTCTGCAATTTCTGGTGCGTGGCCTCTGTCACGCGTCCGCGTGGGTCACGCGGTCGCGTCATTCGGAGCTTTTCTTGCCACACGGTCGCGTCAGTCATGCGGCCGCGTCGCTGTTGATTCGCGCTTGGCACGCGTTCGCGTCGCCCATGCGATCGCGTGGATGCCAATTTCTTCAGAAACTCCGTTTTGTGCTTTCCTTCCATTTTTGTATGTTTCCTTTCCATCCTTTAAGTCATTCCTGCCTTAGAAGATCTGAAACTACTCAACACACTAATCACGGCATCGAATGGAATTAAAGGTGATTAAAATAATTAATTTAAAAGCATAGGAAACATGTTTTTCACATACATCACATAATAAGGAAAGGAAAGTAAAACCATGCAATTAACATGAATAAGTGGGTGAAGGATTGAATAAATCACTCAAACTAAGCACAAAATATATCATAAAATATGGGTTTATCAACCTCCCCACACTTAAACAATAGCATGTCCTCATGCTAAATCCAAGGTAATAAGTAAGGTTAAAGTGATGGAATGTCATGCAATGCAATCAAATCTAAATGCAACTACCTAAATGCATCATGCAATTCTAATTTTTATTCACTCACTTGTATATAAAGCTTACAGGTAGTTAAATTAATTCACATTCCCAATGAGTCATATATGTATATATAGCCAAGCCTTAGATAATAAATAAACACTTTACAATTGAGATGGGAGAAAAAGCATTTTATGAACTTGCAAGACAATTAGATAATTCAAACAGAGATAATTATTAATGAGCTATTGAACCCTCGATGGATTTGTGTTTACTCTCTAGTCACTCAATGTTTATTGGGTTAATCACTCTATTCCTCTTTTTATTCTTCCTTTCTATAACTTTTTTCTTCATCTAACCAATCAACAATTATAGAATACAGTCATACCAAAAATCATGAGGTCTTTAATTAAGGTTGTAATGGGGCCAAGGTAAAGGTAAGAATATATGTATAAGGCTAAGTGAGCTAATAAGTGAATCCTTAATTAGACTACGATCTCACCTAACATACATACTTAGTAAAACAAAACTTCTTTACCTATTTTCCCATATTTTCCCACTTTTGATGTTACATGCTCATGTTTCAATTTTTATTTTTATCCCATGTGCATTGCTTTTTTTTTCATTTGGAGAATTCTTTTGTATCCCCTTTATTAAATACTGAAAAATAACTTTTAACTTTTTTTTTAATGCACATGGTAATTTAATCACTTTGATTTCTCATGAGCATGCTTCCCAAAATTTCTTATTTTGAGTTATTTTATTCTTTTCAATTTTTCTACCTCTTGTTTTTATCATCCATGTTCCCAATAGGTTTCCCATATTTAAACTATTCATAATTTGCTATCTTAAGCTAACTAAGGATTCAACTTAGGATTTTATTTTGTTTTTCTGCTTAAGGCTAGTAGTGTGGCTAAATAGAATAAAAGGGATTTTACAGGCTCAAGGGGGCTAACAAGGGTGACGTGAAAGGTAGGTTAATTTGGGGTAAGTGAGCTAAAATCAAATGACGGCCTCAATCACTCTTTTAGTATGCATATCTATATTCTATATTCTATATTCTATAATTGGACATATAGATTAAAACAAAGTAAAGAACACCAGAAAAAATAAGAAGGGCAGAACACACAGGAATAAAAATTATGGTTTAAATATAACCATACAATTAAGCTCAAAACTCACAGGCTATATGTTCTCTAGCTCGAAAATCATTTATCAGTTATGTATGTCATGCAGGTTTAGTTAAAAATTCCCATTATTCTCAATGTAAAACTTAAGGTGGCTTTAAAGTTCTAGTGTTCCTCCTTGATGAAATGTTGTTAACTAACTAACATGTAATTCTATATATACATGGTGTGTGGATTGTTTCTATTAAGTTCAAGTTTCTAGTTTACTTCCTTTTTATATTTTTAATTTAAACTAAGCTATCTTATGCTAAAAAGGGTAAACTATACTAATTAATCCACAATTTTCTATAACTACTAAGTTAGAATTGCAACTAAACTAAATCACTAAAAATATGAACTAAAATGCAAAATGCAGAAAACATAGTAAAAATACATAAAAATAACAATGTATGAGAAAATAAGAATAAAAATAAAAAGAAAAATACAGAAAAATATCCAAAATAAAAGAAAAAGAGTCTGTAGTGGTTCACCAAAATAATACGCCAGAGATGGCGACCTCCCCACACTTAAAATGAAGCATCGTCCCTGATGCTCACTCAAGCAGGGTGTGAAGGGGTGTCATCACTGGAAGGGATGGTAGCTGGGGTTTCTGTGGTGGTGACTGGCTGAAGGTCTGGCTGCTGTAGAGGAGGGGCTGTCTGAATGGGGATCTCAGGGTCTACAGCCTAGATCTGATGTGGGACCTCTGCCTGTGGTGCAGCCTGCTCGGTGTCTGCCTGCTTTGCCTCTCCCTAGGGATGGATCTCTGCCTCGGGTGCATCCGCCTCCTCCTCAGAGGCCTCAGATGGTGTGTCAGGCTCGGAGGGGATGTCGCCGGATCGTATCATCAGCTTCAGGTGCTCATAGCGTTCCTTGTTGCGACGCTCCATCTGGTCAAGTCGTCGAAACAAGCGGTGCACCAGATGATAGACAGGCTCTGTGGCAGGTGGAGGTGCAGTGGTGGTGGCAGGGGTGGATGGTGCAGCGGTAGAGGAGGAGGGGCCGGCGGATGGTGTGGCTGTGTCAGCAGTGGCAGTAAGGAATGGAGGTCTGTAGCCCAGGGCCAGAAAGTTCCTGCTGTGCGGGATAATCTTCTTGCATTCTGCAGCAGGTGGCCTCTCATCAGCATCCTCCCATGGCACGTCAGCTCGATGGCCCAGCTGGGCAACCAGATAGGGAAAGGGAAGAGTGCCTCGGATGTGGACCCTGGCCATATAGTGCCGGATAAAGCGTGGCAGGTACAGGTCCTTACCCTCCATCACACACCATAGGAGGGTGTTCATAGCGGCTGGTATCTCAGTCTCGTGAGTACTCGGCATAATGTAGTTGCTGAATATCTGATGCCATAGCCGAGCCTCATCATTCGGGTAAATCCGCTTGATCCCCTTGGGCATGGTGGTGTTCTGACCCATGATCCAAGGAACTGACGGGTCAAGGGCGATCTGGGCCTTGACTGCATCCCAGTCAAAACGCATAAAGCGCATATCCTCCTCAGTTTTTTGATAGCCATCTGTCTGATCAGTCCGAGGCAGAAGCTTCAGAACTTCTTCTATTGCCTCCTCAGTAACCAGAATCTGCTTCCCTCTGAGGTTCACTGCATCTAGGGAAGTTTTAAAGTAGTTGCAGTAGAATTCTCTAACCCAAGATGTATTAACCTCAGTCAGAGGTCTCTCCAGAAAGAACCAGCCTCTTTGTTTGATTTGATCAGAGGTAAATTGCTGGAGTTCTTCTGGGATCTTCAAAGTTCGCTCCAGGTATAGGTTCCTGGAGTTTGCAAACACCGGATACTTCAGCTCACAGTATCGGTTTGCAAACTTTACTGGGTCATTAGCGGGAAGTAGTTGGTCAGCCTTCTCCTGCGGGGTAAAGGCTTTCTCCCGCAAGAAGGCGTCATGCATGAGATCTATGATAGACATGGAGGCTTCTCCTCTTTTCCTTTTGTCAGTAGTGGCCTTGCCTTTTCCCTTTTCTATGGTTGGCAGACATTCTGTAAAGCAGAAAACCATGATATATAAAAATAGGAAAGCAAATAGGAAAATAATCACAAGAAAACACAAAATGGCAAAGGAGCAATAGGATAATGAATATGAGTTAAGTAGATGTGTATTTAAGATTGTATAGGAGTGAAAAATCGGAAAAGAAGTGTTCACAATCCAAAATGTAATTGAATGCATGTTAAATAGAAAGATTAACATCATGCCTTAGTTAGAATGTTAAAAGAAAGTGAAAGAAAAGCCAAAAAAAGAAGTTTTGAAAAGGTTAGGTTGGTTAGAGTTAAAATTAGTGAGTTAGAGAAAAATGGGTTAAAGTGAGAGGCATAATAAAAATAGTCCAAGTAACAAGTAATCACAGGTAGAAGCTATAAGTAACTCATATCCAAACAAGTAAAACAGTTTGATGATGATTCAAATAGAGATAGAGAAAGCAAAAATAGGAATCAAACATCAAGATTGCAGTTTAGGAACCAGGAAATCAAAAGGGATAAGAAAGCCTGCCTTGGCATTCATGGAATGGTTTGGTTAAAGCAGTGGAGAACAAAGTTAAAAATTCCAAAACCAAAACATAAATGAAAGTCAAAAATAGTTTACAGAAATTTGGGCAGCATTCCGGCTAAAATTGGATTTTCCTAGAAAATAAACAGCAATCAAACAGTTCATATGAATTAAAAAAAATCAAGCTGCAGTTACATATAATGAATATAAACATGAAAATTCAGTGTAAAGAGCAGCAATATACAAGAAATACAGCATACGAACAAGATCACAGCAACAACAGATTTGCAAATTTGATAAAATAGAAACATGAATAGTGCAAGTAAACAGACCTAAATCCACTAACCACATCCTAGGCTACCTAGCAACCTAAATCCACTACAACATGCATATCTAACTAGCCTAAACATGAATATAAATGGAAAAATAAGAATAACTACGAATGGATAAAAGGGATTGCGTGTTGCGGAACCTGGAAGGCCGAATAAGGAGAATAGGCAGAAAGGTGGCTGGGGGTGGTAATGATGGTGGCGTCCGGTGCTGGGCACGGCGGTTGGCGGTGGTGGGTGGTGGCGCGGAGGGGAGCAGTGGCGGAGGAGGAGGGAGAAAGATAGGGTTTTGCGTGACCTGGGGGGTTATAATTTGAATCCACGCGGCCGCGTGGGGCATGCAGTCGCGTGGCTGGAGCGAAAAAGGTGGTTGACGCGATCGCGTGGATGACGCGATCGCGCGGAGGGCAAAAAGAGTAAATGACGCGATCGCATGGGGCATGCGATCGCGTCGCTGGAATTTGTGCTAAACGTACGAATCCAGCATCGTTTCAACGCAACTCTCTGTCTCTTTTGGGGTGTTCGTGCAATCCATGCGATGCGGTCGCGTGGGATTGGTATTGTGTGAGTGACGCGATCGCGTGGGCCATTTGTGCGAAACGCACAGTGACCGCATGATTCCAGCCTAACTTTCTGGACGTTGGATGTTTACGCCAATCTCCAGGGCACGCGGCCGCGTGGATGACGCGGTCGCGTGGGAAGTGTAGTTCGCCATTTGACGCGATCGCATGGGTGATGCGGTCGAATCGCGCACCCTTTTTTTTTACGCATGAAAAATGCAGAATTTAATGATTAATGTGAATGCTATGCATGATCCTAGGTTTAATAAAATAAAATAAAACTCAAAAACAAAACTAAATAAAATTAAAAGTGTAAAAGGAACGATCATACCATGGTGGGTTGTCTCCCACCTAGCACTTTTAGTTAAAGTCCTTAAGTTGGACATTGAAAGGGCTTCCTGTTATAGTGGCTTGTGTTTAAATTCATCTAGAAATCTCCACTAATGCTTGGAATGCCAATAGCCTCCGGGGTCCCAAACTAGGCATGTAAAGCTTCTGAACAGCTTCAAACAGATTGTCAGGCTCCCGGGGTGACGAATGTCAAAATAGATTCCAGGATCCCAAGCCTTGTTTTTAGATCCGCCTCCGTCTTGATCTACATGTTTCCATCCGGGCGGTTTAGAAAGTAGATTCTCACCATGGTAACCAAACGTTTTCCATGATCCATTCGATTGAACATGATACCAATTCGTGCACTTCAAGTTGAAGCGTGGAACCTTATTGAACCTTGTGCACCAGCTCTGAGCACGAGCTATTTCCCTCTTACTCTTAAAGCCGCAGAGAGCTCTAAGCTGGCCATCTGTTTCAAGCAAACCATATTCAAGTGAAAAAGTAAAGTTAAAGGTTAAGGATTGTACCCACTTGAAGCTTGTATTAGGTGGTAATGGCCTTGGGATAGGTGTTTCCAGTGGTTCTGTAAGTTCTGCTCCCTGGTAATCTTCTGTGAATTCCTCCACTTCTTTGCAAGGGTCTTCAAATGCATCATCACCCTGGTCAAAGTCTTCTATGTCTTTCTCATCACTCGAGTCATAGATTGGAGGTTGAGAGAAATCTTTCTCCGCATCATCTTTGTATTCACTTGGGGAAGATACTTCGATCTCAGAGAATTCACTTGCGGATGCAAGTTCATCACTAAGAAAACTTGACTTGTGACTATCATCATCAAGAGAATTTGCTTCTTGTTATTCCGTCTGATTCTTTATAAACGATTTGCCTTGGGGATTGTGCGCTATCCTCCATAGCATTAACTGTAATGTCCTTGACGGATTTCTCTTCAACTCTGGATTCCCATGGAGGTTCAGGATCTCCTAGATCTTCAACCAACTCTTCTTCTTGTACAATGACAGCTTCTTCTACTTGTTCTAATACGAACTCATTCTCTGTCTTGTCCACTGGAGTTTCTAGTGTCTCCTTCATGCTACGCTCTTCATTAGACTGTCCACATGGGGCTGTGGTCGGTCCTTGAATGTTCGCGCGTCTAGAAGCTAATTGAATTACTGCTTGCTCCAGTTGTCGAATGGATGTTTGAAGTCTATTTATTGTTGCCTTGAGGCGAACCTCTGATTCCCGGGGTGATGGATTTGGACATGAAATATAGGGAAGTGGTGGTGCCTGAGGGTGATTGGATTGGAACTGGGGTAGGAAAGGATCGTATGGTGGCGAATGGTGAAGAGAAGCTTGTGAGTGTGGTGGTTCGAGGTTATGTTGAGAGGATGGTTGATGAGCGGATAATTTATACGCTTTTTGACATTGTTTTTAGTATGTTTTTAGTAGGATCTAGTTACTTTTAGGGATGTTTTCATTAGTTTTTATGTTAAATTCACATTTTTGGACTTTACTATGAGTTTGTGTATTTTCCTGTGATTTCAGATATTTTCTGGCTGAAATTGAGGGACTTGAGCAAAACAAAACCAGAGTTGAACGCCCAAACTGGCACAGAACTTGGCGTTCAACTCCACAAATGGCCTCTGCACGTGCAACATTCAGGTTCAGCCCAAACACACACCAAGTGGGCCCAGGAGGTGGATTTATGCATCAATTACTTACTCATTTAAACCCTAGTAGCTAGTTTATTATAAATAGGACCTCTTACTAATGTATTAGGCATCTTTTGATCACCTTATGATCCTTTGATCACGTTTTAGGGGGCTGGCCATCTTGGCCATGCCTGGACCTTTCACTTATGTATTTTCAACGGTAGAGTTTCTACACTCCATAGATTAAGGTGTGGAGCTCTGCTGTTCCTCAAAGATTAATGCAAAGTACTACTGTTTTCTATTCAATTCATCTTATTTCGCTTCTAAGATATCCATTCGCACCCAAGAACGTGATGAAGGTGATGATTATGTGTGACGCTCATCATCCTTCTCCCTTATGAATGCGTGCCTGACAAACACTTCTGTTCTACATGAATTAAGCTAGAATGAGTATCTCTTAGATCTCCTAACCAGAATCTTCGTGGCGTAAGCTAGAATGATGGCGGCATTCAAGAGAATCCGGAAGGTCTAAACCTTGTCTGTGGTATTCTGAGTAGGATTCAATGATTGAATGACTGTGACGAGCTTCAAACTCGCGATTGTTGGGCGTTAGTGACAGACGCAAAAGGAGGGTGAATCCTATTCCAGCATGATCGAGAACCGACAGATGAATAGCCGTGCCGTGACAGGGTGCGGGAGCATATTATTCACTGAGAGGAGGGGATGTAGCCACTGACAACGGTGATGCCCTTGCATACAGCCAGCCATGGAAAGGAGTAAGACCGATTGGATGAAGATAGCAGGAAAGCAGAGGTTCAGAGGAACGAAAAGCATCTCCATTCGCTTATCTGAAATTCCTACCAATGAATTACATAAGTATCTCTATCCCTATTTTATTTTATAATATTCGAAAACTCCATTATCACTTTATATCTGCCTGACTGAGATTTACAAGGTGACCATAGCTTGCTTCATACCAACAATCTCCGTGGGATTCGACCCTTACTCACGTAAGGTATTACTTGGACGACCCAGTGCACTTGCTGGTTAGTTGAATGGAGTTGTGAATTCAAATGCCATTACCAGGGATTATTAAGATCCCAATTCATTACACCATGATCTCTTTGGGGTATTTTTGATTTCATACAAATACAAAGAGACTAACTTTGAGGATCACAATTTCGTCCACCAAGTTTTTGGCACCGTTGCCGGGGATTGTTTGTGTTTGGACAACTGACGGTTCATCTTGTTGCTCAGATTAGGTAATTTTCTTTTCGTTTTGTTTTCAAAAATCTTTCAAAAATATTTTCAAAAATCTCTCATCTGTTTTCGAAAAAAAAAAAATAAAAATGTTTTCAAAAATATATTTTTCTTCAAAATTTTTGAGAATGGATTCTAGTGTCCCATATAACATGTTTTAGCTTGGCTGGCTATTAAGCCATGTCTAATTCCCAGGATTTTGATTGAGGACTATGAATTCATTGCTTCCTTTTTCCCAAATATTTTCGAAAAAATAAAATAAAAATCCAAAAAAATTAGAAAATCATAAAAATCAAAAATATTTTCTGTTCCTTGTTTGAGTCTTGAGTCACATTATAAGTTTGGTGTCACTTGCATATGCATCTAGCATTTTTCGAAAATATCATGCATTCATAGTGTTCTTCATGATCTTCAAGTTGTTCTTGGTAAGTCTTCTTGTTTGATCTTGATGATTTTTGTGTTTTGTGTCTTTTCATGTTTATCATATGCATTCTTGAATTCTTAGTGTCTAAGCATTAAAGAATTCTAAGTTTGGTGTCTTGCATGTTTTCTTTGCATTAAAAATTTTTCAAAAATGTGTTCTTGATGTTCATCATGATCTTCATAATGTTCTTGGTGTTCATCTTGACATTCATAGCATTATTGCATGCATTCATTGTTTTGATCTAAAAATTTCATGCATTGCATAATTTTCACGTTTTTCATAAAAATTTCAAAAATCAAAAAAATATCTTTCCTTTTTTCTCTCATCAAATTCGAAAATTTGAGTTGACTTTTTCAAAAATTTTGAAAATCAAATTGTTTCTCATAAGTCAAATCAAATTTTCAATTTGAAAATCTTATCTTTTTCAAAATCTTTTTCAAAAATCAAATCTTTTTCAAAATTCTTAGTTATTTTCGAAAATTTCAAAAAAAAAATATTTTTCAAAAATCTTTTTCTTATTTTTAATCAAATTTTCGAAAATAACATAAACAATTAATGTTTTGATTCAAAAATTTGAAGTTTGTTACTTGCTTGTTAAGAAAGATTCAAACTTTAAGTTCTAGAATCATATCTTATGATTTCTTATGAATCAAGTCATTAATTGAGATTTTAAAAATCAAATCTTTTTCAAAAGTAATTCCAATCATATCTTTTCAAAAATATCTTCTTATCTTATCTTTTTCAAAAATATCTTTTCAAAATATCTTTTCTAACTTCCTAACTTCTTATCTTTTCAAAATTTGTTTCAACTAACTAACTAACTTTTTGTTTGTTTCTTAACTTTTTCAAAACCTCCTAACTAACTCTCTCTCTCTCTCACTTTCGAAAATATCTTCCTTCTTTTTCAAAAAAATATCTTTTCAAAATATCTTTTCTAACTTCCTAACTTCCTATCTTTTCAAAATTTGTTTCAACTAACTAACTATTTTTTTGTTTGTTTCTTAACTTTTTCAAAACCACCTAACTAACTCTCTCTCTCTCATTTTCAAAAATATCTCTCCCCTTTTTCAAGATTTCTTTTTAATTTATTAATTATTTCAATATAAAAAAAAAATTTCGAAAAAAAATACTAACAATTTTCAAAAAACAATTTTCAAAAATCACTAACTCTTTTTCAAAATAATTTTCGAAAATTATTCCTCCCCCATCTCATTCTATTTATTCATTCATGTCCTAACATCCCATCTCACATTCCAATCCTCACAGTTGTGTTTCTTCCTTTACATCACATCCTTTATCTCCCCCTCTTCTTCTACTTACAAAGGGATCCCTATACTGTGGTATACAGGATCTCTCTGAGTAAAAGGATCACTGAAATCCCTCCTAGTACTCTCCCAAGCAATACAGAAGAGAACCCAAAAGGAGAGTGCAACGCCATTGACATAAGCGCCATGGCCGAACTCGTAAGGGAAGGAGAGGACGTGAATCCCAAGGAGGAAGACCTCCTGGGACGTCCAGTGATCAATAAGGAGCTTCCCTCTGGGGAACTAAAGGACTCTGAGGCTCATATAGAGACCATAGAGATTCCATTGAACCTCCTTATACCCTTCATGAGCCCTGATGAGTATTCCTCTTCTGAAGAGAATGAGGATGTCACTGAAGAGCAAGTTGCCAAGTTTTAAGTTTGGTGTGGTGAAAAGCATAGCTTTTTTGTTTTTCTCCATAACCATTGATGGCACCTAAGGCCAGAGAGGCCTCTAGAAAGAGGAAAGGGAAGACAAAAGCTTCCATCAAGGGTCTATAGCTCAGTGGTAGAACATTTGACTGCAAATCAAGAGATCCCTGAGATACCTCAGGGGATACATTTTCTTCCACACAATTATTGGAAGCAACTAAGGGTGGAACATCAAGAGCACTCCATCATCCTTCATGAAATCAGAGAAGATCTAAAAGCAATGAAGGAGGAGCAGTAAAGACAAGGAAGAGACATAGAAGAGCTCAAGGACATCACCAAGGTGGACTCATTCCTTGTTCTTACTTTCTCTGTTTTTTCATTTTCTATGTGCTTATCTGTGTTTGTGTCTTCATTACATGATCATTAGTAGTTAGTAACTCTGTCTTAAAGATATGAATGTCCTATGAATCCATCACCCCTCTTAAAAGAAAAATGTTTTAATTCAAAAGAACAAGAAGTACATGAGTTTCGAATTTATCCTTGAACTTAGTTTAATTATATTGATGTTGGTCTATAGGCACGGGGTGGGGCTTGTTGGTAGTTACAAGGTTGTCCACCATATCTATCGGCTGGGTTTGTAGTGTAGAATGGTCGTTGTCCATGATATCTTGGAGGGTGTTGTTGCCTGAAGGGTTGATTAGATCCTCCTGGCTCCATCCATTCTTGATTGGTCTGACTTTGATGCATATTCGTGCTGTAACTTTCATTCCTTTCAACAACATTAGAACCAAACTCAAAGCGAAAGGGGTGAGAATTCATAGTAGCTAAAAGAAATAAAGAGGGGAAAAAGAAAGACAACTAAACAAGTAAAAAGAAAAATATTTACAATAACCAATAATAAGGCACACGATTGCAGTTCCCCGGCAACGGCGCCATTTTGACGAACGTGATTTTTGCTAGTAAAGAATTTGTAAAAAATAGTCGCGTTGTAGATATAGTTTCTAGGCCAACAGAAATCCCTTCGTACAAATGTTTTGGGTGTCACAAGTAACAAACCCCTTTTTAAATTGTTAACCGAAGTATTCAAACCTCGGGTCGTCTTCCCAAGAAACTGCAGGGAAGTATGTTCTTATTATTGGCTATAAAGATTGTAAATCGGGGTTTAGAGGATGAGAAGCAAGTGATTTAAATGACAAATAAAGTAAATGAAGAACAAGTAATTTAAATAGCAAGTAAATAAATAAATGACTATAAATAAGCTTTTGGCAAGGTATGATAAATTAAAGGTCCTATCCTAGCTATCCTTATCAAAGATGATGATAACTGAATCTTAATTCCGCTTTGTTAACCTTTACTAAAGTAAAGGAAGGTCAAGGGATTAATTAATTGATTTTCGAATCCTATTTATTTCCTAAGAAAAGATTGGGATTATTGAAGCTCAAATTAACAAAGATAACAATTGACAAGCATGTTGGAGTTTGATAAATCTATCGAAATAAAAATGCCTTCATATTAGGAATGACAGTAACATAAATAAAAGAAAGCGATATTAAACTGAAATACCTCAAATAACATAAATTCAAAATAGTAATCTGTAACATGGGAGTATTCATAAATTCAATTATAAAAGTAAACAATTAACTAAAGCAATGAATAAAAGTAAAAGGGAAGCTTAAAGTAAAGGAATATTAAAACCTGGGATCGAAAGTTACTCCTAAAGTGAGAAGTCCTAAATCCTAATCCTAAATAGAAAGAGAATCTCTCTCTAAACTAAATCTAAATTATGGAAAGTAAAATTTAGCGAGCTCTCTCTGAATGGAGGCATTCCCTCACTTCATAACCTCTGGTCTATGCCTTCTGGACTTGGATTTGGGCCAAAAAGGGCTTCAAAAATCGCTGGGAGCGTTTTCTACAATTTCTGGTGCGTGGCCTCTATCACGCGTCTGCGTGTGTCACGCGGTCGCGTCATTCGGAGCTTTTCTTGCCATGCGGTCACGACAGTCATGCGACCGCGTCATGTGCGTTCTGCTTAAGGCGCGCGGTCACGTCAGTCATGCGGCCGCATCGCTGTTGATTCGCGCTTGGCACGCGTCCGCGTCGCCCATGCGATCGCGTGGATGCCAATTTCTTCAGAAACTCCGTTTTGTGCTTTCCTTCCATTTTTGTATCTTTTCTTTCCATCCTTTAAGTTATTCCTGCCTTAGAAGATCTGAAACTACTCAACACACTAATCACGACATCGAATGGAATTAAAGGTGATTAAAATAATTAATTAAAAAGCATAGGAAACATGTTTTTCACATACATCACATAATAAGGAAGGGAAAGTAAAACCATGCAATTAACATGAATAAGTGGGTGAAGGATTGAATAAATCACTCAAACTAAGCACAAAATATGTCATAAAATATGGGTTTATCACTCGGTCCGAGTTATTTTTAGTAATCCCTTTTTATGGGTTACTTTTTATAACTTTTGGCATTAAGCTATTTTTTATCGCATTTTCATCTTGTCGATTTTGTAGAAATCGTGCGGTGTGTTTGCCTTGCTGACCTTTGTCGAAATCGGACGATGAATTCGTTCTTCATCATGATCGGGCAGTGAATTTGGGTTTTACCTTGCCGACCTGTAGCTGGGCGATGTCCTTTTTTTTTTTGCATTCAGATTAATGTGTTTTTGATAGCGAGATTTTGTAGAGAATCTGAAAAGCTTTATTCAAGTAGAAAAATAGACATGTAGACAAAAAATATATATACATGTGGGTGCTTACCCTTCTAAGTCAGGTAAGTTTGCAGATCTAGTCTTGGCACCTCGTTAAAAAACCTTTTCAGGTAAAGAGTGCGCCTTGTCCTAAGATCTTTTATAATTTCCTAACTGTAACACCTTCTTAGGTTGCAGGCGTGCCATGACCTTGGTAGTTCTCGCCCTTCGAGTTTGGACATTTTGTAGTAGCCTTTTCCCAGTACCTCTGTGACTCGGTAGGATCCTTTCCAGTTAGCTACTAGCTTCCCCTCTCCTGGTCGACTTGTTCCGATATCATTTCGGATTAGGATGAGGTCGTTGTTGTCAAAGCTTTACTGTACTACCTTCCGATTGTATCTTGAGGCCATTCGACATTTTAATGCCTCCTCCCTGATCCGAGTTCTTTCTCAGATTTCTGGAAATAGGTCGAGCTTTTCCCTCTGGAGTTGGGAGTTGGCCTCTTTATTGTAGTAGATCATTCTGGGGGATCCTTCTTCGATTTCTACTGGGATCATTGCCTCTACTCCATAAGCCAATCAAAAAGGTGATTCCTTTATGGTGGAATGTGGAGTTGTCCGATATGCCCATAGGACTTGTGGGAGCTCTTCAGCCCAGGCTCCCTTTGCATCCTGTAATCTCTGTTTTAACCCAGCCAATATGACTTTGTTAGCTGCTTCTGCTTGTCCATTAGCTCGTGGGTGTTCTACGGATGTGAATTGGTGCTTTATTTTTAAGTCAGCTACCAACATTCTAAAGCATGTGTCTGTAAATTGAGTGCCATTGTCCGTGGTAATGGGGAAGGAACCCCAAACCTTGTGACAATGTTTCTATATAAAAATTTCCGACTTCTTTGTGCAGTGGCATTGGCTAGGGGCTCTGCTTCAATCCATTTTGTAAAATAATCTACCCCTACGATGAGGAACTTGACCTGTCCCCATCCTTGAGGGAAGGGCCCGAGGAGGTCGAGTCCCCACTTTGCAAATGGCCAAGGTGAGGTTATGCTAATGAGCTCCTCTGGTGGGGCGATGTGGAAGTTAGCATGTTTTTGCAAAGTTGGCCAAAAGAATCCAGCTCGGAGTACTTTCTTGGCAAGAGCTCGAGCTCCGAGATGATTGCCACATGTGCCACTGTGTATCTCTTCCAAGACCTCTTCTGTGTTAGTGGTTGGTACACATTTTAGTAGGGACGTCGAAATCCTCTCTTATATAGGATGTTGTTTATGATGGTGTAATACTGTGCCTCCCGCTTTAAGCTCTTAACCTCTTTTTTTTCTGTAGGGAGTATCTCTGATTTGAGGTAGCTGGTTTTGGGAGTCATCCATCCTTGATCCTGACCTGATATGGCTAGGACTTTTTCTTCTTCTAAGATTGACGGGTTTTGCAGTTTTTTCTGGATGAGGCTTCTATTATTGCCCCCTGGTTTGCTGCTGGCTAATTTTGAGACTGCGTCTGATGAGTGGATAATTTATACCCTTTTTGGCATTGTTTTTACATAGTTTTTAGTATGATTTAGTTACTTTTTATTATATTTTTATTAGTTTTTATTCAAAAATCACATTTCTGGACTTTACTATGAGTTTATGTGTTTTTCTATAATTTCAGGTATTTTCTGGCTGAAATTGAGGGACCTGAGCAAAAATCTGATTCAGATGCTGAAAAAGGACTGCAGATGCTGTTGGATTCTGACACTCCTGCACTCGAAGTAGATTTTCTAGAGCTACAGAAGCCCAATTGGTGCGCTCTCAGTTGCGTTGGAAATTAGCCATCTTGGGCTTTCCAGCAATATTTAATAGTCTATGCTTTGCCCGAGATTTGATGGCTCAAATTGGCGCTAAAAGCCAGTCAAAAATTTCTGGCGTAAAACGCCAGAACTGGCACCAAAACTGGATTTAAACGCCCAAACTGGCACCCAAGCTGGCGTTTTGCTCCAAGAGCAGCCTATGCACATGAAAGCTTCAATTCTCAGTCCAAGCACACACCAAGTGGGCCCCGAAAGTAGATTTCTACACTATATGTACTTAGTTACTTACTTTCTGTATACCCTAGTAACTACTTTAATATAAATAGCACTTTTTACTATTGTATTTGGGAGGCGATCATAGACTATCATACTTTGAACCTCTTTGGAAAGGCTAGCCATTTGGCCATGCCTAGACCTCTTTTCACTTATGTATTTTCTACGGTGAAGTTTCTACATCCCATAGATTAAGGTGTGGAGCTCTGCTGTTCTTCATGAATTAATGCATGTACTATTATTTTCCTTTCAGGTCACGCTTACTTCTTCTCCAAGATATACTCTTGTACTTAATTTAGTTAAGTCAGAATGAAGGGGTGACCCATGACAATCACCCACTATCTTCATTACTTGCTTAGCCAAGATCCGCGTGCCTGACAACTACAAGCGGTCTACATGATGTTCAATGTAGTCATTGGACGACAGCCGGGGTATATTCTCTTGGGTGTCTAATCCATGAACCGAGTCTGGCGGTTAGATCCTTCATGGTATAGGCTAGAACCAGTGGCAGCATTCCTAAGATCTGGAAAGTCTAAACCTTGTCTGTGGTATTCCGAGTGGGATCTGGGAAGGGATGACTGTGAAGAGCTTCAAACTTGTGAATGTTGGGCGCAGTGACAGTGTGCAAAGGGATAGAGAGATCCTATTCCGATGCTAGTGAGAACCGACAGATGATTAGCCGTGCGATACCTGTACCTGGTATTTTTCATTCGAGACGATAAATTCGACAATTGATTAGCCGTGCAGATATCGTACCTATTATTTTTCATCCTAGAGGATCATACAGCTTGCCATGGAAGGGAGCACGCATGATTGGAAGAAGGCAATAGGAAAGCAGAAGTTTAGAAGTAACAAAGCATCTCCAAACGCTTATCTGAAATTCCCACCAATGAATTACATAAGTACCTTTATTTTATTTTATGTTTTATTTATCTTTTAATTATCAAAACCTTATAACCATTTGAATCCGCCTGACTGAGATTTACAAGATGACCATAGCCTGCTTCAAGCCGACAGTCTCCGTGGGATCGACCCTTACTCACGTAAGGTATTACTTCAACGACCCAGTGCACTTGCTGGTTAGTTGTGCGGAGTAGTGAAAAGTGTGAATCACAATTTCCCACACCAAGTTTTTGGCACCGTTGCCGGGGATTGTACATGTTTGGACTGAAGCTTTAGACTAACATTGCATGAATCCTGGAATTCTTATTAAAAATTTTGAATTTCTTTATTTTCTTTTCCCAAAATAATTTCGAAAAAAATACCAAAAAATTAATAAAACCTTAAAAACCAAAAAATTTGTGCTTCTTGTTTGAGTCTTATGTCAAATTTTAAGTTTGGTGTCAATTGCATCTTTTTAAATTTTCTTAAAGTTTTCGAAAATTCATCATATGTTTTTCATGATCTTCAAGTTGTTCGTTCTTGATGATTTTCCTTGTTTGATCTTTAAATTTTCTTGTTTTGTGTCTTTTCTTGTTTTTCTTGTATATTTTCGAATTCATAGTGTCTAAACATTAAAAATTTCTAAGTTTGGTGTCTTGCATGTCTTTCTTTTCTAAAAAAATTTTCAAAAATATGTTCTTGATGTTCAT
Organism: Arachis ipaensis; assembly: GCF_000816755.2. Taxonomy (NCBI): domain Eukaryota; kingdom Viridiplantae; phylum Streptophyta; class Magnoliopsida; order Fabales; family Fabaceae; genus Arachis; species Arachis ipaensis. The sequence continues at coordinate 79,590,206 of NC_029791.2, forward strand.
CATGATCTTCAAAGTGTTCTTGTTGTTCATCCTGACATTCAAAGTGTTCTTGCATGCATTATTTGTTTTGATCTTAAATTTTCATGTTTTGTGTCATTCTATAGTTTTTCTCTTCCTTCATTAAATCAAAAAAATCAAAAATAATATCTTTCCCTTATTTTACTAATAAATTTCGAAAATTTGGTTTGATTTGGTCAAAAATTTTTAAAATTTAGTTGTTTCTTGTTAATCAAGCCAAAATTTCAATTTAAAAATTCCATCTTTTGAAATCTTTCTTTTTTTATTTTTCTTTCATATTTTTGAATAGCTTAAAATTTTCAAAATCTTTTTCATTTTTCCTTTAATGTTTTCAAAAATCTTTAAACAAAATTTCAAAATCTTTTTCTCAATTTTATTTCATAATTTTCGAAATCTTTGCTAGCATTTATTATTTTTATTCAAAAAAATTTCAAGTTGTTACTTGCCTATTAAGAAAGGTTCAATCTTTAATTTTTAGAATCATATCTTTTAGTTTCTTGTTAGTCAAGTCATCAATTTTAATTTTAAAAATTAAATCTTTTTAATTTCCTTTTCAAATCTTTTTCAATATAAATTTCAATCATATCTTTTTCAAAATTTAATTTCAAAAATCTTTTTCTAACTTCTTATCCTTTCAAAATTGATTTTCAAATCTTTTTCAATTAACCACATGACTTGTTTGTTTTAATTTTAAATAGTTTACTATTTCTTATCTTTTTCAAAACTACCTAACTACTTCTCTCTCTCATTAATTTCGAAAATCACTAACCACTTTTTCAAAATTATTTTTAATTAACTAATTGTTTTAAATTCTAATTTTAGTTTATTTTTTTTAATTTCGAATTCTATCTTAATTAATTAAATAAAAAAAAATTTCCTTTTCCCTCTTTTTAATATTCGAATACTCTCTCTCCCTCATCTCTTTCTATTTATTTTATTTATTTACTAACACTTCTCTTCTACTCATAATTCAAATCTCTGTGTTCGAATTCTTCTTATTCTCTTTCTACCTCATTCTTCTATTTCTTCTACTTACATAAAGAAATCTCTATACTGTGACATAGAGGATTCCTCTTCTTTTCTGTTCTCTTCCTTTTTCATATGAGCAGGAACAAGGATAAAGACAATCTTGTTGAAGCTGATCCTGAACCTGAAAGGACTCTGAAGAGGAAGCTAAGAGAAGCTAAATCACAACACTCTATAGAGGACCTTACAAAAATTTTCGAAAAAGAAGAGGACATGGCCGAACCTAATAACAATGGTGGAGATGCAATGAAAAGCTTCTCTCAATACAAAGTCAAACAGAGCCCCCACACTTAACTTCTAAGTTTGGTGTTGGGAGGCCACCATTAAGCTTTGAGTCTCTGTGAAGCTCTCTAAAGGTTCACTGTCAAGCTATTAACATTAAAGAAGTGCTTATTGGGAGGCAACCCAAAGTTATTTAATTATATTTATTTGTTTTCCATTGTTATTTTATGTTTTTTTTAGGTTGATGATCATATTAAGTAATAAAAACAACTGCAGAATTAAAGCAGAATCAAAAACAGCATTAAAAATAGTGCACCCTGGAGGACAGGCTTACTGGCGTTTAAACACCAGTAAGGATAGTAGAATGGGTGTTTCACGCCCAATCTGGCAGCATTCTGGGTGTTAAACGCCAAAATTGACAGCCAGACTGGCGTTTAACACCAGAAAAGGGTGTCTGGCATCTAGCTGGTGTTAAACGCCAGAATTGGCAGACAGACTACGTTTAACGCCAGAAAAGGGTGTCTGATGGGCGTTAAATGCCAGAAAGGGGCATCAGCCTGGCGTTTAATGCCAGAAAAGGTAGCAGAGTTGGTGTTAAACACCATAAATGGCACACATAGGGCGTTTAAACGCCAAAAAGGTGCAGAGAGTAGAATTCCTTGACACCTCAGGATCTGTGGACCCCACAGGATCCCACCTATCCTAACTCACTCTCTCACCTCTTCACACCTCTCCATAATACTCTTCCCCAAATACCCTAGACCAATCACATCAACACCTCTTCACACATCATGCACACTCCTATCCCCTTGGCAGAATTGATGAGCGGATAATTTATATGCTTTTTGGCATTGTTTTTAGTATATTTTTAGTAGGATCTAGTTACTTTTAGGGATGTTTTCATTAGTTTTTATGTTAAATTCACATTTCTGGACTTTACTATGAGTTTGTGTGTTTTTCTGTGATTTCAGGTATTTTCTGGCTGAAATTGAGGGACTTGAGCAAAAATCAGATTCAGAGGTTGAAGAAGGACTGCTGATGCTGTTGGATTCTGACCTCCCTGCACTCAAAGTGGATTTTCTGGAGCTACAGAACTTGAAATGGCGCGCTTCTAATTGCGTTGGAAAGTAGACATCCAGGGCTTTCCAGCAATATATAATAGTCCATACTTTGGTCAAGAATAGACGACGCAAATTGGCATTCAACACCAGCTCTCTGCCCAATTCTGGCGTCCAGCGCCAGAAAAGGATCCAAAACCAGAGTTGAACGCCCAAACTAGCAGAAAAACTGGCGTTCAACTCCAAGAAAGACCTCTACACGTGCAGCACTCAAGCTCAGCCCAAGCACACACCAAGTGAGCCCCGGAAGTGGATTTATGCATCAATTACTTATTTCTGTAAACCCTAGTGACTAGTTTATTATAAATAGGACCTTTTACTATTGTATTTGATCATCTTTGGATTATCTTTTGATCCTTTGATCATCTTTGGACGCCTGGTTCTTAGATCAGAGGGGCTGGCCATTCGTCCATGCCTGGACCTTTCACTTATGTATTTTTAACGGTAGAGTTTCTACACTCCATAGATTAAGGTGTGGAGCTCTGCTGTTCCTCAAAGATCAATGCAAAGTACTACTGTTTTCTATTCAATTCATCTTATTTCGCTTCTAAGATATTCATTCGCACTTCAACCTGAATGTGATGAACGTGACAATCATCATCATTCCCTATGATCGTGTGCCTGACAACTACTTCCGTTCTACCTTCGATTGAATGAGTATCTCTTAGATCTCTTAATCGGAATCTTCGTGGTGTAAGCTAGAATGATGGC
>NC_029791.2:79593346-79598582 GCF_000816755.2 Arachis ipaensis
TCTATTCGCTTATCTGAAATTCTCACCAATGATTTACATAAGTATTTCTATCCTTATTTTATTAATTATTTTCGAAAACACCATTACTATTTTATATCCGCCTGACTGAGATTTGCTAGGTGACCATAGCTTGCTTCATACCAACAATCTCCGTGGGATTCGACCCTTACTCACGTAAGGTATTACTTGGATGACCCAGTGCACTTGCTGGTTAGTTGTGCGAAGTTGTGAACCAGGGTATTGGCATCATGTTTTTGGCGCCATTACCAGGGAAAGAAAGAGCGATGAATTTTTACATAATCAAAGTGTAATCACAATTTCTGCGCACCAAGTTTTTGGCGCCGTTGCCGGGGATTGTTCGAGTTTGGACAACTGACGGTTCATCTTGTTGCTCAGATCAGGTAATTTTCTTTTCCTTTTATTTTCAAAATTTTTTTCAAAAATCTTTCAAAATTTTCTCCTTTGTTTTCGAAAAAAAAAAATTTTTTAAAAATGTTTTCAAAAATATAATTTTTCTTCAGAATTTTTAAGAATGAATTCTAGTGTTTCATGAAGCATGGCTGGCTGTAAAGCCATGTCTAATACGACTGTAGGGCATGTTAGACGTGTCATCTCTGAGTTACATACTAAAGCTTGGCTGGCTATTAAGCCATGCCTGACCCTTTGATTGGAGCTTTAGAGCATAAGATTCCTGGAATTGATATTAAAAATTTTGAATCCTTATTTTTCTCTTTTCTAAATAATTTTCAAAAAATATAAAATAAAAATCCAAAAAAATTAGAAAATCATAAAAAATCAAAAATATTTTTTGTGTTTCTTGTTTAAGTCATGTGTCATGTTATAAGTTTGGTGTCAATTGCATGTGCATCTTGCATTTTTCGAAAAAAATCATGCATTCATAGTGTTCTTCATGATCTTCAAGTTGTTCTTGGTAAGTCTTCTTGTTTGATCTTTGAATTTGCATGTTTTGTGTCTTTTCTTGTTTTTCATATGCATTCTTGAATTCTTAGTGTCTAAGAATTAAAGAATTCTAAGTTTGGTGTCTTGCATGTTTTCTTTGCATTAAAAATTTTTCAAAAATGTGTTCTTGATGTTCATCATGATCTTCATAGTGTTCTTGGTGTTCATCTCGACATTCATAGCATTCTTGCATGCATTCATTGTTTTGATCTAAAAATTTCATGCATTGCATCATTTTTCTTGTTTTTCTCTTGCATCATAAAAATTCAAAAATAAAAAAAAATATCTTTCCCTTTTTCTCTCATCAAATTCGAAAATTTGAGTTGACTTTTTCAAAAATTTTTAAAATCAAGTTGTTTCTTATGAGTAACATCAAATTTTCAATTTGAAAATCTTATCTTTTTTAAAATCTTTTTCAGAAAAATCAAATCTTTTTCAAATTTCTTAGTTATTTTCGAAAATTCCAAAAATATTTTTCAAAAATCTTTTTTTATTTTATCTCATAATTTTCGAAAATAACAATAACAATTAATGTTTTGATTCAAAAATTTCAAGTTTGTTACTTGCTTGTTAAGAAAGATTTAAACTTTGAGTTTTAGAATCATATTTTGTGATTCCTTGTGAATCAAGTCATTAATTGTGATTTTAAAAATCAAATCTTTTTCAAAACTAATTTCAATCATATGTTTTCAAAAATATCTTCTTATCTTACCTTTTTCAAAAATTTGATTTTCAAAATATCTTTTCTAACTTCCTATCTTCTTATCTTTTCAAAATTTGTTTCAACTAACTAACTAACTTTTTGTTTGTTTCTTATCTTTTTCAAAACTACCTAACTAACTCTCTCTCTCTCTAATTTTCGAAAATATCTTCCCCCTTTTTCAAAAATTTCTTTTTAATTAACTAATTATTTTAACTTTTGATTTTAAAATTTTCGAAAAAATTACTAACATTTTTCAAAAACTATTTTCGAAAATCACTAACTCTTTTTCAAAAATTATTTTTGAAAATTCCCCTTCTCTCTCATCTCCCTCTATTTATTTATTCATCTACTAACACTTCATCTCACCCAAATTCGAACCCCCTCTTCCATCTGTGTTTGAATTTCTTCTTCCTCTTTTCTTCTAACTCACACTGGGACCTCTATACTGTGGTAAAAAGGACCCCTATTATTATTATTTTTCTGTTCTCTCTTTTTCATATGAGCAGGAGCAAGGACAAGAATATTCTTGTTGAAGCAGATCCAGAACCTGAAAGGACTTTGAAGAGAAAACTAAGAGAAGCTAAAATACAACAATCCAGAGATAATCTTTCAGAAATTTTCGAACAGGAAGAGGAGATGGCAGCCGAAAATAATAATAATGCAAGGAGGATGCTTGGTGAATTTACTGCACCAAATTCCAATTTACATGGAAGAAGCATCTCCATTCCTGCCATTGGAGCAAACAACTTTGAGCTGAAACCTCAATTAGTTTCTCTGATGCAGCAGAACTGCAAGTTTTATGGACTTCCATCTGAAGATCCTTTTCAGTTCTTAACTGAATTCTTGCAGATATGTGATACTATTAAGATTAATGGAGTAGATCCTGAAGTCTACAGGCTCATGCTTTTCCCTTTTGCTGTAAGAGACAGAGCTAGAGTATGGTTGGACTCTCAACCTAAGGATAGCCTGAACTCTTGGGATAAGCTGGTCAAGGCTTTCCTAGCCAAGTTCTTTCCTCCTCAAAAGCTGAGCAAGCTTAGAGTGGATGTTCAAACCTTCAGACAGAAAGAAGGTGAATCCCTCTTTGAAGCTTGGGAGAGATACAAAGGACTGACCAAAAAGTGTCCTTCTAACATGCTTTCAGAATGGACCATCTTGGATATATTCTATGATGGTCTGTCTGAGTTATCAAAGATGTCATTGGATACTTCTGCAGTTGGATCCATTCACCTAAAGAAAACGCCTGCTGAAGCTCAAGAACTCATTGACATGGTTGCTAATAACCAGTTTATGTACACTTCTTAGAGGAATCCTGTGAATAATGGGACGCCTATAAAGAAAGGAGTTCTTGAAGTTGATACTCTGAATGCCATATTGGCTCAGAACAAAATATTGACTCAGCAAGTCAATATGATTTCTCAGAGTCTGAATGGAATGCAAGCTGCATCCAACAGTACTCAAGAGGCACCTTCTGAAGAAGAGGCCTATGATCCTGAAAACCCTGCAATAGCAGAGGTGAATTACTTAGGTGAACCTTATGGAAACACCTATAATCCATCATGGAGAAATCATCCAAATCTCTCATGGAAGGATCAACAAAAGCCTCAACAAGGCTTTAATAATGGTGGAAGATACAGGTTTAGCAATAGCAAGCCTTTTCAATCATCCACTCAGCAACAGACAGAGAATTCTGAGCAGAATTCATCTAGCTTAGCAAACTTAGTCTCTGATCTATCTAAGGCCACTGTAAGTTTCATGAAAGAAACAAGGTCTTCCATTAGAAATTTGGAAGCACAAGTGGGCCAGCTGAGTAAAAGGATCACTGAAATCCCTCCTAGTACTCTCCCAAGCAATACAGAAGAGAATCCAAAAGGAGAGTGCAAGGCCATTGACATAACCAAAATGGCCAAACCCAATGAGGGAGAGGAGGACGTGAATCCCAAGGAGGAAGACCTCCTGGGACGTCCAGTGATCAATAAGGAGCTTCCCTCAGAGGAACCAAAGGACTCTAATGCTCATCTAGAGACCATAGAGATCCCATTAAACCTCCTTATGCCATTCATGAGCTCTGATGAGTATTCCTCTTCTGAAGAGAATAAGGATGTTACTGAAGAGCAAACTGCCAAGTTTCTTGGTGCAATCATGAAGCAGCATGGTTCTGGCGCTGAATGCCCAAAATGGGCAGCATCCTGGGGCTGAACGCCCAGAGCAAGCATGGTTCTGGCGTTCAACGCCAGAAATGGCAACAAATGGGCATTGAACGCCCAAAATGGGCACCAACCTGGCGCTGAACGCCCAGAGTTGTGTGCAAAGGCATTTTGCATGCCTAAATTGGTGCAGGGATGTAAATGCCTTGACACCTCAAGATCTGTGGACCCCACAGGATCACCTCAGGATCTGTGGACCCCACAGGATCCCCACCTACCTCCACTCACTCTCTTCTCTCTTCTCAATCATCCTCTATTCCCAATAAACACTCTTCCCTATTAACCCTTTACCACTCACATCCATACACCCACTTACCTTCAAATTTCAACATCTCTTTCCCACCCAATCCCACCCATATGGCTGAATACACACCTCCCTCCATCTCATCCATATCTTCTTCTTCTTCTTCTATTCCTTCTTCTTTTGCTCGAGGGTGAGCAACATTCTAAGTTTGGTGTGGTAAAAGCCTAGCTTTTTTGTTTTTTCCATAACCATTGATGGCACCTAAGGCCAGAGAAACCTCTAGAAAGAGGAAAGAGAAGACAAAAGCTTCCATCAAGGGTCTATAACTTAGTGGTAAAATATTTGACGGTAAATCAAGAGATCCCTGAGATACCTCAGGGTTTACATTTTCTTCCAAACAATTATTGGAAGCAACTAAGGGTGGAATATCAAGAGCACTCTATCATCCTTCATGAAATAAGAGAAGATCAAAAAGCAATGAGGGAGGAGCAACAAAGACAAGGAAGAGACATAGAAGAGCTCAAGGACATCATTGGTTCCTCAAGAAGGAAATGCCACCATCACTAAGGTGGATTCATTCCTTGCTCTTATTTCTTCTGTTTTTTTGTTTTCTATGTTAAGTGTTTATCTATGTTTGTGTCTTCATTACATGATCATTAGTAGTTAGTAACTCTGTCTTAAAGTTATGAATGTCCTATGAATCCATCACCTCTCTTAAATGAAAAATGTTTTAATTCAAAAGAACAAGAAGTACATGAGTTTCGAATTTATCCTTGAAGTTAGTTTAATTATATTGATGTGGTGATAATGCTTCTTGTTTTCTGAATGTATGCTTGAACAGTGCATATGTCTTTTGAAGTTGTTGTTTAAGAATGTTAAATATGTTGGCTCTTGAAAGAATGATGACTAGGAGACATGTTATTTGATAATCTGAAAAATCATAAAAAATGATTCTTGAAGCAAGAAAAAGCAGCAAAGAACAAAGCTTGCAGAAAAAAAAATAATAAAATAGGCAAAAAAAAAATAGAAAGAAAAAGCAAACAGAAAAAGCCAAAAGCTCTTAAAACCAAGAGGCAAGAGCAAAAAGCCAGTAACCCTTAAAACCAAAAGGCAAGGGTAAAT
>NC_029791.2:79598717-79611730 GCF_000816755.2 Arachis ipaensis
AAGAGTGTGCTTAAGAACCCTGGACACCTCTAATTGGGGACTTTAGCAAAGCTGAGTCACAATCCAAAAGGTTCACCCAATTATGTGTGTGTGGCATTTATGTATCCGGTGGTAATACTGGAAAACAAAGTGCTTAGGGCCACGGTCAAGACTCATGAAATAGCTGTGTTCAAGAATCATCATACTGAACTAGGAGAGTCAATAACATTATCTGAACTCTGAGTTTCTATAGATGCCAATCATTATGAACCTCCATGGATAAAGTGAGATGCCAAAACTATTCAAGAGGCAAAAAGCTATAAGTCCCGCTCATATGATTGAAGCTATGTTTCATTGATAGTTTAGAATTTATAGTATATTCTCTTCTTTTTATCCTATTTGATTTTTAGTTGCTTGGGGACAAGCAACAATTTAAGTTTGGTGTTGTGATGAGCGGATAATTTATACGCTTTTTGGCATTATTTTTAGTATGTTTTTAGTAGGATCTAGTTACTTTTAGGGTTGTTTTCATTAGTTTTTATGTTAAACTCACATTTCTGGACTTTACTATGAGTTTGTGTGTTTTTCTGTGATTTCAGGTATTTTCTGGCTGAAATTGAGGGACTTGAGCAAAAATCAGATTCAGAGGTTGAAGAAGGACTGCTGATGCTGTTGGATTCTGACCTCCCTGCACTCAAAGTGGATTTTCTGGAGCTACAGAACTTGAAATGGCGCGCTTCTAATTGCGTTGGAAAGTAGACATCTAGGGCTTTCCAGCAATATATAATAGTCCATACTTTGGCCAAGAATAGATGACGCAAATTGGCATTCAACGCCAGATCTCTGCCCAATTCTGGCGTCCAGCGCCAGAAAAGGATCCAAAACCAGAGTTGAACGCCCAAACTGGCAGAAAAACTGGCATTCAACTCCAAGAAAGACCTCTACATGTGCAGTACTCAAGCTCAGCCCAAGCACACACCAAGTGGGCCCCGGAAGTGGATTTATGCATCAATTACTTATTTCTGTAAACCTTAGTGACTAGTTTATTATAAATAGGACCTTTTACTATTGTATTTGATCATCTTTGGATTATCTTTTGATCCTTTGATCATCTTTGGACACCTGGTTCTTAGCTCAGAGGGGCTGGCCATTCGGCCATGCCTGGAATTTTCACTTATGTATTTTTAACGGTAGAGTTTCTACACTCCATAGATTAAGGTGTGGAGCTCTGCTGTTCCTCAAAGATCAATGCAAAGTACTACTGTTTTCTATTCAATTCATCTTATTTCACTTCTAAGATATTCATTCGCACTTCAACCTGAATGTGATGAACATGACAATCATCATCATTCCCTATGAACGTGTGCCTGACAACCACTTCCGTTCTACCTTCGATTGAATGAGTATCTCTTAGATCTCTTAATCAGAATCTTCGTGGTGTAAGCTAGAATGATGGCGGCATTCAAGAGAATCCGGAAGGTCTAAACCTGAATTTTACATAATCAAAGTGTAATCACAATTTCTGCGCACCAAGAATCCAACACACACCTCCATCTCCTTCATTTCTTCTTCTTCTCCTCCTATCTTTCTTCTTTTACTTGAGGACGAGCAAACATTTTAAGTATGGTGTGGAAAAAGCTTTGCTTTTTGTTTTTTTATAACCATCAATGGCACCCAAGGTCGGAAAAACCTCTAGAAAGAGGAAAGGGAAGGCAATTGCTTCCACCTCCGAGTCTGGGAGATGGAGAGATTCATCTCAAAAGTCCATCAAGACCCCTTCTATGAAGTTGTGGCCAAGAAAAGGGTGATCCTCGAAGTCCCCTTCATGCCCAAAAAGAGTGAATATCTGGAGATCCGACGTGAGATTCGAAGAAGTGGTTGAAAAGCTCTCACCAACCCCATCCAACAAGTCAGAATCTTAATGGTTCAAGAGTTCTATGCTAATGCATAGATCACTAGAAACCATGACCAAAGTGTGAACCCGAACCCAAAGAATTGGCTCACAATGGTTCGGGGGAAAAACTTGGATTTTAGTCCGAAAATTGTAAGGTTGGCATTAAACTTGCCAATAATGAGAGGAGATTCTCATCCTTTCACTAGAAGAGTCAACTTTGATCAGAGGTTGGACCAAGTTCTCATGGACATCTGTGTGGAAGGAGCTCAATGGAAGAGAGACTCAAGAGGCAAGCCAGTTCAATTGAGAAAGCCTGACCTCAAACCCGTGGCTAGGGGATGGTTGGAGTTCATCCAACGCTCTACATTCCTACTAGCAACCGGTCTGAAGTTACTATGGACCGGGTCATCATGATCCATAGTATCATGATTGGAGAGGAAGTAGAAGTACATGAGATCATATCTCTAGAACTATACAAGGTGGCTAACAAGCCCTCCACTTTGGCAAGGTTAACCTTCCCTCATCTCATCTATCACCTATGCAATTCAGCTGGAGTTGTCATAGAGGAAGACATCCTTATTGAAGAGGACAAACCCATCACTAAGAAAAGGATAGAGCAAACAAGAGAGCCCACTCATGGACCTCAACAAGAGCATGAGGAAGTTCCTCATCAAGAAATCTTTGAGATGCCTCAGGGGATGCATTTTCCTCCACACCACTATTAGGGGCAACTTAACACCTCTTTAGGAGAATTGAGTTCCAACATGGAACAACTAAGAATGGAGCACCAAGAGCACTCCGTCATCCTCCATGAAATCAGAGAGGACCAAAAGGCCATAAGAGAGGAGCAACAAAGGCAAGGAAGAGATATTGAGGAGCTAAAGCACTCCATAAGATCTTCAAGAGGAAGAACTAGCCGCCTTCACTAAGGTGGACCCGTTCTTTAATTTCCTTGTTCATATTTTTCTGTTTTTCAATTTTTATGCTTTATGTTTTATCTATGTTTATGTCTTTATTACATGATCATTAGTGTCTAGTGTCTATGTCTTAAAGCTATGAATGTCCATGAATCCTTCACCTTTTTTAAATGAAAAATGTTTTCTGAAGAAGAAAAAGAAGTACATGAATTTCGAATTCTATCTTGAAAATAATCTAATTATTTTGATGTGGTGGCAATACTTTTTGTTTTCTGAATGAATGCTTGAACAGTGCATATTTTTTATAGTGAAGTTTATGAATGTTAAAATTGTTGGCTCTTAAAAGAATAATGAAAAAGGAGAAATGTTACTGATAATCTGAAAAATCATAAAATTGATTCTTGAAGCAAGAAAAAGCAGTGAAGAACACAAAGCTTGCCAAAAAAAAAAAAAAGAAAGAAAAAGAAAAAGCAAGCAGAAAAAGCCAATAACCCTTTAAACCAAAAAGCAAGGGTAAAAAGGATCGAAGGCTTTGAGAATTAATGGATAGGAGGGTCCAAAGGAATAAAATCCTGGCCTAAGCGACTAAACCAAGCTGGAATGTGCTTGTGGCGTGAAGGTGTCAAGTGAAAAGCTTGAGACTGAGCGGTTAAAGTCGTGGTCCAAAGCAAAAAAAGTGTGCTTAAGAGCTCTGGACACCTCTAACTGGGGACTCTAGCAAAGCTGAGTCACAATCTGAAAAGGTTCACCCAGTTATGTGTTTGTGGCATTTATGTATCCGGTGGTAATACTGGAAAACAAAATGCTTAAGGTCACGGCCAAGACTCATAAAGTAGTTGTGTTCAAGAATCAACATACTGAACTAGGAGAATCAATAACACTATCTGAATTCTGAGTTCCTATGGATGCCAATCATTCTAAACTTCAAAAGGATAAAGTGAGATGCCAAAACTATTCAGATGCAAAAAGGCCACTAGTCCCGCTCATCTAATTGGAAATGAGCTTCATTGATATTTGAAATTTATTGTATTTTCTCTTCTTTTTATCCTATTTTGTTTTTAGTTTCTTGGGGACAAGCAACAATTTAAGTTTGGGGTTGTGATGAGCGAATAATTTATACCCTTTTTGGCATTATTTTTACATAGTTTTTAGTATGATTTAGTTACTTTTTATTATATGTTTATTAGTTTTTATTTAAAAATCACATTTCTGGACTTTTCTATGAGTTTGTGTATTTTTTTGTAATTTCAGGTATTTTCTGGCTGAAATTGAGGGACCTGAGCAAAAATATGATTCAGAGGCTGAAAAAGGACTGCAGATGCTGTTGGATTTTGACCCTCCTGCACTCGAAGTGGATTTTCTGGAGCTAGAGAAGCCCAATTTGTGCGCTCTTAATTGCGTTGGAAAGTAGACATCTTGGGCTTTCCAGCAATATATAATAGTTTATACGTTTTCTGAGATTTGATGGCCCAAACTGGCGCTAAAAGCCAGCCAAAAACTTTATGGCGTAAAACCCCAGAACGGGCACCAAAACTAGAGTTAAACGCCCAAACTGGCACCCAAGCTGGCGTTTCACTCCAATAACAGCCTATGCACGTGAAAGCTTCAATGCTCAGCCCAAGCACACACCAAGTGGGCCCCGGAAGTGGATTTCTGCACTATCTGCACTTAGTTACTTACTTTATGTAAACCCTAGTAACTAGTTTAATATAAATAGCACCTTTTACTATTGTATTTGGGAGGCGATCATAGACTATCATACTTTGAACCTCTTTGGAGAGGCTGGCCATTCGGCCATGCCTAGACCTCTTTTAACTTATGTATTTTCTACGATGAAGTTTCTACACCCCATAGATTAAGGTGTGGAGCTCTGCTGTTCTTCATGAATTAATGCATGTACTATTGTTTTTCATTCAATTCATGCTTACTTCTTCTCCAAGATATACTCTTGTACTTAGGGTGACCCGTGACAATCACCCACTATCTTCATTACTCGCTTAGCCAAGATCCGCATGCCTGACAACCACATGCTGTCTACATGATGTTCAACGTAGTCATTGGACGATAGCCGGAGTATATTATCTTTGGTCTCTAATCCACGTACCGAGTTCGGAGGTTAGAACCTTCGTGGTATAGGCTAGAACCATTGGCAGCATTCTTGAGATCCGGAATGTCTAAACCTTGTCTGTGGTATTCCAAGTAGGATCTGGGAAGGGATGACTGTGAAGAGCTTCAAACTTGCGAATGTTGGGCGCAGTGATAGTGTGCAAAAGGATAGAGAGATCCTATTATGATGCTAGTGAGAATTGACAGATGATTAGCCGTGCGGTACCTGTACCTGGTATTTTTCATCCGAGACGAGAAATCCGACAGTTGATTAGCCGTGCAGATATCGTACCTGGTATTTTTCATCTGAGAGGTTCATACAGCTTGCCATGGAAGCGAGCATGCATGATTGGAAGAAGGCAATAGAAAAGCAGAAGTTCAGAAGCAACAAAGCATCTCCAAATGCTTATCTGAAATTCCCACCAATGAATTACATAAGTACCTTTATTTTATTTTATGTTTTATTTATCTTTTAATTATCAAAACCTTATAACCATTTAAATCTGCCTGACTGAGATTTACAAGATGTCCATAGCTTGCTTCAAGCCGACAGTCTCCGTGGGATCAACCCTTACTCACGTAAGGTATTACTTGGACGACCCATTTCACTTGCTGGTTAGTTGTGCAGAGTAGTGAAAAGTGTGAATCACAATTTCCCACACCAGCGTCAGCTCGGGCATTCTGTTCCCGAGGGATATGTCGGATCTCATATTCCTTGAATTGTCCGAGTTGTTCTTTGGTTTTGTTCAGGTACTTTTTCATGGCAGGGTCTTTAGCTTGGTAGGTCCCTGCTATTTGCGAGGTGACGACTTGTGAATCATTGAAGATGACAAGTTTTTGGGCTCCCACCTCTTTAGCCAGCTTCAAACCAGCCAATAACGCCTCGTACTCCGCCTGGTTATTGGAAGCAGGGAACTCAAATTTCAGGGAGAGTTCGATTTGGGTTCCCTGATTGCTTTCGATTATCACACCTGCTCCACTCCCAGTTTTATTTGAAGAGCCGTCCATGTAAAGATTCCAATTTGTAAGGATTTCTAGGGTGTCAGTATACTCTGCGATGAAATTGGCCAGATATTGAGATTTGATGGCTGTCCGAGCTTCATATTGAAGGTCGAATTCAGACAACTTGAATGCCCATTGTAGGATTCTTCTTGATGAACCTATTTTCTGTAGAATGCTTTTCATGGGTTAGTTGGTCCGAACCTTGATGGTGTGAGCTTAAAAGTATGGACGAAGTCGTCGAGAAGTTAGTGTGAGAGCATAGGCGAACTTCTCTATCTTTTGATAGTTCAGCTCGGATCCCTGTAGTGCTTTGCTGATAAAGTATACAGGTTGTTGTCCACTTTCATCCTCCCTGACTAGTGCTGAAGCTACTGCCTGACTTCCTACTGTAAGGTATAGTATGAGTGCTTCTCCTTCCCGTGGTCGGGTGAGAATGGATGGTTGTCCCAGGAATTTTTTAAATTCCTGGAAGGCTTGTTCGTACTCCGGTGTCCATTCAAACTTCTTTCCCTTCCTTAGTATGGCGTAGAAGGGGAGAGATCTTATGGCTGATCCGGCTAGAAATCTGGACAAGGCTGCCAGTCGTCCGTTGAGTTGTTGCACCACTTTGACACAGTTCGGGCTTTTCATTTCGAGTATGGCCCAGCACTTGTCCGGGTTTGCTTCGATTCCTCTTTGTGTGAGCATGAAACCCAGGAATTTGCCAGCTTCTACTGCGAAGGTGCATTTTGTAGGGTTAAGTCGCATGCCATACTTTCTTACGGTATTGAATACTTGGGCGAGGTCGAACAGTAATGACTCCTCGCTACATGTTTTTACTAACATGTTGTCCACATATACCTCCATAAGTTTCCCGATATGGTCTGCGAAGACCTTATTCATTAATCTTTGATACGTGGCTCCTGCGTTTTTGAGTCCGAATTGCATGACGACATAGCAGTAATTTGCTTTTGGGGTTAAGAATGAGGTTTTTTCTTGATCAGGTGGATACACCGGGATTTGATTGTATCCCGAATAAGCATCCATAAACGAGAGGTATTTATATCCTGAGGAGGCATCCACCAGGGCGTCGATACTTGGGAGTGGATAGGGATCTTTTGGGCAAGCTTTGTTGAGATTGGTGTAGTCGGTGCACATCCACCACTTCCCATTTGATTTTTTCACCAGGACGATGTTGGCTAGCCATAGTGGGTACTTGACTTCTCTTATGAATCTTGCCTCTAGTAGAGCTTGTACCTGTTCTTCCACAGCTTGGGATCTTTCTGGTCCGAGCTTTCTATGCCTCTGCTGTACTGGCCAAGCTCCTGGATATACTGCAAGTTTGTGGCACATTAGTTTGGGGTCTATGCCCGGCATGTCCGCAGCCTTCCATGCGAAGAGGTCGACATTATCTTTTAAGGACTATATCAGGGACTCCTTTACATCTCTTTTTAGGATTGTGCCAATATTGGTTATTTTATCTGGGACATCTTCGATCTGGACTTTTTCTATCTCGCCTTTAGGTTGTGGACGAAGTTCTTCCTGACCTTGAATTCCCCCAAGTTCGATGGTGTGGATTTCTTCTCCTTTGCCTCTGAGGTTCAGACTTTCGTTGTAACAGCGGCATGCTATTTTCTGGTCTCCTTTTATCGTAGCGATCCATTCTGTAGTTGGGAATTTTCTGCATAGATTCGGAGTTGTGACTACTACGGCGAGCTGATTTAGCGTTGTCTGACTTATTAGGGCATTGTAGGCTGAACTTATGTCGACCACGATGTAGTCTATATTGAATGTCCTTGACCGGTTTGCTTTTCCAAAGGTTGTGTGTAGTGAGACGTATCCAAGTGGTTGGATTGGAGTGTCTCCTAGTCCAAATAAGTTGTTCGGGTATGCTCTGAGCTCTTTTTCCTCTAAGCCAAATTTGTCGAAAGTGGTTTTAAACAAGATATTAGCCGAGCTTCCTTAGTCCACCACTGTGCGGTGGAGGTTAGCGTTGGCCAATATGATACTGATGACCATGGGATCGTCATGTCCCAAGATGATGCCAGCCGCATCCTCTTTAGTGAAAGTAAAAGTAGGGAGGTCGGGTGCTTCTTCTCTTCCCTCAATGTGATATACTTCTTTAAGGTGTCTTTTACGAGAAGATTTGGAGATTCCTCCTTCCGCAAATCCTCCGTGTATCATGTGGACATGTCTCTCTGTGGTACGAAGTGGCTGTTCAGTTCGTCCGACCTCTTCGTCTCTTCTTCTTTTTCTAGGCTCAACTATTTTGCTGGCTAAGTACCGATCTAGTCTTCCTTCTCTCACCAATTTTTCTATGACATTCTTCAAGTCGAAGCACTCGTTGGTGGGATGTCCATAGATTCGATGGTATTCGCAATATTCTGTCTGATTTCCTCCTCCTTTTTTACTTTTAATTGCTCGAGGTGGTGGAATCTTCTCGGTGTAACATACTTCTCGGTAAACCTCCACGAGAGACACCCGAAGGGGGGGTGTAATTGTGGTATTTCTTAACCTTCTCTCCATGCTGGTCTTCTTTTTTCTTGGACTCTTTATCCTTATCTCGAGAGGAGTAGGAGAATCCGGATTTTGATGACTCTTCTGTTCGAGAGTTTTCCTCCATGTTGATGTACTTCTCTGCTCGTTCTTGCACTTCATTTAGAGATGTGGGATGTTTCTTTGATATGGAGTGACTAAAAGGTCCCTCTTGTAGGCCATTGATGAGGCCCATAATAGCTGCTTCTGTTGGCAGACTTTGTATGTCCAAACATGCTTTGTTGAATCTTTCCATATAGTTGCAAAGACTTTCCCAATCTCCTTGCTTGATCCCTAATAAGCTTGGGGTGTGCTTGGTTTTGTCCTTCTGGATGGAGAATCTAGCAAGAAATTTGTTGGCTAAGTCATCGAAACTTGTGATGGATCTCGGGGGCAGACTGTCGAACCACTTAATTGCTGTTTTTGTTAGGGTTGTTGGGAAGGCTTTGCATTGAATAGCATCCGATGCGTCGGTGAGGTACATTCTGCTTCTGAAATTATTGAGATCATGGCTTGGATCTGATGTGCCGTCATATGGAGTCATGTGGGGAGCTTTGAAGTCCTTTGGGACTTTGGCTTTCATAATCTCTTTAGTGAATGGGTCTTGATCTTTGTGAGGGTTATCTTTATGACTGGATTGTGTAGTCTTGGTTTTTAGGTAGGCTTCGAGTTTTAGGAGTTTATCCTCCAACTCTCGGCATCGCCTAGTTTCTCTCTGGAGGTTCCTTTCAGCATCCCGTTGATGTTCGACGTCTTTTTCGGGTTGTTTGAGGCAATCTTGTTGAGCTTGTAGGGCCTCCATGATTTCCGTGTTTGGCGAATTTTTGTGTTTGTTTGGTTGAGATGCATCCTTTGGTGTGTTATCCATGTTCTTATGCGGGGTTCTCTCCTCCAATCCAGAGTCGTGGTCGTTGTCGAGGTTGTCTGCCATAGTGATGGGATGACTTCCAGGTTCCCCGGCAACGGTGCCAATGTTCCGAGGGTTACCTGAAACTGTGGATCGATCTTAGACGAGATCTTCTGTGCTAGTCGAAGCTAACTTGTTCGATTTGTGGGTGGCGACCGTAGCTGTCGTGGCCGACTTTGTTGGACGGGGTGTGGTGCTGATCCTTTGTCACCGGAGGGTGGTGGTACCTGCAAAGGACTCCGATGCTTAAGTTAGCAAGGGTATTAAGCAGGTTTTTAGTAGAATCAGAGTATGAGTTATACCTGGGTGCTCCAGTGTATTTATAATGTTGTAGAATGATCTTTCCTGGAGATAAGATAGTTATCTTATCTTATCTTTGAGTGGAGTTATCTTTATCTTTAAGGGAACCGTCCTTATCTCTCTAGGCCTGAGCTGCCTTTGGACTTGGGTCATGTTTCTCTGTTTGGGCCTTTTTTTGGGCTTTCCTGGTGATTGCCCGAACTCTTTGAGAAGAGGTTGGGTAGTTCTAAAATGAAGAGGTCGGTCGACTCAGCCCGGGTCGAATAGCTCGACCCAAGGTATGAACACCCACCATACCATCAACCTTATCTGCCTCATGAACAACCTTATGAACCACACTTAGAACCACCACAATTTCAACACCAATACTCCACACCACCTCCACACTCTCACCAATACCAACCACTTTCAACATATGCGGACCTTCAACGAACCTTCGTTTTCCCCAAAACCTTCAACGGAGGAAGCACTCCAAGTTTTCCTTCAAGAGCAAGAAGAGTTCCAAAGAAGGCAAGAAAACATCATGGCTACCTTAGCCGTAGCTCTATCTCACCTAGCCTCACTACACTCTTCCAATAATTCAAGCACTTCCATGGATGAAAGTGAAGAATCAACTCCAATTGAAGCATGTGGAGTGGAAGAGAGCTTGGAATTTCAAGGGAAAGAAGAGGAGTTGAAGCATGAGTTGCAAGTGGAGGAGGTTGGGATCAAGGAATTAAAAGAAGTGGTTGAAGAGTTTGAAGAAGTTGAACAAGGAAACAAGCTTGAGGAAGCTTTCCAAGAGGTGGAGATCATACAAGAAGTACCATCCACTCCATCGTTTATGTGAGTAAAATCCTTAACCTTAAGCTTCATTATCCCACTTGAATATGGTTTGATTGAAAATGATAGACAACTTAGGAATCTTTGTGGATTGGAATGTAAAAGGGAGTTAGGTAGTGGTTGGAAACATGATCCTAGGTTCATTGAGGTTGAACCTTTAAAGATGGATTTCAATGGTTGGTGTAATTTTCAATTGGATGGATCTCGGAGGATGTTTGGGTGTTTAAGTGAGATTTCTAATTGCTTGCCGCCCAGATGGAATCACATGAGTCAACAAGAAGATTGGGTGCACAAGATTTGGGATTCCAGATGCTATTGGAAACGCAAGAATTGGTGGGGCTTCGAGGAAGAATTCAAGCACAAGCCACTGATGACAAGTCATCTTAGCCTAGTTTCACTAGCCTTTTTCTTTTGTTTTCAATTGATTTTATGCACTTTCTTAAGCCATAAGCAAGCCAATTGGGTAGATTTCCATGTTCCCTTTGATTCAATCAACCATGTATGAAATCATGCACTTTCATGAGATTTTATGCTATAATTGTCATATATTATGAAAGAAACACAATCTCATGATTTGGGGCATAGCTTTGACTGTTTTGATTGATTGATGATAGGTGGAAAGAGTTTTGAAGAAGGTTGAAGGAAGAAGGAATGGCTAGGAGCAAGAGAGAACAAAAAGTTTGAGTCAAAGTTTGCCTCAAACTTTTTGGCAAACGTTGGCATCACAAAACCAACACCCTGGAGGAGAAAAGCTTGCGCCAACGTTTGCCTCAAACATTTTGGCAAACGTTGGCGCCACACTTGCACACCCTGGAGGAGAAAAGCTTGCGCCAATGTTTGCCTCAAGCTTTTTGGCAAACATTGGCGCCACACATATACACAAGGGGGCCAACGTTTGAGAAAAAGTTTGACCTCAAACTTTAGCCCAAACGTTGGTAGCAGCAAGTGAAGCCATCTGGTATAAAAAGTTTGAGTAAAAGTTTGCCTCAAACTTTTACTCAAAACTTTTATGATTTCAACCCGGTTCAACAATGGATCTTTCTCCAACTCCAAGAGCAATCAACCAAGGCCTTTATCAACCCAATTCCATCAAGAGCAAAGGCCCAATTCAAGGCTTGAAGACCATTTGAAGAAAGTGTATAAATAGCTTAGGATTTAAGTTTTAGAGGAGCTTTTTCGGGAGAGAATTTTCAGAACACTTACAGTGGAGAGCATTTTGACATTTTGGCATTGTTGTTTTTAGAATTCAAGAGAATTAGAGAGGAAAATTGATCTCTCTTCTTCCTTGTTCTTGTTTGAGCACTTTTTACTTTTCTTGTTTCGGATCTTGGGTGGAGAATTGAAGAACTTCTGTTTCAATCTCACCTTGAGATCTCGTTTAATTTTCTGCATAATTGAATTTCCATTTCTGTTAACTGCTTCGGCTTCTACTCTTCTGCAATTTACATTTCTTTATTTCCTTTGCAATTGTTCTTGCTGGATCTAGGAAGGCAGTGAGATCTAGACTTGGCTATCTAGTCTCTTGAGTCCTGAAATCTCTAGCTTTCAATTTCAATTTTCTTGTTTTGTTGTCACTCCAAGCTTATTCTCACTTTCAGTTAAGATCTGGTTTAATTGAATTCATCTTTTACATTCCTGTTTGGTGAATTTTTCTTTTGCTTGTTTAATTTCTGCAAATCCAATTCCCAATTCCCTTTACAATTCAAGCCATTTACATTTCTTGCACTTTAAGATTCTGCAATTTACATTTCTTGCGTTCTAAGTTTCTGCCATTTAATTTCTTGTTCTTTAAGATTCATCACTTTATTTTCTGTTCTCTTTAATTTCATGCAATTTACCCATTCCCTTTACTTTCCATGCAATTTAAATTCTGTTAATCACAAATCACTCAACCAAATCTTGATTCGCTTGACTAAATCAACCACTAAACTAAAATTGCTCAATCCTTCAATCCCTGTGGGATCGACCTCACTCCCGTGAGTTTTATTACTTGATGCGACCCGGTGCACTTGCTGGTGAGTTTTGTGTGTTTGGAAGTCGTTTTCCGAAAATACACATCAAGTTTTTGGTGCCGTTGCCGGGGATTGAAATAGATTGACAATGATTACGTGAAGTGGAGATCTAGATCAAGCACTTTTTCTTTTCTGTTTCTCTAATTTTTGACTGACACACTAACTGTTTGAAATTTTGCTTAGACTAAACTTCGTTCTAGCAATAGATTGAAGTGTTACTGGTGGTGTTTCTTTTGTTTTGTTTGTATGTCAGGTACAGGGAGATCCATTCCTGTTTTATCTGAAACTGACCAGAGAACTCTTAGAAGGTTAAGAAGAGCTGAGAGAGGGAAAAACATTGTTGGTGAGGAAGAATCTGAGGAAGAATATCACGAGATGGAAGGAGATCCATCTAATCCAGGAGGAGGGGTTAACAACAACCCACAACAGAGGAGAGTACTGGCCTCCTATACCTTTGCAAATGCTAGACATTATGGAAGCAGCATTCTCACCCCTAATGTCAATGCAAATAACTTTGAACTGAAGCCACAACTCATCACATTGGTCCAAAACAACTGCTC
>NC_029791.2:79611786-79738698 GCF_000816755.2 Arachis ipaensis
AGCAGCAAATTCAACAACAATTTGAGCAAATGGCCAAGAGGATTGATAGCCTCCAAGTTGCAGCAGTTAACACAGGCCAACCATCATCCACATGGGGGCAAAATGAAGAAACTCAAGAGGAGCAACAGCAAGAACAAGTCCAGTACATGCACAACCAAAATTCTGGACAGAATGAAGTGTATGGTGACACATACAATCCATAGTGGAAGAACCACCCAAACCTCAGATGGGGAGATAATCACAACCAGAACCATCGACCATGGCAGAGGAACTCAAACCAAAACACTTCAAGAAACAATCAAAACCACAACCAGCAGCAAACTAACCAAAACCCTTACAGAAAACCTCAAAATAACTACCCCAATCCCAACCATTACCAATCCAATAACCAACCCACCAACCAAAATGCCCACCATCCACCATCCACATCTCACAACCCACCACAAGCATCACCTGAATCTCAAAGACTCACCAACTTAGAAACCTTGATAGACAAAATGTGGAAACACCAGAAAATGACAACCAAGAACCATGAAGCCTCCATGAAGAGCCTAGAGAGGCAAATTGGGCAAATCTCCAAGCAGATTTCTGTTGAGAGACCTTCAAGCTCACTGCCGAGTGAAACAATCCCAACTCCTACGGAAGAATGCAAGGCGATACAATTAAGGAGTGGGAGAACATTGATGAGCAACAATGACACTACAAAGAAGCAAGCAGAGAGCAGCAGAAGGCCAATAGAAGATGAAAAACAAACAAAGGCAAATGAAGCCAAGGATCAAGTTGTGATGCCAAACAAGAGAACTGAGAAACTCAAAGAGAAGAACAACCAACCACACAGTTCAAAAGAAGTGATTTAGGGACAGCAGCAAGTAGGAAAGAGCATCACACCTCCACTGCCATATCCCCAGAGATTCAGCAAAGCGACTAAGGACCAACATTTTCATAAGTTCCTTGAGACTTTCAAAAATCTGGAAATCAATATTCCCTTGGCTGAAGCACTTGAGCAAATGCCTCTGTATGCCAAGTTTTTGAAGGAGCTTATCAACAAGAAAAGAAGTTGGGATGAGAAAGAGACCATACTACTTACTGAGGAATGCAGAGCTTTGATTCAAAAAGGGCTTCCTCCTAAGCTTGAAGACCCTGGGAGCTTTTTGCTGCCTTGCACCATTGGGGAATTAACCATCACTAAGGCAATGTGCGATCTAGGAGCAAGTATTAACTTAATCCCCTCCTCTTTGGTGAAAAAACTGCGTATAGAGGAAGTTAAACCGATACAGATGTCTCTAGAGCTGGTAGATAAGTCAATGGTATACCCCAGGGGTGTAATTGAAAACTTTCTAGTCAAGGTGGACAGATTCATATACCCTGAAGATTTTGTGGTTCTAGATTCAGATGAGGATGAAAGTGACTCCATCATACTTGGGAGACCATTCTTGGCCACTGCCAGGGCTATCATAGACGTAGAGCAAGGAGAATTAACTCTCAGAATGCATGATAAGAGTGTCACTCTGAAAGTATTACCAGAAGCGCAGTTCAGTGATGAGAAGAAAGACTATATGGAACTCGACAAGGAAGAAAGCAACAAGGTGATTCACAGCAACATCCCAAGGCAAAAGATTGTGCAGAAGGATGAAGAAGTTCAAGAGGATGTTGGAATATTAGCCACTAAGAAGAAAGATCTCCAAAGTAAGCCTACGGCCAGAGAAGAAAGATCAACAAAAGAAAGGAAGAAACACAGAAACAAAACAAAAAGAGGTTGGAAGAACATAAAGATTCCAACAGAAGGGCTTTCCAAAGGTGATAAAGTGCAATTGTTTTATCAACAACTAGGAGCAAGCCAACAGACTGAGGATTACTACACTGTCAGCAATATACTCTCATTAGAGCATGCTGAAATTGAAAACCAAGGAACAAAGAGGAGGATCACAGTCAGGGGAGACAAGTTGAGGCACTACAATCATCAACCACCATAAAAGAAAGCCCCAGTGTCAAGCTAGTGACAAAAAAAGAGCGCTCCATGGGAGGCAACCCATGATTTAAGATTTATGTCATTTTAAATTCAATAAGCTATGATCACCTGAGCATGATTTTTCCTCTTCATGAACGTACTTAATGAATGCATGCAAATTTTTTTGAAACATATGCTAAGACTTCTAAAGTTTGGTGTGCCTTCAAGCACACCAAACTAGTGTTACAAATATTTTCATACTATATGCTTAGTTATCCTGATGAAGCATATGACCAAACACTAAGTTTGGTGTTTTTCTTCTCATGAAAATTAAAAATCATGCATCAATGATCATACGTTGTCTCTTTCTGAGACTTTTCAATTAAAAAGAAATCATATTCTGTGATGAAGGCATCAATTGTGATTAACTACTGGCATCTCACATTTACCCCTTAACAAGAGACAAGTTTGGTGTTCATCAAACCTTGATGCACTGATTAAGGGACACAATTGATCCTTCATGAAAAAAAAAAGAAAAAGGAAAATTATGATGAAAACATTTCTTATAAACAATTAACCAAGAGTGACATTGGGATTTCAAGAACACTAGTTGGAGGAAGAAACATTTTTAAACTATATGACCAAACATTAAGTTTGGTGTCCTCCAAGAAAAGTCACAGTTAGAATGGATATAAGGAATGAGAGTTCATATAGTTGTGAATAAAGGAAGCATTCTTGCCACGGTTTGATAATGTTGATCTTTGATGTCTTGTTGTGATGACTAGGTGGTCAAAGAACACTCAATGAAAGAGACAAGACAAAGGGAGAGCATAGCATGAGGACAAAATCCCATCACATGTCTCAAAACGTGAATCTGCCACTCCTTGGAATGATCACGTTAAAGACCATTGAAGAAGCAAGTTTTGTCTTCATTCACCATCACATGCACACCTTTGATTCACGTGGTATTCAATTGCATCCTAGCCTTCCATTGTTCATTTAAATAACACACCACCGTCAAGCCATGCACATAACCGAAGAGTTGCACACTCCCTACACTCTAACCATTCAAACTCCATTCCCATCATCATTCTTCATCATATAAGCTCAGCCTCAATTACTTTTCTTATCAAAATCTCCAACTTTCTTCACACTCCCTTTAACCCCAAGGAGATCAACCAACCAAGTAATCATGGCCTCTTCCTCAAGAACCAAACGAAGAAAAGGAAAAGATCCCATGGTGGAGGAGAGTACACCTGAATATGACCGATGGAGATTTAGATCTTGGTACCACCAATTACAACTTCAATGGATGAATGAGAAGAAGATATATCCAGAGGTTCCACTCTTGCTACCAGATGAAGGGTGCCAAGAAATGAAGGACAAGATTAGAAAAAGAAAATGGGAAGAACTCGTCTCACCTATCACTCGGGTCAATGCAAATATCATAAGAGAGTTTTATGCCAATATCCCAAGACTTAACACAGGTGAAGCCCCAACGTACAAGAGCTATGTACGGGAGATGGAAGTAGACTTTAGTTCAGATGCCATCAAGAAAGTCTTGGGACTAAAATCAGTCCGCTTTGGTGAACCGGGATACCACCAAAGGGTAAATGGAGATTGGGATTATGATAGAATTTCGAGAGATATTTGCATGGTGAACTCAGAATGGGAAGGAGATACCAAAAACAAATACAAGTATCTGAGGAGAGGAAACCTTTCCCCGGAAGCAAAGGGATGGTATGAGCTATCGAAAAGATCAATTCTGGGCATGGTAAACACCTCAGAAGTCAACAGGAAAAGAGCTGTTATGTTGCATTGCATCATGGTAGGAGGAGAGGTGAAGGTGCATGAAATCCTTGCAAAGGATATTCAAAAACTAGCAGAGAAGAACTCGGCTGGGTCTTGGTTATACTACCCAAGCACCATTTTGAGGTTGTGCGCAAGAGCTAAAGTACCAATGGAGGAAGATAACCCAACATGGTTGAACCCGGGCATGCCTATAACCATTGAAAGAATGATGATGGTTACTGAAGGGCAGCAGAGCCGAAGACCACACGGAAGAAGGCAAAGAGAAGAACAAATGGAGGAAGAAGAATTACAAGAGGGGGAAGAGCCACAAGAGGAAGAGGAATAGCAACACATTCCACCACATAACACTCTGGATATGACTCAGATGCAGGAAGCAATTGGAAGATTGTCACAACAGTACATGAGAATTCAAGAAAGGCAAGAGGAATACTATTCACTGTACATGAAAAACCAACAAGAGCAAGAGGAACGACAGCTAAGAATGACAAACAGACAAAGTGAGTTTGAGTCAAAATTCTTCGCAATGCAAGAGGAGCATGCCTTTCAATCTCACGAATCATTTGGAAAGATGGCACAAATGCAAGCCGAAAATTTGAGGGCTCTCAAAGAGTTCACAACCCTCCAAGATGCAAGATATGAAGTCCAAGCCGACTACAACATAAATAGTCAAATCAAACTGAACTATATTGGAGAGCATCTGCACAACATGGATCCAGCATTTCCAACTTTCGATGAATTCTTCAAAGGGAGAAGTGAGATAGAAGTGAGCAATGCTATGAAACTTGAAGATAGAGTAGAGGAGCCGATGAATAAAGCTGGGTTCTGGCGGGGTCAACAAACAACAGACATGGACACAGAGAACACCAACAACCAAGTGTATGAAAGAAGAAAGAAAAAGCATGACAAATGAAAGGTGGACTTGCTCCTTGTTCATCACTAAAAAAAAAAAAAAGAGAGAGCATGCATCTTATCTGTTTTAAATAGTCTTTGCATTATGTTTGTTTCCCTTAAAATAAGAAAGCTAGTCTAAGTGTGTGCTTGTGTGTTTACTTTCACTTAACAAAAAGCATGCTTTGTCCCCTGCATCTTTAATTCAATAAAAGAAATGTTTGAATGTGAAGTGAGATAGTTCTTTGTTAGATAGAAGTACAATAAAAGTAAGTGGTGGTATGTATGTGTGATTGTATGATAGCTCACTTTTAGTGAATAAGAGAATTAGGATGTCTCCTTCTAAGTAGAAAGTGGCCTACTGTCTATGAATCTCAATCAAATAAAAGTCCTTGGTCAAAAAGAAAAATAAACAGAGAAAAGAAAAAGCCAAAAATTGGCAATAGTGCTTGTGGTGTCTCTGTACTAGGATCTGCTTGGATTATTAAGTTCTTTGGAGTGCATCAACACTCGGTGACTTGGGTTAACTAACCCGGGATCATCAGCTGAAAGTCCACTATCAAGAGCAACCTAAATACAAGGCATTTAGTTACCCAAAGAGGTGCTGGGCATCAATGTTCTAAGAAGGAATGTGAGCCAAGTGTCTATAGTGAATAATGTGTCAAGTATAAAGAAAGAAAAAAACTTGTTACACATGACACTGAACTAAAGCTTATAGAGAAAAACAATAGTCAAGGACAAAGGAATAATGAGAGGTCATAGCAGTGTGTTGCTTGATGCTTGAAGGAGACTTTCTAGGCCTAAAAGTCAATAAGAAGTGAGTGTTTACATATCCACAGCTTAGGATTTAAGTTTTAGAGGAGCTTTTTCGGGAGAGAATTTTCAGAACACTTACAATGGAGAGCACTTTGACATTCTGGCATTGTTGTTTTTAGAATTCAAGAGAATTAGGGAGGAGAATTGATATCTCTTCTTCCTTGTTCTTGTTTGAGCACTTTTTACTTTTCTTGTTTCGGATCTTGGGTGGAGAATTGAAGAACTTCTGTTTCAATCTCACCTTGAGATCTCGTTTAATTTTCTGCATAATTGAATTTCCATTTCTGTTAACTGCTTCGGCTTCTACTCTTCTGCAATTTACATTTCTTTATTTCCTTTGCAATTGTTCTTGCTGGATCTAGGAAAGCAGTGAGATCTAGACTTGGCTATCTAGTCTCTTGAGTCTTGAGATCTCTAGCTTTCAATTTCAATTTCCTTGTTTCGTTGTCACTCCAAGCTTATTCTCATTTTCAGTTAAGATCTGGTTTAATTGAATTCATCTTTTACATTCCTGTTTGGTGAATTTTTCTTTTCCTTGTTTAATTTCTACAAATCCAACTCCCAATTCCCTTTACAATTCAAGCCATTTACATTTCTTGCACTTTAAGATTCTGCAATTTACATTTCTTGCGTTCTAAGTTTCTGCCATTTAATTTCTTGTTCTTTAAGATTCAGCACTTTATTTTCTGTTCTCTTTAATTTCATGCAATTTACCCATTCCCTTTACTTTCCATGCAATTTAAATTCTGTTAATCACAAATCACTCAACCAAATCTTGATTCGCTTGACTAAATCAACCACTAAACTAAAATTGCTCAATCCTTCAATCCCTGTGGGATCGACCTCACTCCCGTGAGTTTTATTACTTGATGCGACCTGATGCACTTGCCAGTGAGTTTTGTGTGTTTGGAAGTCGTTTTCCGAAAATACACATCAGCCACCATAGCAAGGGCTCTCCCAATTGTCCTACTTAAGGACGTTAAACTAATGTGCTAGGTGGGAGACACCCCACGATGGTGACATCTTTCTAACTCTTCTCCTCTTTTTGCATTTGATTGTTGAATTTTTTATTCTTTTGGTTAGCTTAGATTGGAAGAATTTTTGTGTTGATCTTGTGTTTTTAGGAAAAATTAGTTTTGGGGTTTGAAAAGCTATTTTGGATGTCATGTTTGATGCTTTAGAGCTCTAAAAAATATTTGCAAGAACAGAGCATGTGTGTGCAGACACACCCAGCTGTGCATACGCACACTCGTTTGCACAGCCTCTGCCGGGAGTGTTCGCACATCCATTTGCATTCGCACCCCAGACTTTTACCCTCTCTATGCGTACGCACGCCGATGTGCACACATACACATGATCCTTTGTTTCTTTGAAAAAAAAAACTCCTAATGTGTGTACGCACAAACTGATTTTCACCTTCTGCCCGGAGCGCTCGCACATACTTGTGCGTGCGCACACCCCCATTTCACACCTTTTGTGCGAATGCAGAGAACTGTGTGCATACGCATAATTGCTTTTTTTACCACAATCTCATTTCTTTTCTTCTTATTCCTTCTCTATTCTTGTTTTTCCATATCTTCTCCTTTCTTCTTTCCTTCCTTCAACCATCATCCACCACCATCTCTATTTATTAGTAGTGAGTCTAATTTTTTGTTTTAATATATTATGTTGTTAATATAGGTTTGATTTTTGTGATAAGTATTGGATTATTGATATTGTTTTTGCTGAATATTGTTGGATATCTTTATTGAGGTCATAATTTGTTACCTGGTATTGAACTTTTTATGCTTAATTTTGCGCATACCAAGTACTTATGCCATTGCCTTCATGAATATTGTTGGATTTCTAAATTGCATGTTGTAGCTAGCCACAATGTAATTTTAATTCATTATCTATTATTAGGCAATTGTATGTGGTTGATGCATTTTTTCTTAGGTGATGCTTGTTTATGATTGATTTTTATTTACGTCACCTAGTTGATGCATTAAAATTGAGGAATTCTGAAATTGGATCATAAGCTTATCTAATGAATTTTTTTTAGCTTTTTAAGCTTTGTGGACTATGCTTGCTATGTGATTGATCTCATATCTCTCTTTTCCTGCGTTGCATAGCAACCATGTTTTTCACTTCTTGTCAATTAGATGGTTCATTATCCTTTCACAATTGCTTGATTCTTGCTTCAATACTTTTATGCTCTTTTATTACTTGTTAGTTTATCTTAACCTACAAGTTTCTTTAAAAGTATCTCAAGCACACTAGAATGGGTGAAGTGCATACTTCTTTTTTGTAATTGTGACATAGTTTTCTTTACTAGTCTGTGTGTTCTAAACCGCGCGACTTAGAATTGACACACTTGTTTCCTTCATGTCACAAACTAATTCACTCACTCATTTTAGTGATTCATACCTCATTCCAACAATCTATACTTCCTTGCTTTTGCATTTTCTCATCTTATGGTGCTATTTTCTATTCTTCATGGATGATTCACCATAAGCAACAAGGGAAGCAGGAGAAGAACATGCAGCAGCTGATTGATCCACCAGCTGATGGTGGCAATTCGAGAAGTCGCCATACCCCCTTGCTCATCTCTGATTGCATCGAGGATGGTGCAAACCTTTAAGTGTGGGAAGGTCACCACTGATCGACAATCTTGGAGGAATCATTCTAATTCCAAACACTTTCACATTTTATTTTTTTTAGTTTGTATATATCTTAGAGCTTTAATTACATTTTTTTAGTTTATTGCATCTCCTTTTACATATATAATAAGCTTAGTTAAAATAGTGAAATTTTCCAAGAAAAACATTCTTAATAGGGCATTGATACCGTAATTGATTTGAGTTGATATTTGTTTCATTGAAACTTGCTTGAAATATATTGTGGAACATGCTTTTTTTGAGCTAAGAATACACAAGCATGTGAGTTTTGAGCCTAATTGTGTGGTTGTATCATATTAACCACTTTTATTCTCTTTCTATGATTACAATCTTTGATTTGTTTGATTCTTTATGTCTATTGTTTGATGTATATATGCATTTATATGATTGAGGCCTTTATTTCAAATAGCTCACTTACCAAAATAGCCTACCCTTTTATCTTCCTTTGTTAACCAAATTTGAGCCTATTTTAATCCCCTTTTATTCCTTATTTTAGTACATCACTACCTCTAAGTGAAAAATAATAAATGTCCTTCATTTGAATCTTTGATTAGCTTAGGCTAGTGAGAGTGTGTATCGTTCAAGTATGGGAAAGTTTAGAAACATTGGTAGAGACAAAAGTATTTCTTTGTATTTTTTGTTGAAGATCTTGGGAATTGGGTACTTACTCAGGCATTAAAAGTTTAAGCCATATACATTGATACTTTTGTATATATTTTATTTTGATAAGAAAAAGAAGAAGAAAAAAAGGAAAGAAAAAGAAAAATTAAAAAGAAGGAAAAGAAAAAGAGATATTGAAAGCAATAAAAAGGGAACAAATGTTAACCCCAAAGTAAACTAATAAGAATAATGCATATGGAATCCGAATTGAAGAGAATGCATTAGTGTGTGAAAAAGTGAATAATGGGTAGTTAGGTTTGAATTTGAGGGGGCGCCAATTATATCCTGGGGGGCGCCAGTTATATCCTGGCGTTGCCAACGCCTAAAGTCATTCTTTCAGGAGCAAATTTCCTCCTCACGCGTACACGTAGGTCACACGTACGCATGACCACTGAAGATTGCAACCTAAAAAATCATCGCAGGTGTTATTTGAAGGTAACACCAGTTGAGTTGGGCATTGCAAATGCCAGGGGCTGCTTGGTATTGTTAGGAGATAACTCCTTTGAATCTTGGTGTCGCCAATGCTAAGAACACTCTCCAGGGTTCGCTTGGCGTTGTTCCAGAATAATGCCCCTTGAACTTGGCATTGCCAACGCCCCTTTACTCTTCTTATTGTTCTTGGGCGTTGTTTGAGGATAACGCCACTATAAGTGGGCGTTGCCAACTCCACTGATGAGTGGATATTTTATACACTATTTAGTATTGTTTTCTTAGTGTTTTTGGTTATGTTTTGTTAAGTTTTATCAAGTTTTAGTAGGTTTTAGTGCAAAAATCACTTTTTGGATGCCACTTTGAGTTTTTGTGTTTTTCATACATTTTTAGGTAATTTTTGGGTGATTCTGGCATGTTTTGGAAAAGCCTGATTTAGAGACAAAGAAAGGACTGCAGATGCTGTCTGATTCTGACCCGCATGCATTCAAACAAACCTATTTGGAGCTATAGAGGTCTAAATGATGTGCTCAACACGGCATTAGAAAGCTAACTTCCAGGGCTTTGCAGAAATGTATAGTAGTCCATACTTATCTTTCGAAATGATGGCCCAAAACGGGTGTTGAATGCCCTACTGACCCCTTGCCTGGCGTTTGGACGCCCCAGAAGGACCAAGATGGTGTTTGGACGCCCAAAAGGAAGCAAGCCTGGCATCCAATGCCCCAAGAGGAGTCTAAGCACGTGGATTCACCCAAAGTTTAGCCCAAACACTCCTCAAGTGGGCCCAAGAAGTGGTTTTCATACTAAGAGTCCAATCTATCTTATTTATGTAATCTCTAGTTATTAGATTAGTATTTAAAGGAGAAGATCACAAATGTTAGAATATATTCCATACTATTTTCGAATTACGGTACTATTTTTTGTAAGCTATGAGCAACTAAAGCTCCTAAGTTAGGGTTAGGAGCTCTACTGACTCTCATAGATTAATAATATTGCTGTTTCTTTTTCAATATGTCTGATTCTATTCTCTTATGCATTCTCGTTCTTCAATCTCAATGAATTGGAGGTGAACAGTGACATTCATCCTTGTTCTATATGGGTTTCGTGCGAGTCCTGACCCGGATAGCATTGAACTAAAGCTAGAGAATGCATTACGGATTCCAAGAGAGTACCTGGGTTACTGAGGTCTCTGTGGCGCTAAGGCTAGAGTCAGAAAAGTAGTGGTACGCGAAATTTAACTCTGCACAACTGAACCAAAAAGTGCACTGGGTCGTCCATGTAATACCTCAGGTGAGTGAGGGTCGAATCCAACGGAGATTGTCAGATTGATCAAGCACAGATTGAGCAAGCAATAGCTATCTTGTGAATCTTAGTCAGGCGATTAGAAGAGATGGTTGTTTGTTTGAAAGCATAATAAAAATAGTAAAGAACAAAATACCAGATTCATTTGAAAACAATGATAAAGATTTAGTTAAGGCTTCGGAGATGGTATTTCTTTCCGGATTAATTTTTCTTACTTTCTACATCAATAACGAATGATTCTTTCAATGGCAACCGTAAATGACTAACTCATGTCCTCTCATCAAGTTAATCGCTTCTAAACCACAACAGTCCATCATATCCGAGTAACTCATGTCCTCTCATCAAGTTGACTCATGACTTCTCACTATAACCGGAGATGAAGCTCTAAGCAATCCACTCCCCTTCGCGATCTGACTCAAAATGCCACAAACAAGGTCGGATCTTTCGGATCAGAGAGTGCTACTTCTCACAAAGACCTTAGTAACCCACGGTCAACGGAATTTCATTTCACGTATCCAAAGTTGCACAGGCACGCTCTTGGAATCCGCAATGCATTCTCTAGCTTTAGTTCAATGCTATCTGGGTTAGGACTCGCACGGAACCCATGTATAACAAAGATGAACGTCATGGTTCACCCCCAATTCATTGAGATTGAAGAACGATAATGCATAAGTGAATAGAATCAGACATATTGAAATAGAAGCAGTAATATTATTAATCCATAAGAATCAGCAAAGCTCCTAACCCTAAATTAGGAGGTTTAGTTGCTTATAGCTTATAGAAGATAGTAAATGTAATTTAAAAATAGTGTTTGTGCTTCTCCCTTCCTGGGAGGCATGATCATCAGGAGGAAGGAATTTCTTATTTATAATAAAATACTAGACCTAAAAGATGTTACTATTAATTAAAAATTACAAAAATGTGATAAACTAAGCCAAAGGGTGCAAAAATCCACTTTTGGGCCCACTTGGTGAGTGTTTGGGCTGAACATGGGGTGAATTCACGTGCTTGGACTCCTCTTGGGGCGTTGAATGCCGGATTTGGTCCATTTTTGGCGTTCAACACCGAGCTTGCTCCTTTTGGGGCGTTCAATGCCCGTTTTGGGCCTTCATTTCCAGAGACACGTATAGATTATTATGTATTCATGGAAAGCCCTGAAAGTTAGCTTTCCAACGCCGTTATGATCGCGTCCATTAGGGCTCTGTAGCTTCAGAAATACTTGTTTGAATGGACAGAGGTCAGGAGTTGACAGCATCTGCAGTCCTTTCTTTGCGTCTGAATCAAACTTTTCCAAAACTTGCCAAATTTACCTAAAAATCACCTAAAATCTTGGGAAAACCACAAAAATCCAAAGTAGCATCCAAAAAGTGAGTTTTGCACTAAAACCTACTAAAACATAATAAAACTTAATCAAATGTACTAAAAGCACTAAGGAAACAATGCCAAAAAGAGTATAAAATATCCACCCATTAGAACACCAAACTTAAACTTTTGCTTGTCCCCAAGCAACCAAAAATAAGTATGATTAGAAAGAATAAAAAGATACAATAAGTCTCAAAGTTTTCAATGAAGCTCAGTTCGAATTGATGAGCGGGGCTTGTAGCTCTTTACTTCTGAACAGTTTTGGCATCTCACTTTCCTTTGAAGCTCAGAAGTACTGGCATCCTTTGGAACTAGAATCCAGATGATATTATTTATTCTCTTAGTTTAGCTTTTCTTGATTCTTGAACACAGCTTCTTTTTTAGCTTGATTCTTGAACACAGCTTTTCTTGATTCTTGAACACAGATTCTTAGTTTAGCTTGTTTTCCCGTATTACCACCAGATACATAAACGCCGCAGACACTTAACTAGGGGAACCCTTGAATTCGACTTTATCTTTGCTTAAAGTCCTAGACAGTGGTGTCCAGACTACTTAGGCACACTCTTTTGCTTTTGGGATCACGACTTTAATGGCTCAGTCTCAAGCTTTTCACTTGATACCTTCGCACCACAAGCATTTAGTTAGGGGAAGCAGCTCATTTACAATTTTTAGGCCAAGATTTTGTTTCTTTAGACCCTTAACCATTGATACTCAAAGCCTTGGATCCTTGCTTTTGCCTTTCGGTTTTAAGAGCATTTGACTTTTTCTTTTTCTTTCTTTTTTTTTTTTTTGCTTTTTTTTCTTTTTCTTTCTTTTTCTTTTTGCTACTTTTTCTTGCTTCAAGAATCAATTTTTTTTTGGATTTTTCAGATTACCAGTAATACTTTTCCTTTTTCATCATTCTTTCAAGAGTCAACATTCTTAACATAACTATCAAATATGCACAGTTAAGTCATACATTCAGAAGATAAATGCCGGGCCACCACATCCAAATAATTAGAATAAACTCATGATGCACTCGAAACTCATGTATCTCACTATTCTTTTTCAAAATAAATTTCTCTTTTAAGCATGGTGACGGATACAATGGATAAAATAGAAATAAAAGACTAGATATGATCATGCATTATAACATAAAACAGACAGTAATTTAAAGAACAATAAAAATAGAAATAACATAGACAGGAGGAGAATGAAACTCAACCACCTTAGTGATGGCGGCTGCTGTTGCTCAGGCTGTGCTCTTCCATGAAGATGATTCAGCTTCCCTTGGTGCCATTGATAATATTATAAACCTAGAGCTCACTCTGCAACACTAAACTTAAAAAGTTTGCTTGTCCTCAAGCAAAGAGAATATGTGAGGTAAGAATGAGTAGGACAGGTTTGAATTTGAAGTGGGTAGGGTGTTGGGTGGGACCCACTGGCTGAGGAGGCTCCAGACTTCGAGTTCCCTGCCCCCCTGAATGCCAGGCTTATGTCCTTCTGGGCATTGAACGCCCATCCTTGCTCCCTGGCTGGCATTCAACGCCAAACTTGTGCCTATCAGGGGCGTTGGACGCCTAGACTGGTCTTTCTCTGGCGTTCAACACCAACTTCTTGTCCTCTTTGGGCATTGAATGCCCATTTTCCTCCTTGTCTGGCGTTCAATGCCAGCAAGGGGATCTCCCCAGGGTGTTCTGGTTCTAACTCTAAATGTCTCTGTTTCTGTTCTAAGTACTACACATGATCACAAACGTTTTAAAAAAAGAAAAAAATGGAAATCAACTAAAATGAAAACAAATAAAGAGAAACAAGAGAAATAAAAATAACTGTATTCTACTCAAGGTTGGGGTACCTCCCAACAAGCGCTTTTGTTACCGCTATTAGCTTGATGGATAGCTCTTTTCAAGGAGGAAGATAGTCATAGAGGAATAAATCCTCATTACTGACTGGGAGACTCCTTCTTGTGCTCTCATGGATCAGCTTAATATGCTCAAGAGATAGAATTCGGTTCACTACACGAGGCAGGATTAGGCTTGCAGGGGATACTACCCTCGTCCCCAGTGAGAAGCCTTCAGTAGGGATATTGTTGCTTTTCCATCCCCTAGGCATCCTTCTCGTGGGACCTTCCTCCTTGGTTGATAGTGCACACTCAACACCAAACTTAGGTTTGATATCTGAGAAAACTGTATGAGTTGTTAGGAGAAGTGTTCTCAGTACTTACACGTGTCTGGCCTCTCTTAGACTAGCGTTCAATGATTGGGCTGCACCCTATTGGGCATTGAACGCCCTAGCTACCCACTTCTGGGCGTTGGACGCCCTGGCTGCCCCCTTTTGGGCATTCAATGCTCACATGAGTGCCTTGAACTATAGCTTGTTCATCTCCTGCCAGCTCTTCTCCCTGCCTCTTACTGTTCCTAGGCTGGGTATTCAGGGTACTTGGTGCACGAAACTGACTCCGCACGTTTCGCACAGATAGACCGGCAAGTATACCGGGTCGTCCAAGTAATACCTCATGTGAGTGAGGGGTCGATCCCACGAAGATTTTTTGTTTGAGCAAGCAATGGATACCTTGTAGATCTTAGTTAGGCGGATAGAAAATATAGTTTGTCACGAAGAATGCATAAAATAGATAAATAAATAAAACGTTACTAGATAGGCGTGGAATCAATGATATGAGAACGATTGAGGCTTCAGAGATGCTTTTGTCTATCCAGATTAACTTTTCTTACTGTCTACTTCAATAGCTTTCTAATTCCTTCATTGGTAGCCGTAAGTGATTAACTCATGTCCTCTCATCAAGTTAACCTCCTCTACTCCAGCAATCCACCATGATGTAAGTGACTCATGTCCTCTCATTAAGCCACCTGTAGGTTTCTCACTATAGC
The DNA here is from genome assembly GCF_000816755.2 of Arachis ipaensis. NCBI lineage: Eukaryota > Viridiplantae > Streptophyta > Magnoliopsida > Fabales > Fabaceae > Arachis > Arachis ipaensis. The sequence goes on from NC_029791.2 coordinate 79,626,528, forward strand.
AGAAGATGAAGCTCTAAGCAATCTACTCCCCTTCATGATCCTACTCAAGGTGCCACAGACAAGGCAGATCTTCCAGATCAGAGAACGCTACTTCTCAGACTCTAGCCTTAGCACCATAGAGACTTCACTTACCCACGGTCAACGGGATTTCATGTCACGTATCCAAAGTTGCCCAGGTACTCTATTAGAATCCGTAATGCAATCTCTAGCTTTAGTTCAATGCTATCAGGATCAGGACTCGCACGGAACCCTTGTGGAACAAGGGTGATTGCCACGGGTCACCCTCAATTCATAAGGTGAAGAACGAGGTTGCATAAGAGAATAGAATCAGACATATTGAAATAGAACAGTAATATTATTAATCCATGAAACTAAGTAGAGCTTCTAACCTTAACCTTAGCGGGGTTAGTGACTCATACTGTACAAAAGGTAATGTTCGAATGTAAAGTGGGGAAAGAAGATCCTAAACATGGTTGGTCTTCTCCTATATATACTAATCTGTGAACTAGGAATTACAGAAATAAGATAAACTAGTCTTGTAGTGCAAAAAACCACTTCTGGGGCCCACTTGGTGAGTGTCTGGGCTGAGCTAAGGTGAAGCCACGAGTTGATGCTCCCTTATCGGCGTCCTATGCCAGCTTTGGACTCCTGAATGGGCGTTGGGCACCAACTACTCCCCTTTGGGTGTTGGATGCCAAGAATGGGGCTGGTGGCTAGCGTTGAACGCCAGTTTTGAGCCTTCATTTCCAAAGCAAAGTATGGACTATTATATAATTCTAGAAATCCCTGGATGTAATATTTCCATACCCATTGAGAGTGCACCATTTAGTCTTCTATAGCTCCAGAAAAGCTCTTTCAAGTAGATGAAGGTCAGATCCTGACAGCATCTGTAGTCCTTTCTCTGTCTTTGAATCAGACTTTTGCTCAAGCTCCTCAATTTCAGCTAGAAAATACCTGAAATTACTATAAAATACAAAAACTCAAAGTAAAATCCAAAAATTTGAATTTAGTACCAAAACCTATAAAAATATAATAAAACTTAAACAAAACATAATGAAAACTATATGAAAATGATGCCAAAAAACGTATAAAATATCCGCTCATCAAAATACCAAACTTAAACTATTGCTTGTCCCCAAGCAACCAAAAACAAAGTAGGATAAAAAATGAGAAGGACGCAATAAATCTCAGAGTTTTCAATGAAGCTCAGTCTCAATTAGATGAGCGGGACTAAGCTTTTTGCTTCTGAATAGTTTTGGCGTCTCACTATCCTTTGAAGCTCAGAATAGTTGGCATCTTTAGGAACTGAGAATCCAGATAATATTATTGACTCTCCTAGTTTAGTTCTTTGTTTTCCAGTATTACCACCAGATACATAAACGCCACAGACACTTAACTAGGTGAACCCAATTGGATTGTGATTCAGCTTTGCTAGAATCCCCAGCCAGTGGTGTCCAGAGTTCTTAAGCACCCTCTTTTTGCTTTGGATCACGACTTTAACTGCTCAGTCTCAAGCTTTTCACTTGACACCTTCACACCACAAGCATATAGTTAGGGAAGCAGCTCATTCGAACTGTTCAGGATAACATTTTGTCTCTTTTAAGTCCTCCTAACCATTGATGCTCAAAGCCTTTGATCCTTGCTATTGCCTTTTGGTTTAAAGAGCTATTGGCTTTTTATTTTTCTTTCTTTTTCTGCTTGCTTGCTTTTTTTTTTGCATATAATAATTTTTTTTCTTTTATTGCTTTATGCTGCCTTTCCTTACTTCAAGATTCAATTTTTGGGATTTTTCAGATTACCAATAATACTTCACTTTTATCATCATTCTTTCAATAGCCAATATTCTTAACTCCAACATCAAACATGCACTGTTTATTCATGCATTCAAAACATAAAAGCAATGCCACCACATCAAAATAACTGAACTATTCTCAATATATAACTCGAAATTCATGCATCTTACTTTTCTTTTTCAATTAAAATTTTCTTTTAAGTAAGGTGATAGATACATGGAATATTTCATAGCTTTAAGACATAAAGATGATCATGCACTAGAAATAGACAATAAAATAAAATACATGAAAAACAAAAAAATAACATAGGCAACGGGGGATTAAAGGAACGAATCCACCATAGTGATAGCGGCTACTACTCCTTATAGAGGATCCAATGGAGTGCTTGATTTCTTCTATGTCACACCCCTGCCTCTATTGTTCTTCCCTCATAACTCACTGATCTTTCCTCTTGGCCCTTTGATCTTTTCTTATTTCATAGAGGATGGTGGAATGCTCTTGATGTCCCATCCTCAACTGATCCATGCTGGAGCCTAATTCTCCTAGAGAAGTATGCAATTGATCCCAATAGCCTTGGGGGAGGAAAATGCATCCCTTGAGGCATCTCAGGGAATTTTTGTTGAGGCAGCTCCTCACACTCTTATTGAGGTGCATGTGTAGGATCTCTTGTTTGCTTCATCCTTCTTTTAGTGATGGGCTTGTCCTCCTCAATGGAGATGTCTCCTTCTGTGACAATTCCAGCTGAATTTAATAGATGATAGATAAGGTGGGGGAATGCTAACCTTGCTAAGGTGGAAGGCTTTTCAGCTTTCTTGTACAACTCTTGAGCTATTACCTCATGTACCTCCACCTCACTTCCAATCATGATGCAATGAATTATGACAGCTCTGTCAATGGTCAGTTCTAACTAATTACTTGTAGGGATGATAGAGCGTTGGATAAATTCCAACCATCCTCTAACTACGGGCTTGAGGTCAAGCCTCGTCAGTTGAATAGGTTTGCCTTGAGCATCCCTCTTCCACTGAGCTCCTTTCACATAAATGTCTGAAAGGACTTGGTACAGTCTCTGATCAAAGTTAACCCTTCTAGTGTAAGGATGTGGGTCTCCTTTCATCACTAGCAAATGGAGCACCAACCTTACACTTTCCAAGCTGAAACACAAGGGTCGCTATCGGACCATGGTGCTCCAATTTTTGGGATGTGGGTTCACACTAGTGTTACGATTTTTAGAGACCCATGCATTAACTTAGAACTCTTAGACCATCAAGGTCCCAACTTTTGGGATAGGATTGGTTAGGACTTTCCAACCTCTCCTCTGGATTTCTCTTCGGATCTCTCTGGATACTCTTTCTTTTTGAGCCTAAAGGGGACTTTAGGAATCACCCTCTTCTTTGCCACTACTTCATAGAAGTGGTCTTGATGGGCTTTAGTGATAAATCTTTCCATCTTCCAAGATTTGGAGGTGGTAGCAACTGCTTTCCCTTTCCTCTTTCTAGAGAATTCTCTGACTTTGAGTGATATATGTGTGAATGGAAAGCAAAAAGCAAGGCTTTTCCGATACGAAATTTAAAAGCTTTACTCGCCTTCGAGCAAAATAGAAAGAAAAGAGTAGAAGAAGAATAAAATTAGCAGAGAAAGGAGGAGAGGAGGATTAAGCCAAGTGGGGCTTTAGTGTATGAAGGGTAGGAAGAAGGGGTATTTATAGGAGTGGGATAGGTTGGGATTCGAATGAATGAGTGGGAATTGGGGGAAAATTTTGAATATGGAGTTGGTGGAGGTTGGTGGGAGTTACGATGGTGTTGGGAGGATATATAGATGTGATTGGGTTAGGGTTTATAGGGAAGAGTATGTGGGGAAGAGTGAAAGTAAGAGAGAGAATAAGGTGGAATAGGTGGAGATTCTGTGGGAACCACTGATCCTAAGGTGCAAGGGAATTCGAGTTTTCTGCCCCCTTGTGGGCGTTGAACGCCCAGCTCCTGCTCCTAGCTGGCTTTGTGATCCTTTGGGGGCGTTGAATGCCCATTGGGGTGCTCCTGCCTGGCGTTCAATGCCAGGTCTCTCCCCCCTAGCTGGCGTTCAATTCCAGCTTCATGCTCCCTGGTTGGCGTTCAACGCCAGCAATGCTGCTCCTCATGTAAAGGGAGTAGAAAGTAGACATATTGATTAAACTAAATAAATACTTGGAGATAATCAAACAAATAATGAAGTAAATAGAAAAATGGTCCTTTCGTTAATAAATCCCAAAATCGTGGATATCCATGTATAACTCTGAACAAAGTAAATGGTAAATAGAAGAGAAAGGGAATAGAGAACAAACTAGAATAATAAAGACTTTAACGGAGGTAGTAACTCTTCTCAATATCCAATCCAAAATGTAAAATTAGGAAAAGTGTGACTATGAAGAACCCTAGAGGAAGTGCTATCTTTCTCAAAGATTTAAGACTAAAACTAAAAGCTAGTGAATGTGGGAATGTGTGAACGTGTGTTGAGTCTCTGCTATCCCCTGGCTCTAGTCTATATTTCTGGGTTGAAAACTGGGTCCAAACTCAGCCCAAAATCGACCCCAGCAAATTCTGCAGTTGCAGCGTATTACGCACGTCGCACATACGCGTTTGTCACGTGTACGTGTCGACGGTCTTCTGTGCGTTTTATGCGTACGTGTCAGGTACTCGTGCACGTCGCGATGGAATACGCCAAGTTGCGCGCTCGTGCGAGCCATGCGTGCGCATTGATCCTCGCTGGTCAGCTCCTTAGTTTCTTGTATTCCTTCCATTTTTGCAAGCTTCTTTTCCATCCTCCAAGCCATTCCTGTCCTATAAAGCCTGAAAACACTTAACACACAGATCACGGCATCGATTGGTAAAAATGAGAATTAAAAATTGATAATTCAAGGGCTTAGGAAGCAATCTTCCAATTATTGAGCGGAATTAGGAAGGCCAATGTAAAACATGCGAATTACATGAATAAGCATATGGAGAATTGATAAAAACCACCCAATTTAGCACAAGAATAACCATAAAATTGAGGTTTATCAACCTTCCTACACTTAAACATTAGCATGTCCTCATGCTAAGCTCAAGGAGATCAAGATAATGAATGCGGAAGATAAGACTCATGCAATTCAGTGCAACCTATGTATATGAATGCAACTATATGCTAAGATGTTTCTACCAACTTGTTTGAAAATTAACAAGTTCTCCAAGACAAACACAAATCAGATTCTGCCGATTCAGATCACACAATAAGAGGCAAGTAAACTTGTAAGAAGATAGCTCATGAAAGCCGGGAATATAGAATCACGCATAGAACCCTCACTGGGAATGTGTATGCACTCTAATCACTCAGTTGTTTAAGGTTAATCCACTCTAGTCTCCTCTAGTCATGCTTTCTAAAACTTTGCTCTTCATTTAACCAATCAACAAATATCTAGTGTACACATGCAAACATCATGAGGTCTTTCAAGGTTGTAATGGGGCTAAAGTAAGGGTGAGGATATATGTATGGCCAAGTGAGCTATAAATTGAATCTTTGACTAACCTAAGTTCTCACCTAACACATACACACACTCTATATGCTTCTAAAATCATGCCTAGCTATCCATAATCTCACTTTTGTATTTTTCGCATACTCATGTATTTGAATGTTCTTTTAGTTCATCTCATATGCATTGATCTTTTCATTGAACTTAACATTTGGGGTAGTTTTTATTTTCCTATATATATATATATGGAAGCATAGTAAATCAATGCATATGGTTTTCATAATTTCACATGAGTAGCACCCAAATTTTCAATATTTTTCAATAAAATAATATACACTCTCATCAACCAAGGTTCCCACATTTCCCCACACTTAATTGACACACAATCTCTATCTTAAGCTAACCAAAGATTCAATTTGGGGTAATTTACTTATTTTTCCGCTTAAAGCTAGTGATGTCGTAACATAAAGGACAATTGGGGGTTATAAAGGCTCAAAGTGGGAAACAAAGGCAAATGAAAGGGTAGGCTATTTGGGATAAGTGAGCTAATAACAAATGATGGCCTCAATCATATGTATGCATGAATATACACTAAACAATGGACATATAGAATGAAGCAAAGCAGAGATTGCAATTATAGAGAAGAAAACACACAAGAAGAAAAATCATGGTTAAATAATGTAACCATATAATTAACTTCAAAATCTCACAGGTTGTGTATTCTTAGCTCTAAACTATGTTCCAGATTACAATCTTCAAACAAGTTTAACATAAAATTTTCAATTTGAATTAGTGAAATGCTCTAGAATAGGGTCTTGAAGAGAAACTCATTATTTCAACCAAGCAGAACATATATGCAAACAATTATTATCATGCAATCTATCCTATCTAGCTAAAGAAAAATAACATATTGGTGTTAAGAGAGAGAGAGATTACCTCTGGAAGTCAGGTACTAACCTCTCCACACTTAAAGCTTGGCACGGTCCTACGTGCCATCAGTAAGGAGCAAGGTGGGGCTGGTAGCATCACCTCTACAGTCAGGCTCGGCCTGGCTCCCGGTGCTGGTAGGTGAAGAGGAGTCTGGGGTATCCTTCTCTTCCAGAGGTGGGTGAGTGCAAACAATGAGCTCCTTCAGATAGGTGTATTGGCGCTTGTTGCGGCGCTCTATTTGCTCCATCTGAAGGAACATCTGATTAGTGGATGGAGTAGGAGGTGTGGGTAACGGTAAAGCGGAAGTAGGAGGGGTGTCTACAGATGGGCCTGGGTGCTGGCTAGCAAAGGGAACTGGGGGTTTGGTATACTTCCCATTCGAGACATACTGATCAGCCCGTGGGATCATGGCTTTGGTATCCTCAGCCCTATAGGAGATGCCTACTGCGCAGAAAAGACCCGAAACCAATGCGGGAAAGAGAAGGTTACCCGCAATCTGTACGTGTCCCATGGCCTGCCGGATGTGCCTTGGTAGGTTGAGAGGCTGCTCTGTGAGAATGCACCAGATGAGAACAGGCATGTCTGCAGTGAAGGTGGACTCGTGAGTGCTCGGAAAGACATAGTGGGACATAATCTGTGCCCACACACGAGCCTCCAATGTAAGTGCTGGAGCTGATATGCTCTTCGGTTGAGTCTGATGTTGGCCGTAGATCCATGTGCTGCCAGGTTGTGCAATGACGCCTAGGACGCTGTTCCAGTCAAACTGGTATATCTGGTGCTTGAAAAAAGCCTCTTGATAGGCGTCCAACCCCTCTGGTCCAGGTGGAAGATCTAGAACTCTCTGAATGGCCCCCTCGGAGACAGGGACTTGCTTTTGACGAACATAAATAGACTGTAGGGTCGGCAGGTGAAAGTTAGAGTAGAATTCAACTACTCATGATAGATTGGCCTCCCGCGGCTGCCTCCTCAAGAATCCCCATCGTCTCCGCTCGATGCGGGGCTCCATAAAATCCACAAAGTGTGTTGGAAGAATGAGTAGGTGCTCATTATTGTAGTTTCTCTCAGCCAAGATGAGGAACATCTGCTCACAGTAACGGTTAGCGAACCGTGCAGAGTCCCTAGCATGAAAAGCTTTCTCAACTTCATCGACTTTGATGATTTTCTTAATCCGCTTGGTGGGCGGCTTGATGTTCGTAGAGGGTTGTGTCTTAGCCAAGGTTCTTTTAGTGCCTTGCCTTGCCGGTGTCTTATCAGTAGCCTTTTCCTTTCCTTTCTTGGTACCCATCCTAAGGAAAAAGGAAAGAGGAAGAATGTTAAATATGGATAGCTAAAACCGGAAGGAAGACATTCCAAGTGATGGTAAATGCCCAAGGAAATAAACAATGTCTTGAGTGCATGGTAGCTATAGCATACAAGTAAGACATCAATGAAGATCATAAAGGCAAATCATACAACTAGATGCAAGAATGATAATGGCATGCAAATAAGAGGCATGAGAAGTATAGCTCAAGGATCAAGTTCAATAATAAGTATCACATGGAAGAAAAGAGTGAGCATTAGAATAGAAAATAATTCAAAATGCCATGTTGGCCTTTTCACAAACATTTGATATGTACTTGTAAATGTGGAAAGCAAGGGAAGTAATCCAAACAAATATGAGACTTAGAATGTCAATTAGCACATGACTCCTTATAGTATCCACAAGAAAATATAGAATAAAGTAACCACCCAAATAAATCTCTACAACCAACATGAGAATGCAAAAATATAAAATAAAAAGGGAAAGAAAAAGAACCTGAAGAAGAAAAAGATGCAAATAGGGAAGTAATTAAGAGTGGGAGATGAGTGAGAGAAATTAAGGAAGAATAGGTGAAGGGGGAGAGAGGAAGAGGAATTAAGAAAAGGGTAGGAAGAAGAAGAAGATGGAATTAGGATTGTAAAAGAAAAGATAAGACAAAAAGAAGAAAGAAAATAAAAGGATTGCTGAACGTAGAACAGGGTAGCGCGCTAATGAGTGGAACGGCGCAAGCGACGCGGAAGCGTAGCCTGCGCGGATGCATGGTTGAGTGCATAGGTGAGGGGCGCGGAGGCGGCAGTCACGCGTACTCGTGACCGGGATCCGTGCGAATCGTGCGAATCCAGCCTCACTCCAGCGTAACTCTATGTTTGGATTGCACTAGGGCTACAAATTCATGCGACGCATCCGCGGCAGGTACGCGCACGCGTGAATGGCCAGAACTGAAAATGGTGCGTGTGCGTCAGGGACACATACGCATGAGCGATGTGCTGCCTCTAGCACAGTGCCAGCCCCAGTCCATCACAACTTTCTGTTCAGCACGCTATTTACGCTGATTGCCATATCCACGCATGCGCGTACGTGACGCGTACGCGTGAATTTCCTAGGTTGCAAGTGACGCGCACGCGTCCTAGACGCGTATGCGTGGGTTGATTTGTGCGCAGAGCACACCAGCCACACGATTCCATCACAACTTTCTGTTCGTTGGATGGGATGGCAAAATTGGGAATTGACGCCCACGCGTGGCCTACACGCACGCGTGGGTTGGGTTTTTTTTTTATGCAGAATGCAGATGATTATGCAGAAATTATGAATGAACACTAATAAAAATAAAATATTCCTGATGCATGCATACGCGGCCAAGACGCTTACGCGTGGCTGATAAAAATGACAGGCGACGCGGACGCGGTAGCCGCGCGTACACATGGACTAGTTTGTACGCAAGGCATGCTTCTAGCACACCTCCCACAGACGCTGTTCAATCCCCACAATGGTCGCAGCTATACAGGACGCGTACGCGTCAGAAACGCTTGTGCGTCGAATGCCCCTTTTTTTCCTTTCTTTTTTTATATATGTAGAATGCAGGTGACGATGCATGATTTATGAACTAACACATATAAATATGAAATAAAATAAAATTATGAATGAAAAAGGACGATCATACCATGGTGGGTTGTCTTCCACCTAACACTTTGCTTTAACGTCCTTAAGTTGGACGGTCCACAAGCTCAGCTTTCCTCAGTTGTTGGATCCTCCAAGATGGAAGATCTCCAGCTCCTTGTTGTCCTTCATCTTCTTACCATGGTAAAGCTTCAAGCGGTGGCCATTGACCTTGAGGATATGGGGGCTCGAAGGGTGACTCAAGTGGAAAACGCCATAGGGCTCAGTCTTTTCCACTCTGTAGGGGCCTTCCCATCTTGAGCACAGTTTGCCTGGCATGAGTCTCAACCTGGAGTTATAGAGGAGGACTAAATCCCCAGGTCTGAACTCTCTGTGCTTGATATTCTTGTCATGCACAGTCCTCACCTTCTCTTTGTATAGCCTCGAGTTTTCATATGTTTCCAAGCGAAGACACTCTAATTCTTGTAATTGCAGCTTCCGTTCAGCTCCGGCGCTTGCCAATCCCAGGTTACATTCTCGGACCACCCAGAAAGCCTCGTGCTCCACCTCCACTGGGAGGTGGCAAGCCTTTCCATAGACTAGGTGGAAGGGGCTCATTCCAATTGGTGTCCTGTACGTTGTCCAGTAAGCCAAAAGCACATCTGCAAGCCTGGAACTCCAATCTTTTCGATGAGGCTTGACGACCTTCTCCAGGATACGCTTTATCTCTATGTTAGACACCTTGGCTTGTCCATTGGTTTGGGGGTGGTAAGCTGTTGCCACCTTATGAACAATGCCATGTTTCTTCAGTAGACCTGTTAATCTCCTGTTACAGAAGTGAGTGCCTTGATCACTCACGATTGCTCGTGGTGATCCAAAGCGACAGATAACATTATTTCGAACAAAAGAGACAACAGTGTTAGCATTATCAGTACGGGTAGGAATTGCTTCCACCCATTTAGAAACATAATCAACAGCTAACAGTACATATAAGAAACCATTAGAGTTGGGAAATAGACCAATGAAGTCAATACCCCAAACATAAAAAATTTCACAGAACAACATAAGTTGTTGGGGCATCTCATCCCTCTTGGATATGTTTCCAAACCTCTGGTATGGGGGGCAAGAGTCACAAAAGGCAGTAGCATCCTTAAACAGTGTGGGCCACTAAAATCTACAGTCTAAAATTTTTCTAGCTGTTCTTTGAGTACCAAAATGTCCACCACTATCAGATGAGTGGCAGATTCTGATTAAGGCACACAGCTCCTAATTATCTGGTCAGCACCATACCTCCACAGATAGGGGTCATCCCATATATATTATGGCACACACTGACTAATTATTTGGTCAGCACCACATCTCCATAAATGTCGGTCATCCCATATATAATATTTAGACTCACTTTGAAGCTTGTCCTTTTGATGTTTAGTAAAATTAAAAGGGAAGGTGCGACTAACCAAATAGTTAGCTGTGGGTGCATACTAAGGAACTACTTCAGATATTGCGTGCAAGCTATCAAATGGAAAAGCATCATTGATAAGAGTGGAGTCATTCTCAACGTGCTCTAGGTGACTCAATTGGTCCGCCACTAGATTCTGGGAACCACTCCTATCTTTAATTTCTAAATCAAATTCTTGCAGCAACAATATCCATAGTATTATCCTTGGTTTGGACTATTTCTTAGCTAATAAATATTTTAGAGTTGCATGGTTTGAGTATACTACCACCTTAGTACCAAGTTGTAACAACCCCGATTTTCGAGTATGCGAGATCTTTTCTGAAAGTACGAATTTCTCCGAAAGATCAGTAAGGGAAAAACCTTTGATATATCATCAAGTATCTCAATCCTCATTGTCATTATGTCTTATTTAAGTTAGAACCTTTTTCGAGACAAGTTCGATAACGCAATCGCGAAGAACCTAGTTTTTGAACCGTATCGGTTAGGAGTTTTGATTTGATTTTTCGTAAATAGTCTCAGTTTGACAAACCAGACTCAATTTATGAGGGAATAGAGATAATAGGATGATATTATCATTATATTAGTATTAGAAGCTTCTTGAATGATATTATAAGGTTACCTAGTCAGTTTTAGTTAAAAATAAAAAATCGGTTTAACCGGGTTCACAGTTTACTGGTGCAGCTTAGCACCAGCACTCTCTGATGACTTTAGCAATGCTAAGGCCTCATTATAGATGTCTTATTCTCATAATAAATATGTAACTCGATTTATGAGAGAAGAGAGATAGTTTTTAGAGATGTTTTCACAAGTGTTCCGATACATCTAGTTTTAGTAGTTATACATCTGAGATATTTTAATATTATTTTAATCCACCTCCAAGCCAACCAATCACAACTCACCCTACACCCCCAAAAATCCCAAGGCTGGCTCATTTTCACTTTGTGGTCGAAAATAGAAAGAGAGAAAAAGAGAGAAAAGTTCTTAGTTCCAAATCTTCAAAGCTTGATTTCTGCTGAGCTAAAACTCAAATCAAAATTCCAATCTAACCAAAATGATCCTCTCTTCATTCTCTACATGATCATATGACTTATCAAGGCTAGAATCAAGGTGATTTGGCTGCACCATCTCTCTTTTGATTCGGTTTCAAGGAAACATGTTTAAACATGTGTTTTCTTGATGTTCTACCTTAGGAATCATGCTTAACTTGACTTGAGGGCCAAGAAACGTGACTTTCCAGATATTCTAAGGTTAGAAATCACTTCCTAAGATGCTGAGTGAGATTTGGTTAGTTGAGGGTTTTTGGATTTAAAGTTGTTCTTGATGTGATTTAGGAGGAAAAAGTGCTTAAGGACCACCTGAAAGTCTAACTGAATTAGGAGCAGCAAAACCAGGTAGGGTGTCACAAAATTAATCTTGATTATTTGTGTTTGAGTTGTGTGAATGTTGTATGATTTGGCTGTGCTAAAAATTGGTTGCATATATGATTGATTCTTGGTGAAATTTTGATGAAATTTGATGAAATTCAAGCTTTAAAGTTCATGTTCTTGGGGCAGCTGGAAAAACGAAACCCTAAGCTTAAATTGAGGTTCAATTTATGTTGAAATCATGTAGAAAATATGGGGTTTTAGTGGCTGCTAATTTATTATGAATTATAGTAAAAATCGGTTGCTGAAAAGACTGAAAAACGGGTAAAAACAGAGAAAGAATCTGAAGAATTTATGAAGAACATGAATAACACTTTGAGTGTGATGAAGAACAATGAATAACAGGCCTTAGATCTTAAAAAGGGCAAGGAAGTAAAATTTTTGGTGTTTAAGGGCTTATTTGGTAATTTCTGAAAGTTAGGGTGGTAAAAGTAGAAATATTAAAAGTTACGGGTGGTAAAAAGTGAATTTTAAAGATTAAAAGTAAAAGATAAGTTAATTTTCGAAAATTAATAATAAAATAATAAATAATAATAAAATATTAAATAATAATATTTAAATAAAAATAATATTATAATAAAAATAATAAAATAATACGAAAAATGTAGTTTTCTGTAAAAGCTTTAGAAAGACAACTTTAAGCGTAGAATCTCATAACTACCTTCATAAAAAACTTAGGGAGTGGTAAAAACATATTAGTGAGGCAAAGATAAATAAAAGATAAAAAGTTGAAGAAAAGATAAAAATCGAAGAAAAAGTCTGTAAATTTTTAATGACAGAAAAACAGACAGAGACTAGTGAACGAACTAGGGCAACTTAGTTAGTACTCGAGTTGCGACTAGGGTTAGGTATTATATGAAAAGTTAAATTTTTTCAGTATAGACTTAATGAACCTATACTTGGAACAGGCTAACTATTCATACAGAAATTTACATAAGCTTTAAATACACAGGTTAAACAGAGAAATCAGAGCAGGGTAAAGAGACTAAGAGCAGAAGGCTTATTGAAAGGTTAATTGTTGCTTGAGGCAACCCAAGAGATATTGTTTGCTTATTCGTTGCTTAATGCAACCCAAGAGATAATATTTATTATCTGTTGCTTAAAGCAACCCAAGAGATTGTATTTTGCTGGAAGGGATGTTACAGTTGCTGCTCCGTGTTCTCGGTTAATCGTAAGTCCGGTAAGCTGTCCCTTGTTTCGAACTCTGTTAGTCACTATTTTGTTATATGTTACTAAGATTCCTGCAATGTGAATGCCTTAGGATCAAGTTCCGGTTATTGTATGTTACAATTCAAGCTGTTTCGGTTGTTGCAAAAGTGGATAAAGCTGAGATTACGGTTGTTGCTGTCGCTAGCCGAGGGAAAAGGGATTTTTGACACGTTTTGATTTTGCGAGTTTCGACTTTGAGGTAGGGGTGTTTTTATTAAAACTCATTTTATTTCCTGCGAGTAGAAAGCAGAGGCTGTCTCAATAGAGCTGCTAATAATTATATGCGCATTTATTTGAACGGAAGATCGTATCCGGGAAATCGTGAACTCGTAACCGGATAAATGTCAGGAATGCAGTTGCTAACCGACACATGAGCTCATGGCCTGTACTAGGGCTAGACATGCATCATTCCTGTCTGTGCATCATTCTTTGTTGCTTTCCTTCTTGTGTGTGAACTATTTCTTTATGTTTGTCTGCTTGAGTTATAATTACCACCCTGTTGATAGTATCCTTGATTCGGACGGTCATAAAAGTTATGGGTAGCAGCCAAGGTGGTGTCTTCTTGCTGGAGCTACAGACATTCATCAGTGTAATGAGTATAGCATGCACATATTCTGCACACTCTCTGAGGGACCAGCTGTTGACACTGTTGTTGTGAAGGAGGCTGAGGTTGTTGTTGATTCAGCTGTAGCTGCTTCAGTATATTGGCCATCTCTCCCAGAGTCTGCGTGAGAGCAGCAGTCTCAGTGCTAGAGGAAACCTTGGCAATAGCCTTGGGATGGTTGTTCCTGTGCTTGTGGTTCCGGGTAGACTCAGCTAGATCGGTGATCAGTTGCCACGCTTCTGCCGCCGTCTTGTATTTCTTCAGAGAGCCATTACTCGCACCATCTAATGTAGTCTTGTCTTGAGGCTTCATGCCTTGTGTGAAATAGTTGATCAACACCAACTGGTCAATCATGTGGTAGGGACATGAGTCTAGCAGATTTCTGAAGCGTTCCCAATACTCATAGAGAGTCTTTATTTCACCTTGAACAATGCAGGAAATTTCTTTCTTTATTCTATCAGTAACTTCAGTAGGAAAGCATTTGTCCAGGAATTCCCTTCTGAGTAGATCCCAATTAGTAACAGTTGCTTCAGGTTTAGTGTAGTACCACTCCCTTGCCTTTCCCTCAAGAGAAAACGGGAAGGTGGATAACAGAATAGCAGTCTCATATGCACCATGACACCAAACAGTTGAGAAGGCTGTTTGAAAATCGCTGAGGTGCTTGAGAGGTTCTTAAGCAGATAATCCATGAAACTTAGGTAGTAGGTTAATTAGTGCAGTTTTCAGTTCAAAATCTGTAGCCAGATTTGGATGACTCACTTGATACGATGGCAGTCTGAAGTCCGGAGCTCCTGCTTCCTTGAGAGTAATCCTTCGGGGCTCCGCCATATCACCTCCACGTAAGTCAACACAATCAGTAGAAGGGGAGCTTGAACCGAGCCCGCCTTATACGTGAAATAGTTCTTTCATTTTCGGGGTCAAATGTGGCTAAGCTCGAATCCAGTAACAAACGCGTCATTCAATGAAAGAAACATAGAGCTCGGGGTAATAAAATAAAATATTCAAATATGTAAATTTAAAAATATTTACACTAACCAATAACTTATCACACTATTGCAACTCCCTGGCAATGGCACAAAAAATTGTCTTGCGAAAAATTGCCGATTAAGAATTTAGAGTGGAAATCACGTTGCTAGTACAGTTCTTAACCGATGAAGATTTCACGTATCAATTTAAAAAGGGTTATCACAAATTTAGAATAAAATACTGGGAGTAGAATTTCCAGGTCGTCTCCCAACGAGTTGCTAAGAGAATGCTATTTATTGGTTAGGAGTTTTCCGAGAATTTTTAGAGTTAGAGAGTGAAATTAAAGCAATGAGAATTAACAAGAAATTCTATTTGATTAAGATAAAAGGCCTTGACAAAGAGAAGATTAATCGGAAGTTCTATCCTTGTTGGATTTTCCCAAGGTTAATTAGTAATAGGTTGTTGTTCTACTTAGTTAACCATTACCGAATAAAGGAAAGACAAGTAGTTGAGCTAACTTCTATTCACAAGTCCTAATCCTCTCCCTTGGGAAGGATTAGCGTTAGTAACTAGAGAGCCAGCCAACAACTTCCAATTACAAATTAACTCCTGAGTCTTCCAACTCAAGGGTCTCCTATTAATCAACTCCAAAGTCAAGTTGAAGGTCTACTCCATTGACATGGACACCTTTTTTGCATTCATGTAAAGCGAGTAGAAAGTAGACATATTGATTAAACTAAATAAATACTTGGAGATAATCAAACAAAAAACAAAGTAAATAGAAAAATGGTCCTTGCATTAATAAATTCTAAAATCGTAGATATCCATGTATAACTCTGAACAAAGTAAATGGTAAATAGAAGAGAAAGGGAATAGAGAACAAAATCGAATAAGAAAGACTTCAACGGAGGTAGTAACTCTTCTCAATATCCAATTCAAAATGTAAAACTAGGAAAAGTGTGACTATGAAGAACCCTAGAGGAAGTGCTATCTTTTTCTAAGATACAAAACTAAAACTAAAAGCTAGTGAATGAGGGAATGTGTGAATGTGTGTTGAGTCTCTGGTATCCCCTGGCTCTAGTCTGTGTTTCTGGGCCAAAAACTGGGTCCAAACTCAGCCCGAAATTGCCCCTAGCGAATTCTGTAGTTGCAGCGTATTACGCATGTCGTGCGTACGCATCCGTCACGCGTACGCGTCGACGGTCTTCTACGCGTTTTACGCGTACGCATCAGGTACGCGTGCGCATCACGATGGAATGCGCCAAGTTGCGCGCTCGCGCGAGACATGCATGCGCGTCGATCCTCGCTGGTCAGCTCCTTAGTTTCTTGTATTCCTTCCATTTTTGCAAGCTTCCTTTCCATCCTCCAAGCCATTCCTGTCTTATAAATCCTGAAAACACTTAACACACAGATCACAGCACCGAATTGTAAAAAGGAGAATTAAAAATTGATAATTCAAGGGCTTAGAAAGCAAATTTCCAATTATAGAGCGGAATTAGGAAGGCTAATGTAAAACATGCGAATTACATGAATAAGCGTATGGAGAATTGATAAAAACCACCCAATTTAGCACAAGAATAAGCTTAAAATAGTGGTTTATCAGTCTCTGTGCCAAATAGCTTGGCATTCAGCTTCATGAGAATTCCAAGGTATCGAGCAACTTGCTCTTCCCTAGTTTCCTCTTCATCATTAGAGGAAGAGTACTCTTCAGATTCGATAATCTTTAACCAAGCATTCAAGAGAACTTCAATGGGTTCATCATGAACCTTGGGTTCTATCAGTTCCGTAATAGGGAAGTTCTCAGTGGGCTTAAGGTTGTCAACTACTCCTATCAGGACTTGTGTTTCTTTGGCCGTTGAATGCCCAGTAAAGCCTTTCTTAATGGTGTTCAACGCCAGTAAAGGTGCTTCCTTGGGCGTTGAATGCCCAGTAAGAACCTCCTTATTGGCATTCAACGCCAGGAATGATGTTGATATGGGTGTTGAACGCCCAGTAAGGACCTCCTTACTGGCGTTCAACTCCAATGCACCCCCTTCAGATTCGGCCTCAGTCTCTATAGTGATGGTGATGTGGGCAAAATCATCGGTTAAGAACTCCTTCTCGGTAAAAGAGAGATAACCTCGTTGCAAGTATAACTCTCAACCAACAAGTAATGCCCGACCAAAGTGTACAATTTTTAATTAAACCAAGAGTAGTTAAACCTCAGGTCGTTCTCCCTAGAAAGCAATTGAGAGTGTTTCTCTTTCAGTTGTGAGGGTAAAAAGGGGTTCCGTAATCAAAGAACAAAATATTAAAAGAACTAAAGAATGCTCAAAATTGGGAATTAATGCAAGTAAAAAGGAAACAAGATCAAAACAAGTGAAAATGCATAAAAGAAGCCTCGACTTGGGATTGAGGGTCCAAGGAATCCTATCATTGCCATAACCACAACTTTGGTAATTATCATGAGTCAATCTCGCCTAGTCAACCCCAACGATCGAAGAGTAAGTCAAGCAAGTATAATTGACCTTAATACATAAGTCCTAACCAACTTACCAAACCAGTTGATAAAAGGCTAGCGTAAATGGAAACAAGAGTCAACTAACTACCCAAGAATTCCCACTAAATGTCAGACATTATGACTCTAGTATCCTAGGAACTCAAACCACAAGCCAAGGTGTGAAAATCTACTCAAAATCTAAAGTTGGCATTTTCACAAACACCTTGTGTGCTTAAAAGTAAAGCATGGAAAATTGCAAGGAAAATTATAAAACTATAATGAACTATCAATCAAAACCAAACATAAACAAGTAATCAAACATAAAGGAAGCATGTAACATAAAATTCATTGATCAAAACTTTAAGAAACACAAAATTGCAATATGAACAAAGTAACTTGAACCAAAAGAAAATGAAGGTAAAAGTGCTTTAATTAAAGAGGAAATTGAGAGTACTTACAATTAAAGAAGCAAAATCAAAGATGAAAGCTTGCTATAAAATGCTACAAGAAAACTACATAAACCCTACGAGAGCTCTCTACTCTACACTACTCCTACTCCTAATACTATGAAAAACTATGTAAAATTATATCTATGTCCTAATGAAAGCTAATCTCCTCATATGTATTGATTTTCCCTTGATATAGCCTCTCAATTCAGCCTTCCAGCCTTCTAAAATGGACCAAGAGGCCTCCGAATTCGCGCAGCACATGTTTCATTAATGAAACCCGTGCATCCGCACACTCGGCTGAAAGTTGACCTGTGCGTACGCACAGGTGCTTGTACGCATGCACACATTGAAATCTTCGCTTGTGCGCACGCACGAGGGGTTGTGCGCACGCACACTTTGCTGTGTGTGGTTTTCCTTATTTTCTTCATGTTTTCTCCCTTGTACATGCTTTCTTCCACTTTTGGCCATCCATTCTTACCTCCAAGGTTTGAAATAACTCACAAACCCTATCACGGCATCGAATGACATAAAAGTGGAATTAAAAATCACTAATCCAAGCATTAAAACGCATGTTTTTGCATTTAGGATCAAATTAAGGATCAAACAGAAAAGTATGTTATTTGGGTGCCTAAGTGTGAGTTCATATGCTAGAATCCATTCAAATCAAGACAAAATATATCAGAAAATATAGACTCATCGATTTCCCCACACTTAAACAATAGCATGTCCACATGCTAAACGAATAAGGAGAATGATCAAAGGGTTAACCAACTTATTAAATGCAACTATCTATATGCATGCAAGTATGTATATACTATATATCTATCTATCTAAAATGTCCTATTGATTTGGTGAAAGCAAACAATCCAATTCCAAGCAAGTATAGACAAAATAGGGCTAAGCCGAGAATTAATTCAATGCAAACAAGATCTAGAGAATTGATTCAACTCATCAACATTAAGCAACTTGCAAGAATGCATGATAAGAGAAGTGGAAACATAGAATTGAGTTATTAAACCCTCACTAGGTGTGTACACACTCTAATCACTCGGTGTCTAGGGTCGAATCACTCAAATCTCCTTCCAATCATGCTTTCAAGGATTTGCTTTTCATCTAACAATCAACAAACAAATGATGCATGAATACAATTATCATAAGGACTTCATATGGTTGTAATGGGGTTAGGTTAAAGGTGGGTTAAATATGGCCAAGTGGGGTAAATAAAGCTCAAAGGGGTTTAACAATGGTAAATGCAAAGTGTATGCTATATGGGGAAAAGTAGCTTTTAAACAAAGGTGGCCTCAATCATGCTCAATGTAATTCAAAACACCAATCATTGGAAATAAGAATCAAGCAAAACCAAGATTATAATCATAGAAGAGATATAACACACAATGAACAAAATTAGTGGTTAAAGTGTGTAACCACTCAATATAGCTCAAAATCTCACAAGGTATTTGTTCTTTACTCTTCTATGTTCCAAAGAAATCAATTCAAGCAAGTTTGAAAAAACAATTTTTCCAATCAATTCAATAGAAAGCCCAAAATTCTTGAAAAGTTCTTATTGTTTTTCACCAAAATTATTTCCTATATATGTATTATGTATGTTGTGATGGATGCAAAATTTTTAAAATTTCCTAGTTCTTCCCCTAATTTTCAACAAGCAAAAAGTAACATGAACAATTAGGATCAAAACGGACTAGGCATACGCTATTCACATCATCCAATCACAATCCATATCTATACTATGTACCATGCAATATAAAAAACAATATGTATGTATATACCAAAATGAAAGTGCAATACTAGATATAACTATAAACGACTAATATAGATATCAAAGTAAGATGTGCATAAGTCAAAGTACTGAAGGTATCCACAAAAAGCATAATAAAGACCGAAAATAAACTAAATACCAAGTATTCGGGAGAGAATATTTACACCCAAAAATAGTAGATCCTCCCCCACACTTAGAGGATGCACGGTCCTCCGTGCCAAAACAGACCGGGGTGATAAACTCTACGAAGCTCCACCGCCTGGCGGTGGTGGGTGGTGATGACGGTGGTAGACAATGATGGCACTGGACAGCCGTGTGGTGGGTTCAGCTCTATGCTCCTCAAGTATCTGGCCAGCTGGCTCTACTACTTGCTCAGTTCTCGGCTCAGCTACAGCTGCCGGCTCCTCAACTATGGTCTCTATTGCTGTCTGTTGCCGGGGCTCGTCTGCCTGGCTAGCTTCAGCTGTTGGCTCCTCCGGTGTTGGCTCCTCAGTCTCAGACTCAGGATCTGGTGTATCCAGAGGAGGTGGTCCAGGATCTCAGCCTTCAAACTTCGCCACAATCCACTGGAAGCGGCGAGCGTTGTGGTGCTCTAAGCAGTGCAGAGTCTCCAAGATCTCCCGACCCAATTCATAGGGTGTCTGGAGTCGGAGTATGGGCATAGGAGGTGTTGAAGGTGCTGATGGCTCTACTGAAGATGATGATGGCTCAACGGTCTTCCTCTTCTTCTGTGGTAGAAACGACTGCTTGCTGATGAAGATGGACATCCGGTCTGAAGGGGATATTGTACTTCTGCTGTTGTGTCACCTTCCACATCGAATCTCTGATAAGGAGAATAACAAAACCGCCACACGAACCCTAATATGCGTGGCATGCGTGCTCGGAAGGATGTAGTCGGCGATGATCTGTTGCCAGATCCTCACCTTCGAGTTGAGATCAGTGCACGTGATGCTCTACGGGACTACGGTTTCTCCCCTACTGTACTCCCATCTGGCCTCAGGTGTGTCAATCTTCCTCAGAACGACATCCAATGACAGCTTGCCCGATAACAAATCCTTCACTGTCTGAGTGTAAGCGTCACGAGCCAGAGGAATATGCGGAATACCCAAGAGGGCCTCTAAAGCAATATCAGAGGTGTCCAGAGTGACACCTCTGAGAAAAACAGTTGGGGCGTCCCTCTTTAGGAGATTTGCGTAAAATTCTTTGACCTGGTGTTCATTAACTTCCACCAGATCGAATTTTATGAATTCCCAATGGTAAAAATTTAATCTGTCCAAAACTTGGTCCCCATATTTCTCAGGCAAGTTTAGCTTTCGCTCATAGTGAAAGGCTTTGTTTTCCACTTTTTTGTGTTGTTCTTGGGCTTCAGCATTTATGAATGTATCAAGTAAAGTGCTCGGAGGTGCAAGAAGAGAGCGAACCAAAGGATTGGCTTTCTCTTTTCTTTTGCGAGTCATCCTGAAAAAGACAAAAACAGAATACAACTCAGGAGAAACAGATAAAATTCACCGAATTCATAGGAAATAATCAAACAATTCAAGAGCCAATAAGGTAAACAACTGCTCAACTTAGGGGGAAACATGTATAAAGCAGTGAAATGTCCAAAAAAAATGTGTTTTCCCAATATCAAGCAACGTAAGTAACAAATGAAGGAATAAATAACAATTAAGCAAACATATGACTTAGATGCCTAATGGAGGTGAATTGATTTGACAGGCATTGATTATTGCATTTTTGTATTTGAAAGTGGAAGATATTACAAACTGGCATAAAAGGCAATAATCAAAGCCACAGAGAAAGCATACACATATTCATGTTAAGAAGATAAAAAATGACCACGTGTACATAGCTTCTTGTCCAAAGCAGTACTTGATTGAAAAACAAAGTGCATTGCTAAAAAACATAAAGGAATAAGTGGCTATGTATGTGGTTGTCTATTTTTAACACTTGATGAATACACAACAGCATCAATTCACTGACAAAATTCAGGGTATGCACTTAAAAGTACCAAATAGAATGATCAAAGCTATAAATTTTAATCTAATTTGGTTTCAAGAACAAAATCAGCAATGAAGTGCATAGTTGGCAGGTTAATTATGAAAGAATGGTATGCACATCAGCAATTGACATCAAACAAGATAATCGCAGGGTAAAGTCAAGTTCAGTTTGATGTTTCAGCAAAAACACAGAGTGCATAAACCAAATCATCTCAGGCAGTATCCATATTTAGCAGAAAGTTGCACAAGTGTGAAGTAATAATGCAAAATGGAAGAAAGTACAAAATCTATGTTGATCGGACCCAAAAGTTGATTCAAAAATCCCATTCAAGCATTTCAACAAGCATAATATGCAAAAATAATGAGCAACAATCACAGTTCAGTATCCATGGCAGCATTCAGATTTAGTAAAATCCAAACAATCACCCATTCAATCAACAACATTCAATCCACAAATTAAAAGTCATCTACCCTACAACCACCTAATGTATAGAACAAAAATTAAAAACAGGTAAAGAAAGAAAAATGAAACAGAAACAGTGAAGAGCATGTTACAGGGGAAGAATTAGAACATGTAATGCAAAAGAAGAGAATGGGGAGGGAATAAACTAAAAAGGAGGCGCAGTCGTAGTGGTGGCGGCGACACAGAAGTTCGCCGCCGCTTGTGGCTGGTCACCGAACTGAAGGGCGCGGCTGGGGCTATCGCGGGAATAGGGTAGTACGGTACAGAGAAGAGAAAATGGAAAATGTCGAAGAGAGAGAAAAGAGGGAAAAGAGAGAGAGAGAGAGAGGGAGAAAGCAACGACGACCGTGGTGGTCGCCGGTGGTGGCATGGACGTAGGCACTGGGTGGGTTGAGAGAGAGAGGCGAGGGTTGTCGCAGGGTTTAGAGAGAGAGAGAAAAGAAGAAGAAAGGGGTGTGGGTTGGAAACTGAAGTGCGACACTCCTCCTTTTTAAATTAACGTTCGAAAAGGGACCTGTGCGGATGCACAAGGTCATGTGTGGACGTACACAAGGGAGAGAGGGAGGTATGTGTGCGCACAAGGTCGTGCGGGCTCTGCGAGCAGAATGTGTATCGCATCCTGTGCGGGCGCACAAGGTGGTGTGCGTTCGCACAAAAGGGAAAAAGGGTGACGTGCACACGCACAGGCTGTGTGTGCGCTGCGGCCAGGGGGTCGTTCAAGGTTGTGCGTGTGCTTAGAGCTATGCACACGCACAAGATGGTTTTTTTTAATGCTCTAAGGCACCAAACTTGAAATCCAAAATAGTTTTTCAACCCCAAAACATATTATTCATCAAAAACACATGATATAAACTAAAATCTAAGCAAATTAAGCTTGAAATTAAACTAAACCTAAGCTATCTATAAGAGACAAAATGCAATAAATTGAAACTATTTTCAAAGAGAGGGTTAGAAAGGTGTTATCATGGTGGGGTGTCTCCCACCTAGCACTTTCATTTATTTCTTATATTCATCATGGAGCTTCCAACAATGCTAAAATCTCCACAATTCCCAATTGATTGCACCAAGTTTTGATGCAGTGTCCAACAAGCCATGAGCTCCCAACAAGGAAAACAAAAAGCAAACAAGAGAAACATATTCACAATATCAACATATTCACAATAGTAAACAAAAATAAGCTATTTACAATATTAACATATTTACAAATAGCAAAAAATAAGCAAGCAACATATGTACAATCAACCAAAAATAAGCTATTTCCAATATTCACATATGCACAGTAGCCAAAAACATACACCATTGCAACTCCCCGGCAACGGCGCCAAATTTGATGAACGACCAAAAGTATAGATTTGGATTTTCACACTAAAAATAGGATTGACGTTGTAAGTATAGTCCAAACCCAACCATTGATCATAATCAAATGTAAATCAAATGAATAGTCACAATCAATACACAAAATAAACCGAGAGTATTAAACTCCCGGGTCGTCTTCCCTAAGAGTTACAATAAAATGTCATGTTATTGGCTATGAAGGAAATATGGGTTGGATGGCATGAGAAGCAGGGAATGTAAATAGGCAAGAAAGTAAGGAAGCGTGGAAGTAATGAAATGGAAAGCAAGTGATGCAATGAAAATGTAAATTAAATACTAAAAAGAGCTCTTGGTGAGAATTGGGGAATTAAGGATTCCTATCCTAGTCATGGACTACAAACATGGTAATTGTGTATGAATTAATCCCAATTAGTCAATCCTAACATCGAGGATTAGTCAAAAGGGCATAATTGATCCCAATCCCTAAGTCCTAAGTTAACACTAGTGGGTCACTTAGAGTCAAGGGAAGCCAAACCAATTAACAATCCTCACACAATGCGAAATGGACATCCACAACTCAATTCCACCCAAACACCCAATTTCTCAACCAAGAGTGTGAAAGCTAAACATGCAAGAAATTAAACATCAAAGCAATAAAATACAAAGCAATTAAATGCAAGAAAAGGAAACTTCAAATGCAAGAAACCTTTTGGCAAGTAATTGAGAGCTAAGATTACCTATCCTAGTCATTGATCACAAACACATGATGATTATGAAGAGTTAATCCTACTTAGTTAACCCTAACGTCGAGGATAAATCAAGTAGGCATAGTTGATTTCAATTCATAAGTCCTATGTCAACACTAAGGGTCACATAGAGTCAATGGAGACCAAATCAACTAACTACTCTAATGTATCAAATAAGAATGGACAATAATCACTCAAGGGTCACCAAAGTCATCAATTTCAAGCCAAGAGTGGAGAAAAACTAAGTAAAGACTAAGCCAAGCATTTTATCAAACACTTGGTGTGCATGAAAATAAAATAACATTAAATTGCATTAAAAATAAAATATAACTACCAAAAGCAAAAAAATGATAACAACAACTAAAGGAAGCATTAAATGAACATAAAACATAAGTTGCATTAATTGAAATTAAAATTAACAAAAGTATCCATAAACATAAAAATGATAAAATAAAGGAAATAACAAGAGAAGTAAAGAAGAACAAAGATGCAATAACAATAAATGACAAGAAAAAGTTAATGAAAACAAGAATTAAAAGTAGAAATTACAAGAAATTCAACTAAAGAACCCTAATTCTAGAGAGAAGGGGAAGCTTCTCTCTCTAGAAAACTAAGCTAAAACATGTGAAAATCTAAACCTAAGTGCTCCACCCTTCGTCCTTCTTCCATTTGGCTTGAAATAACATCAGAAATGAGTTGGATTGGGTTTTGGGGGCCCAAAAATTGCTGCCAACGAGTTGCAATTAATGAGGTTACGTGCCAAGACCTGTGCATACGCACAGATGTGTGCGTATGCACACTTGCTGAATCCCGACTTGTGCGTATGCACAAGTACCTGTGTGTATGCACACTTAGACTTATGTCCACTATAGCAAATTGCATATCATTTTGAAGTCCCGGACGTTAGCTTTCCAATGCCGTGGGAACCGCCTCACTTGGACCTCTATAGCTCAAGTTATGACCAATTTAGTACCGAGAGGTCAGGATGGACAGCTTTCCAAATCATTCCTTTCTTGAATTCTTCCACTTTGCATGCTTTCCTTCCACTTTCTCAATCCATTCTTGCCTTCAAAACCTTAAATAACTCAAACGAATATATCAAGGCATCGAATGGGAGAAAAGTGAAATAAAATTACCAATTTAAGCATGAAAAGCATGTTTTTCACAATTAAGCACAATTAGGAAAGAATTTACAAAAGTATGATATTTCAATGGATAAATGAAAGAAAAGTTGATGAAATCCACCCAAATAGAGCAAATAAATATCATGAAATATGGATTCATCACATCCCCACACTTAAACAATTGTGTAACAACTTCGATTTTAGAGTACGTCAGATCTTTTCTGAAAGCACGGATTTCTCCGAAAGATCATTAAGGGGAGAACCTCTGCTATATCATCAATCATTTCAATCCTCATTGTCATTATTTCATCTTTAAGCTATAACCTTTTTGAGGCATGCTCAATAAAGCAATCACGAAGATCCTAGTTTTTGAATCGTATCGGTTAGGAGTTTTGATTCTGTTTTTCGTAAATAGTCTCAGTTTGATGAACCGGACTTGATTCATGAGAGAATAGAGATAATAGGATAATATTATCATTATATCAGTATTAGAAGCTTATCGAATGATATTATAAGGTTACCTGGTCAGTTTTGGTTAAAAACAGAAAATCGGTTTAACCGGGTTCACAGTTTACTAGTGTAACTTAGCACCAGCACTCTCTGATGACTTTAGCAATGTTAAGGTCTCATTATACATGTTTTATTCTCACAATAAATATGTTACTAGTGTCATTTATGCTAGTAGCTCAGAAAATAATTTTTAGAGATGTTTTTATAAGTGTTCCGATACATCTAGTTTTAGTAGTTATACACCTTAGATAATTTAATATTATTTTAACCCACCTCCAAGCCAACCAATCACAACTCACCTTACACTCCCAATACCTCCAATGCTGCCTCATTTGCTCATTGTGGCCGAAAATCATCAAGAGAAAAAGGAGAGAAAGTTCTTGGTTCATAAATCTTCAAATCCTGATTTCTTCTAAACTAAAACTCCAATCAAAACTCCGATTACACCAAAACGATCCTCTTTTCTTTTTCTACATAACCATATGACTTATCAAGGTTGGAATCAAGGTGATTTGGCTGCACCATCTCCCTTTTTCTTTGGCTTCAAGGAAACATGCTTAAACATGTGTTTTCTTGATGTTCTTCCTTAAGAATCATACTTAACATGACTTGAGGGCCATGAAACATTAATTTCCAACAGGTATAAGGTGAGATATCCCTTCCTAACGTGCTGAGAGAGATTTGGTTAGTTGAGGGTTTTTGGATTTAAAGTTGTTCTTGATGTGATTTAGGAGGAAAAAGTGCTTAAGGACCACCTGAAAGTATAACTGAATTAGGAGTAGCAAAACCAGGTAGGGTTTGACGAATTTAATCTTGAATTATTGTGTTTGAGTTTTTTAATTATGATATGGTTTGTCTGCACCTTAAATTGATGATTTATATGAGTGATTCTTGTTGAAAATTTGGTGAAATTTTGATGAAATTTGATGAAATTCAAGCATTGAGTTTGTGTTCTTGGAGCAGCTGGAAAATGAAACCCTAGGCCCTAAATTGGGGTTCAATTTGTGTTAAAATCAGGTATAAAATATGGGGTTTTAGTGGCTGGGAATTTATTTTGAATTTTGGTAAAAATCGGTTGCTGAAAAGACTGAAAAACGGGTAAAAATAGAGAAAGAGTCTGAAGAATTTATGAAGAACACGAAGAACACTTTGAGTGTGATGAAGAACATTGAAGAACACCTTTTAGATCTTAAAAAGGGCAAGGTTGTAATTATTTTGGTGTTTGAGGGGTTATCTCCCAAAAGTTAGGGTGGTTAAAGTAGAAATATTAAAAGTTACGGGTGGTAAAAATTATGTTTTAAAGGTTAAAAGTTAAAGTGGGGTAATTTTAAAAAATTTAATGATAAAATAATGAATAATAATAAAATATTAAATAATAATATTTAATTAAAAAAAATATTTTAATAAAAATAATAAAATAATGCATAAAAGGCAGTTTTCTGTAAAAGCTTTAGAAAGACAACTTTAAGCGTAGAATCTCATAATTTCCAGGGAAACTAAGTTACCTACAGCCATTTTTCGCTTCCCCAGAGCATAGCAGAGTATATATATATTTTCCTGCAATAAGCAGAGGCTGTCTCAAATGAGCAGCTATTATTATATGCGCATTTATTTAGCAATGGAAAATCGTATCCGGAAAATCGGGATTACTCGTGACCGGATGTCAGGATTGCGGGCAGCTAACTGATACGTGAGCTCATGGCCTGCACTAGGGCTAGACATGCATCATTCTTGTTTGCGCATCATTCTCTGTTGCATTCCTTTCTGTGTGTGATCTACTTCTTTATGTTTATCTGCTTGTATGCTATTTCCGTGTTTTATTTTCTTGTATTCTTCTGTTTGTGTTCTGCTTTCTATTTTCTTTTTTTTATATATATCTTTATCTTCTATTTATTGCTTCTCTGTATTCTCTATTCGTCTGCAATACAATATATAATTAATGAATGTAACTAATAACTCTGGCCCTACTAAGAACTTCCCAGTTCTTACCCCTTCTCTCTCCCTTCCCCTTCAGATGGAAGCATGAGTACCCTTCCGTAGTTCACTGACGATCATTCGTAAAAAGGATTCCGCTCTAGGTAGTCTTCTGAATCTAGGGTGAATCTCATTCTCTATTTATATGTATATATTGTGAGACCAGCCAATGTCTGCACCCCATTTGTACATGAACCTTAACCTAAATCATGTGTACGAGACTCTTGTTATGTGGCTACTTGATGAGGTACCAGAGAGACATTGTAACAAGCCCGGTTTTCAAGTACGCGAGATCTTTTCTGAAAGTACGGAGAACTCCGGAAGATCAGCAAGGGGAAAACCTTTGATATATTATCAAGTATCTCAATCCTCATTGTCATTATGTTATCTTTAAGCTAGAACCTTTTCCGAGGCAAGCTCGATAATGCAGTCACGAAAAACCTAGTTTTTGAACCGTATCGGTTAGGAGTTTTGATTCAGTTTTTCGTAAATAGTCTCAGTTTGACGAACCGGACTCGATTTATGAGAGAAGAGAGATAATAGGGTAATATTATCATTATATTAGTATTATAAGCTTCTTGAATGATATTATAAGGTTACCTCGTCAGTTTTGGTTAAAAATAGAAAATCGGTTTAACCGGGTTCACAGTTTACTGGTGCAGCTTAGCACCAGCACTCTCTGATGACTTTAGCAATGCTAAGGCCTCATTATACATGTTTTATTCTCAAAATAAATATGTTACTAGTGTCATTTATGTGAGTAGCTCAGAAAATAATTTTTAGAGATGTTTTTACGAGTGTTCCGATACACCTAGTTTTAGTAGTTATACACCTGAGATATTATAATATTGTTTTAATCCACCTCCAAGCCAACCAATCACAACTCACCCTACACCGCCAAGACACTCCAAGGCTGTCTCATTTCTTCATGTTGGACGAAAATAACAAGAGAGAAAAGAGAGAAACTTTCATGAACTCTTAATCCTCAAAGCTTGATTTCTTCTTACTAAAACTCAAATCAAAACTCCGATTTCACCAAAATGATCCTCTCTTCTTTCTCTACATGATCATATGACTTATCAAGGCTAGAATCAAGGTGAGTTGGCTGCACCATCTCTCTTTTGATTCGGTTTCAAGGAAACATGCTTAAATATGTGTTTTCTTGATGTTCTTCCTTAGGAATCATGCTTAACTTGACTTGAGGGCCAAGAAACGTGACTTTCCAGCAAGTATAACATTAGAAATCACCTCCTAACGTGCTGAGGGAGATTTGGTTAGTTGATGGTTTTTGGATTTAAAGTTGTTCTTGATGTGATTTAGGAGGAAAAAGTGCTAAAGGACCACCTGAAAGTCTACCCTAATTAGGAGCAGAAAAACAAGGTAGGGTGTCACAAAATTAATCTTGATTATTTGTGTTTGAGTTGTGTGAATGTTCTATAAATTGGCTGTGCTAAAAATTGGTTGCATATATGATTGATTCTTGGTGAAAATTTGGTGAAATTTTGATGAAATTTGATGAAATTCAAGCTTTAAAGTTCATGTTCTTAGGGCAGCTGGAAAAACGAAACCCTAGGCTTAAATTGGGGTTCAATTTGTGTTGAAATCATGTAGAAAAGATGGGGTTTTCATGGCTGCTAATTTATTATGAATTATGGTAAAAATCGGTTGCTAAAAAGACTGAAAAACGGGTAAAAGCAGAGAAAGAATTTGAAGAATTTATGAAGAACATGAAGAACACTTTGAGTGTGATGAAGAACAATGAAGAACAGGATTTAGATCCTTAAAAGGGCAAGGAAGTAAAAATTTTGGTGTTTAATGGGTTATTTAGTAATTTCTAAAAGTTAGGGTGGTTAAAGTAGAAATATTAAAAGTTACGGGTGGTAAAAAGTGAATTTTAAAGGTTGAAAGTTAAAGTGGGGTAATTTTCGAAAATATATTAATAAAATAATAAATAATAATAAAATATTAAATAATAATATTTAATTAAAAATAATATTTTAATAAAATAATAAAATAATACAGAAAAGGCAGTTTTCTGTAAAAGCTTAAAAAGACAACTTTAAGTGCAGAATCTCATAATTACCTTCATAAAACACTCAGGGAGTGGTAAGACCATTTTAGTGAGGGAAAGATAAAAGAAAGATAAAAAGATAAAGAAAAGATAAAAATCGAAGAAAATGTTTGTAAAGTTTTAATGACAGAAAAATAGACAGAGACTAGTGAACGAACTAGGGCAACTTAGTTAGTACTTGAGTTGCAACTAGGGTTAGGTATTATATGAAAAGTTAAACTGTTTCAGTATAGATTTAATGAACCTATACTTGGGACATGCTAACTATTCATACCGAAATTTATATAAGCTGTAAATACACAAGTTAAACAGAGAAATCAGAACAGGGTAAAGAGACTAAGAGTAGAAGGCTTATTGAAAAGTTATTTGTTGCTTGAGGCAACCTAAGAGATATTATATATATATTTGTTGCCTAATGCAACTCAAGAGATATTATATATATATATATATATTGCTTAATGCAACCCAAGAGATATTTGTTTATTTATCTGTTGCCCTGAGGCAACCCAAGAGTAATTTTCCGTTCCCAAGAGTATATATTTCCTGCGAGTAGAAAGCAGAGGCTGTCACAATAGAGCTGCTAATAATTGTATGCGCATTTATTTGAACGGAAAATCATATCCGGGAAATCGTGAACTCGTGACCGGATAAATGTCGGGAATGCAGGTGCTAACCGACACATGAGATCATGGCCTGCGCTAGGGCTAGACATGCATCATTCTTATTTGCGCATTATTCTCTGTTGCATTCCTACTTGTGTGTGATCTATTTCTTTATGTTTGTTTGCTTGAGTGTTATGTCTGTGCTTTATCTTCTTGTATTCTTCTGCTTGTGTTCTGTTCTTTATTTTTCTATCTATTTTTAACTTCTGTTTACTACATTACTATATTCTATTATCCATCTGCTAATCAAAAACGAATAAATGAACATAACTAACAACCCCGACCCTACTAAGAACTCCCCAGTTCTTACCCTTTCTCTCCCTTCCTCCCCCTCAGATGGAGACAGGCGTGATCTTCTATGAGTTCGAGGACCCTTACGTCTACGAGGATCCGGTACATCATAGTTACTTCATTATGGGTTTGGAGCCTCGTATTAGACGATACGCGTTACCTAATTAAGTTTTTCAACGTCCTCTGTCTAGCCCGCATTTTGACCCTGATGCTCCTTACGACTTTCCCTTATCCTGGTTACATCCTGACTCACCTGTACATCCTTTTCCCGATGATCACGGACACTCTAGACCAGCTCAACCCTTGAATGAGGTGGCACCTGAGCCTATCATTCCTGATGAGCCCGCGATAGCTGGAGAGTACGTACATGTGATTCTACCAGAGTGGGACTTTCCCCCTAAGCCGATCCCTGACTTTCCACAACCTGATGAGCCAGCACTACTGGACGGTGGGGTAGCCCCTATATACGCGAACGGACCTATGCTCGCGAATGGTTTTGTACATAGTGACAGCAATGCTTCTGGTGGATCTGAGGGTATAGCTGTAGCTGCGGACGATGAGGAGGAGGAGGATCCTGAGATAGAGATAGGGCAGGATGAGGAGATAGACGAGCCTCACGGCGATTCTCCGAACGGCCACGTGTAGATATAGCTTGACTGCGGAAGGGGCATTCTTTTGATGACACTCTAGTCTGACATTATCTGTTAGTTAGTCTCTCACTTGTGTTAGTACACCCGAGAGCTAGGAGCTATATAGTGGTTAGGCTAGCCTAGGCGCCAGTTTAGTGGCTTTCTGTATGGGCCAGGCCCTGGGAGTGTCATGTATATATTAGCTACGTAGGATGACGAGGATGTAGACTGACTTGATCTTGTGTAAACGCTACATGTTTTGTTATAGTGTACATGATGTATATTATCAGCTGTGTTTCTATGTTTATTTATGCTTCGTTTCTACTTCTCTCAATGTATGCCTGTTTATTTTACCTTGTTATCCGCAACGATATGATAAAGGAAGAAAAGTTACTCGTAAAATTGGCAACGTTCTAACAAGGCACATGCTCATATATTAAATAATAGATAATAGTTAGGAAGGACAAGTTAGTAACACTTAGCTTCTTGTATGACCATGGCATATAGGGAGTTGGGTCGTTACAGACATCATATGGCGATGTATGATCATGCAGAGGAGTAGTAGATGATGTTTTACCTCTTGATGACGTTTTATTCAATTCAAACTATTTATATGCAATGCACCTATATGTATGTAACTATACTATCTAACTATTCTATATGTATTTAATTAGTCCAAGTAAATCAATTTCCAAGAAAGCATCTATACACAATCGGAGTTTTGAATTGAGTCATAAAAGAATTTAACCAAACTTGCATGATAAGAAATGATCATAGGTGGAAATATGGAATTGAGTGATTGAATCCTCACCGGATATGTGTATGCACTCTAGTTACTCAAGTGTTTAGGGTCAATTCACTCAATTCTCCTCTAATCATGCTTTCTAAAGTTTGTTCTTCATCTAACCAATCAAAACAAATTTAATGTACATATGCAAATATCATGATGTCTTTTTAAGGTTATAATGGGGCTAAGGTTAAAGGTAAGGATATATATATGCCTAAGTGAGGTTTCATTTGAATCTTTGATTAACCTAAGTTCTCACCTAACACATACTTACCCTATACAATTTTAATATCAAACTTAGCTACCCAAAATCTCACTTTTACATATACACGCACTCATACATCAAATTCAATTCCATCACATATGCATTGATTATTATTGAATTTCATATTGGGGGTAATTTTGCCCCCTTTTCATTTTTTTTTGAGAAAAAAAAAGCATGTGCGTGCACACACACCTGTGCGTACTGATAAAGAGAATTATACCAATTCTGAAAACTAGATAAAGTAATTCCATTGTGAATATAGTCCAAACCGGAAATGGATCCTCTCAATCAAAATTCAATCCAAGAAATTGTCACAATTCAAACCAAATTAACCGAGAGTATTTAGACTCCCGGGTCATTCTTCCTAGGAACTAGTGCCAACAAGTGCATATAATTTTGGTTGTGAGAAAGCAAAGGGGGTTTCAATGATTGAAAGCAAGCAATAAAGAGATAAAAGAACAAGACAAAATTGCTATTAATAAACTAATAAAGGAATAAAAGAAGTATGTATGTAATATGGACAAGTAAGACTCAAAATTAATGGAAAGGTAGTTCAAATCATAAATGAAACCTTGACTTGGGAAGAGTTATAGAATCCCTTCCTTGTCATAACCACAACTATGATAATTGTGATGGATTAATCTCACTAAGTCAACCCATAACATCGAAGAGTAATTCAAGTGAGCATAATTGTTATTAATCCACAAATCCTAGCTAACTTACTAATTACCTTAGTAAAAAGCTAGCGTTAGTGGAAAGAATAACAACTAACAACCCAAAAAATTATCACTAAATGTTGGACATTATGGCTTTAGTAATCCATAAACTCATTTTCCCCAAGCCAAGGGGTAGAAATTACCCCAAAACTAAGATTGGTATTTCATCAAACACCTAATGGTCATAATCATAAAATATGGCGAAATTGGGAAAATGGTAAAAGTTATGAACCATAAATAATCAAAATCAATAAAAGCAACTTAAACAAACATGTAATAATCATCAAACATCAAATTAAAAAACTAGAAATCCAAAATTGCAAAACTATGTATAAATTGACAAGAGAGATGAAGATAGAAGAAAGTGTAGAACAAGTGGTATAATAAAAGAGAGAATTAAAGAAATACTTACAATGGGAAAGCAAAATCCAAAAGTAAAACTTGAACTATAAAATTCTATATTGAAAACCTAATTAAACCCTAAGAGAGCAAAACCTAAAACTACACTAACACTACTTCTACTATGTGTTTTTACCCTACAAGTGAGCTCCCTTTGTTATGTGTTGACATGCCTTTAATATAGCCTCTTGAACCAGCCTTCAGCACTTCAGAAATGGGCCTAGAGACCCCCAAAACCGCGCAGCATGTGACTTTTTAATGGAGGCATGCGCTGGTACCTGTGCGTACGCACAGGTGTGTGCGTCCTCACACTTTGCCGAATTTCCACTTGTACGTACGCACAGAGGGTTGTGCGCACGCACAAGTGCTGATTTCCTTCTTATGTGTATGCACGCATACTTGTGCGCACGCACGCATGGCTAAGCTCTTCTCCTTTGTTTTCTTCATGCTTTCTCCTATTTGCATGCTCCTCTTTCATTTCCACCAAGCCATTCCTACCTTATTCATCTGAAATCACTCACAAATAACATCAAGGTATCGAATGGAAGGTAAATGGAATAAAAGTAGTCAAAATAAGCATGAAAGAGCATATTTTCATAATTAAGCAAACTTTAGGGAGAAAATACAAAAAGCATGCTATTTAGGTGAATAAATGTGAGTTTATATGATAAAATCCACTCAAATCAAACCAAAATATAACAGAAAATATGGACTCATCAATTCTCCCACACTTAAATAATAGCATGTCCTCATGCTAAACACATACAAAGAAGAAGGATAAAAGGGCAAGCAACTTATTCAATGCAACTACTTACATGCATACAACTATGCTATATACTATCTATCTATATCTATCTATAATGTCCTATTGAGTTTGGTGAAAACAAACAATAAAATTTCCATGTAAGAATATTTACATCTAGGGCTTAAGCAAAGAAATAGCTCAATGCAAA
Source organism: Arachis ipaensis (assembly GCF_000816755.2). Lineage (NCBI taxonomy): Eukaryota > Viridiplantae > Streptophyta > Magnoliopsida > Fabales > Fabaceae > Arachis > Arachis ipaensis. Next base: position 79,660,896 of record NC_029791.2, read on the forward strand.
CACAATGTAGAGAATTGATTTAACTCATTAAAATGAAGCAACTTGCAAGAATACATGATAAGAAGTATGGAAACATTTTGAGTGATCGAACCCTCACTAGGTGTATATACATTCTCAACGCTCGGTATTTTAGGGTCTAATCACTCAAGTTTCCTCCTAATCATGCTTTCAAGGATTTTCTTTTCATCTAACAATCAACAAGTATGTGATGAATGAATGCAATTATCATGAGGTCTTTAGAGGGTTGTAATGGGGTTAGAGTTAAGGTAGGATAAATACGGCTAAGTGGACTAAGGAATTGGATCTTTGATTAGCTCAAGTGCTCCACTCAACCTATAACAAAATATGCACCTTAACTTCCCATAATCACACTTTTAATACACATTCATGCATCTTTTTCATCCAGATCCACATATGCACTTCTTATTCATCATTTTTTTTCTTTGGGATGACTTTTGTTCCATATTATTATTTTTTTTTTTCATTTCATTTTTCATCATTTTTTTTCTTTTTTTTTCTTTTTCTAGGACAAATGCATATGGTTAAAGCAAATTGATACATGAATGTGCATTAAAAATTTTTTCTTTTTCAATGCATACCCAATACAAACTTTTTCATTCACTACCAATGATTCCCAAAAGTTCCCCCCACACTTAAATGAAATACACTCTTCAACCTAAGCTAATCAAAGATGCAACTCAAGGTAATTCATGGTTTTTCGCTTAGGGTTGTGATGTGCTAACAATTAGAACAAAGGGGATTAAAAGGCTCAAAAGGGGTTAACAAAGGTATATGCAAGGGTAGGTCCATATGAGTGAGTGAGTTTAAAACAAAAATGGCCTCAATCATGCTAAACGCATTCAAAACATCAAACATTGGAAATAAAGAATCAAGCAAAACAAAGATTACAATCATAGAAGGAGCATAGCACACATTGAACAAAAATAGTGGTTAAAAATTGTAACCACTCTTTAAAGCTCAAAACTCACAAGGTATTTGTTCTTTACTCTTCTATGTTCCATAAAAATCATTCAAGCAAGTTTTAAAAATAATTTTCCAAATCAATTCAATAGAATGCCCTTGAAACAAAATTCTTGGAAATTCCTTGTTGTTTTTCACCAAAATTATTTCCTATATGTATGATGTGATGCATGTAAATTTTTTTTTTAAAATTCCTAGTTCTATTCCTAATTTTCAACAACCAAAAATTAACATGAACAATTAGGACAAAATTGAACTAGACACATGCTATTCACAACATCCAATCATAACCAATATCTATAATATATATACCATGAAAATGCAATACATATATATTAACTAGAGTAAAGATGCAATAATAAAAAATACTAACAAATATCTACAAGAAACATAATAAAAGAAAACAAAAATGAAAGGGCAAAGTGTTTGGGAAAAGAAAGTTTACTCCCCAAAAATGGTGAATCCTCCCCCACAGTTAAGCGTTGCACGGTCCTCCGTGCAGGAACACGATCTGGGGGGATGTTTCTAAAGAGCTTCACCTTCAGCCGGTGGATACGGGGGCTCGGGTTGCATAGAAATTTCCAAGTTCAATGTCCTCTTGGCATTTCCATCCTCAGTGTCCTCCTCCTCTACCGGCTCCTTGCCTTTATGTTTCATGCTAAAAAAGAATGAATAAAGTATAATTCGGAATCATAGGGCAAGTAGCACAAAAGGGTAAAGGGGTAAGTAAATAAACATCTAATTGAGGATGTTTTCATAGAAATGTGGTATGATAAAAAGATGAGCCGTGTGTGTATTCCAATTATGCGCGCGGTTGGAACACACACCACGGTCGGTTAAAACGGCATCCACACAATCAAAAAGTAAGCATGAGTTCCTCAATTAAATGGCCTAGGTTGCAATTAAAGAATACGCAAAACTTTAGACACAAGCAAACCTAGGTAACCACAAAAGTGAATTGAGTATTTGATATTGGCTATTGAAATTGTGCAAGTGAAAGAGCGAAATTGGTATAGAATAGCACAATAAACAATAACCAATCCAATAATGAGCAGAAAACTCCTTATTCATCATGAAACATAGTGAAATGGTCACATGGTAAAATACTTGTTACAAAAAGTGATAAGCTTGAAAAGAATCAAGTTGAGTTACTCAAACAAATGCAAAGCATTAACAAGGAACAAGTATCGGTCATGTGATGAATTTAATATGGACATCATGATGACTAAGTAATTTTCAACTCAAATCACTTGATTCAATGCACTTATATAATTTGTCCTAGTGGTACAATCAAAACATGAGTATTCAAACCGCTAGATACTAGTAAATTAAGGCAAAGTGCAAGTGCATTGATGAAATTCAATCAACAAGCAACCCAATCAAACATCAAGCAAACACTTGCAATTTATTTAAGTAGCAACAAGTAAACCAAAACTAATATAACTACTAAAATGAAAATGAAATGCAATAAAGACTAAGTAAAACAAGAAGAAAAACATGGAAAAAGCAAGAAAAGAGAGGGGTGGAGGGGGGTGGAAGTGTGCTAGGGCTTAATTCAAAGTGTAATAAAATTTTTTCTCAAAACAACACTTGTGCGTACGCACAAGTATGTGTGCGTACACATACTAGGCAAAACAGGGGAGGGGTGCATCCGCACAGAGTGTGCAAACGCACTGAACAGAGAGGGTATCAGGAAGTGTGCGTACACACAAGTGTATGCGCACGCACAGAATTTTTTTTTTGAAGTAAGGATCATGTGTGCGCTCACACACAGGTCCGTGCGCATGCACAGGAACAAAAATAGAGTGAGGTTCATGCGGACAGGCTGTGCGAGCGCTCTCACCAGAGGGAATGTAAGGACGTGTACGTACGCACAGGATGGTGCGCACGCACAGAGCGCAAAACAGAGGGAGATGCGTGCATACACAGCGTGCAAGTGCTCTCAACAGAGGGCATATAGGCTAGTGTGCATACGCACAGGTGGGTGCGTATGCACGGTGTGTAGGATTTTGTTGTTGTGTGCGTGCGCACAAGGGTGTGCGCAAGCACATGCCCTATTTTTCCAAAATTTTTTTCTTTCAAAATCTAATGCACTCAACCTTAGCTCAACTAATATTCAACCCTAAACATTCAAAGTTTCACAAAATGATGATCTATACCAAAATCAACCAACTAAATTCAAAATTAACTAATCCTAAGATAACCAAGATAAACAAAAATGCAATAAACCAAGACTATAAACAAAGAGAAGGGATAAGAAAGATGTTACCATGGTGCGGTGTCTCCCACCTAGCACTTTGGTTTATAGTCCTTAATTTGGACTTGTTGAGGAGACTCTTGCTAGGGTGGCTTGTGTTCTCACTTCTCCTTGAGCCTCCATCCTAGCTTGCACTTTATAGGTCCTTCGGGATCCCATGTCCTAGTTTCCCATCCTCCTTCTTGTTGATTTCTATGCTCTAAGATGGATGAACAAGTTCTCAATTGACCTTTGTAGTACCCCAACACTTTCCGACAATCACCCAATTGTGCTTCACAACATGCTTGAACTTTAATTCTTGAATTGGTCTTCTTGAAGAGCCTTGAATTTTCTTGGCAACCAATACCCCTTCTTCCACCATGTACCAATCCGTCTCTAAGATAGCATATTGGTGGGGCCAATGAAGCTCATAGGTGAAATTGCCACCCACTCAATATGTTCTAGGACCGGAATTTCTTCCTATCTTCCCCATCACTCACATCATAACAAGGAGGTTGTGAAAAGTCTACCTCTATGTCTCTCTCAAACTCAATGGGAAGAGGCTCATTAGGGTCATTAAGGGGATTGACCAAGGAGGACAAAAAATCATTAATGATAGAATCCTCATCTTGATCAATCTCCCTCAATTCCCCCTTTCTCTCCTCTAATTCCAATACTCCCCTTTCTCCCTCTTGTTCCAATTCATGATCTATCTCTTCTTCTTTTCCTTGTGGCTCCATGTTCTCCTTTTCACCACACCCTTCAATTGCTCCTTCACACTCTTGAAGAGGCGTGCTTTGATCGGATGAGCGTAATAGAACTAAGCGGTTCACCGCTTCGGCTATGGTAGCCATGAATTGCCGTTGCGTTCTTTAGAATCCTTCTTGCTCTTGGAAAAAGGCTTGAAGGTCTTGATGGTCTTGGGTCAAGGGTAGGAAAGCTTCAAATTGGGGTGAAAAAGAAGGTTCATAATTTGGGAGAAAGGTTGTATATGTGGGAGATGAGTCATGTTGGTAAGTGTTTTCAGGTGGTATGTAAGAAGGTGTATGGTGGTAGCGATGTGGTGTTTGAAAATATGGTAATTGAGGGTAGGGGTCATAGGTATAGGGTGGTGGAGGTGTATAGTCATAGTGAAATCCACCATATCCTTGGTTTGGGTATGTGCATTGGGAAAGGCATGGCTCATTGTAGAATAGAGGAGGTTGCTCCTTCCAAAAGTGATGCTCCAATCCCATGATGCAATCCAAAATAAAAGTTATCAATCCCTACAAAATGATCACAACTAAACTCCAAACAAGAGGGAGATAACTCATAGAGAAAATTGAAAATAAAAATCAAAGACATCAATTAACAAAATAAACAAAATCCTAATTACCAACAAAAGCAAGCAAACAACCAAAAAGTATCTATTCACACTATGGACATATTTACAACAACCAAAATATAGCACTCACGACGTTAGCTCTCTGGCAACGGCGCCAAAATTTTGATAAAGAGAATTATGCCAATTCGGAAAACTAGATAAAGTAATTCTATTGTGAGTATAGTCCAAACCGGAAATGGATCCTCTCAATCAAAATTCAATCCAAGAAATTGTCACAATTCAAACCAAATTAACCGAGGGTATTTAGACTCCCGGGTCATTCTCCCTAGGAACTAGTGCCAACAAGTCCATATAATTTTGGTTGTGAGAAAGCAAAGGGGGTTTCAATGATTGAAAGCAGGCAATAAAGAGATAAAAGAATAAGACAAAATTGTAATTAATAAACTAATAAAGGAATAAAAGAACTATGTTTGTGATATGGACAAGTAAGACTCAAAACTGATGGAAAGGTAGTTCAAAACATAAATGAAACCTTGACTTGGAATGAGTTATGGAATCCCCTCCTTGCCATAACCAGAACTGTGATAATTGTGATGGATTAATCTCACTAAGTCAACCCTTAACATCGAAGAGTAATTCAAGTGAGCATAATTGTTATTAATCCACAAATTCTAGCTAACTTACTAATTACCTTAGTAAAAAGCTAGCAATAGTGGAAACAATAACAACTAACAACCTAAAAAATTATCACTAAATATTGGACATTATGGCTCTAGTAATCCATAAACTTATTTTTCCCAAGCCAATGGGTGGAAATTACCCCAAAACTAAGATTGGCATTTCATCAAACACCTAATGGGCATAATCATAAAATATGGCAAAATTGGAAAAATGGTAAAAGCTATGAACCATAAATGATCAAAATCAATAAAAGCAACTTAAAGAAACATGTAATAATCATCAAACATCAAATTAACTAACTAGAAATCCAAAATTGCAAAACTAAGTATATATTGACAAGAGAGATGAAAATAAAAGATAGTGTAGAACAAGTCGTATAATAAAAAAGAGAATTAAAGAAATACTTACAATGGGAAAGCAAAATCCAAAAGCAAAACTTGAGGTATAAAATTCTACATTGAAAACCTAATTAAACCCTAAGAGAGCAAAACCTAAAACTACACTAACACTACTCTTACTATGTGTTTTCTACCCTACAAGTGAGCTCCCCTTGTTATGTGTTGACATGCCCTTAATATAGCCTCTTGAACCAGCCTTCGGCACTTCAGAAATGGGCCTAGATGTAACAACCCTAGTTTTTAAAAATTAAATAATTAGCTATTTGTGATTTATTATATTTTGTTGATAACTTTATTTTAAGAAAATTATTTTACTAAAGGTTATTAAATAGAGTTTCATGATAATTGAAGTTTAAATTAATTAGAATTTTATTACAATCTTTATTATAATTGAGTATTTCACATAATTTCAGTAATTGAAAAATAAGAAAGAATTGTATTAATTTGTACTCTTGGAGATTAATTTATTAGAAATGATTAGTTTGATTTTAGAAATGCTTTATGTTTAAGTCAGTTAATATTTATGCACAATTTTTATTATAATTAGTTATTTTATAAATTGAAATTAAAATTTCAGAGATACAAAAATAATGAAAAGTTATATCATTTAATTTGAATAACTAATATTGAGTTAAACTATGTTTTATAAAAATGTGATTAATATATTTATTTTATAATTTAAATTAGAAATAATTGATTGAACTTAGCAATATGTTGATAAAGAATGTTCTTACAAATTTTTAATAGAGTATAATTGATTTTAAAATTACTCTACCCTCCAATTTTATCAAAATATCTATTCAAATCTATCCATATTCCTTTATAAAATCATAATTCCTAACCCTAAATTCCCAAATTCCCAAATTGAGAAAACAGAAACCCTAATCTCCTCTAACCCTAACAGCCACCGAAACCCCCTACCCCCAAACTCAGTAGCTTAGACGCACAAACACTTGAGAAACGAGAAATAGAGAGAAAGAAATCTGAGAAAGAGAGGGAACCAGAGGCGAGGAAGAAGAGGAGAGGGAGAAGGGCATGGCACCGCCGGCTGGGTACCGCCGCCATCCATCTCGTCCTTGCGTCATGCACGTCGAGCCTGTCCCACCACGGAGAGAGAGAACTCGCGACATTGAGGAGGGAGGATGCGAGCCAGTGACGCGAGGAGTGCGACCCACTGCGTGAAGCTATGCCGCTATGTCGCTGTCACCGTCGAGGGAAGCCACCACCATCGCTTGGAAAGAACCCGAAGAGTGAGAGGGAGCCTGCAGAGAAAAAGCGACCACCAGAGAGGAAAATAGCATTGCTGCCATCACCGTTGTCACCATAGTTGTCACCGTCGCTGCCATGTGTTGAAGGAGGAAGTTGCCCTGCCACCATCCGAGCTTGCTATTGCAGTCGTCCATACTGCTACCGCTGCTTCTTCATTCTGTTATTACCTTCTAATTATTGTAAGACATTCGTGTTCTGAATCTTCACTTGATGTTTTTGTTTATTCCACTGCCATTTTATTAGCCTTGCTCTTGTTCCAATTTGATTTTGCCCTGAACTTCCAGAATTGTTACTTTTATCCGATTTGAATTCATGGTTTTTGCTTGCTGCCGTGGCCACCTCAGATTGCTGCTGGCTCTGTTTGGAGATTGCTGCTACCACTGGAATCATGAACCGGAAAAGAAAAGAGGCCATTTTCCCCTGTCGCTGTTGCTGTTACGAAAATAAGTGCTGGAAACTGCTAATGGAGCTGCCATGTAACGACCCAATTTTCAATACGTCTAGATCATACCGAAAACTGAGCGCTACTAATTTGTCTTCCTAATTATTATCTATTATTTATCATATGAGCCTGATTCGTTGTTAAAAGCATAGTTAATTTGCGAGGTATTTTTTTTTTTGAGAATATTTGGATTAATAGACGAAATCATTCATAATCAATTCACAAATAATAACAGATAAAACAGTTACAAACAACCACACATAAACACATCACAAGTAGTTGACAACATTCGATGAGTCAGCCTTTATTAGAATATAGACTGTTAGTTAGAACACCCCTAGATATAGCTAGATAATAACTATATACATATATATACATACAACATCCCAGGTCCTGACCTATTCAAGAGGTCCCTAAGCTGGCGCCCAGGCTAGCCTAGACTCTATACTCACCTAGTCCCTCTAAACTACTAAAGCGAGGGAAAGTACGTTCTAAGTCTTCAAAAATCAAGTCAGGTGGAACATCAGCAAAAGGTAGAACATCATCTACTACTCCTTTGCACGATCAAACATTGCCATATAATGTCTCTCTGGTACCTCATCAAGTAGCCACACAACAGGAGTCTCGTACATAGGATTTACGTTAAAGTTCAAGAACAAACGGGGTCTAGAAATTTGCTAGTCTCACAGTATATACATATAAACAGGGAACGATATTCACCCTAGACTCAGAAGACTATCTAGAGCAGAATCCTCTTTGCAGAACCATCATCAACGAGCTACTGTAAGGTACTCTTACTTCCATCTGAAGGGGGAAGGGAGAGAGAAGGGGTAAGAACTGGGGAGTTCTTAGTAGGGTCGGGGTTATTAGTTAAGTTCATTAATTCCGTGTTGTTTAGCAGAAAAATAGCAGAATACCAAGAAGCAGTAGACAGAAGAAATAGATAAATAGAGAAAATAGAAAGCAAAACACAAACAAAAGAATACAAGAAAACAAAACACAGACACAGAGAATAGAATGAAAACAAAGAAAGCATACATTCAAACAACAATTATAACAGAGGAAATGCGCAACCAAGTATGATGCATGTGATGAGTATTTTGGTGAAAAATAAATTTCTCCCAAAACACACAAATCTAACCGGCAAGTGCACCGGGTCGCATCAAGTAATAAAAACTCATGGGAGTGAGGTCGATCCCACAGGGATTGAAGGATTGAGCAATTTTAGTTTAGTGGTTGATTTAGTCAAGCGAATCAAATTTTGGTTGGATGATTTGTGATTTGCAGAAATTAAATTGCATGGAAGTAAAGAGAACAGGGAATTAAAGTGCTGAATCTTAAAGAACAAGAAATTAAATAGCAGAAACTTAGAATGCAAGAAATGTAAATTGCGGAATCTTAAAGTGCAAGAAATGTAAACGGCTGGAATTGTAAAGGGAATTGGGGAATGGATTTGCAGAATTTAAAGTTGTCATCAGCATGTCTGTCCTATGCAGGCCATGAGCTCATGTGTCGGTTTACACCCTGCAGCCCGACATTACCTAGGAACTAGTCCTAGATATGGCTTATTTTCTGTAGGTGAACTTCGGCCTACAGGAGCAACACCCTGAGATACACAATTGATATTCACTGCAGGTGAACTTCGGCCTACAGGAATAACAACTTACTATAGGTGAACTTGGGCCTACAGGACCTCTAGGGCTAATAGAAAAACATCAGATGAACATATAATAGAATATCATGCCACAAGGCTTAACTCTTTATTTTTATACTCTTCTCCTCTATTCTCTTTTTTATATTACTCTTTTCTCATTATCATCATTCAATATCATTCTCATTATTCATCATCACTTTCACATTCTTATGCAGTACTTCTTTCTTTCTCTATTCAATCATACTATACAAACTTTACATCTTTCAATTTCACAATATCTTGGCTCAAACCATTTCTCTTTATCATATTACTCTTTTCACTTTGTCTTTTTACTCTGCTTTGATTACTCTTTTCTCTGTATCTCGTTACTTTCCGCTGGTTACTCTGTTCTCTGTGTTTTCTTTACTCTGCTCTGATTTCTCTGCTTAACGTATGTATTTAAAGCTTATGTAAATTTCGGTATGAATAGTTAGCCTGTCCCAAGTATAGGTTCATTAAGTCTATACTGAAACAGTTTAACTTTTCATATAATACCTAACCCTAGTCGCAACTCAAGGACTAACTATGTTGCCCTAGTTTGTTCACTAGTCTCTGTCTGTTTTTCTGTCATTAAAACTTTACAGAATTTTCTTTGGTTTTTATCTTTTCTTTAACTTTTTATCTTTTCTTTATCTTTGCCTCACTATCATGTTATTACCACTCCCTAAGTGTTTTATGAAGGTAATTATGAGATTCTGCACTTAAAGTTGTCTTTCTAAAGCTTTTACAGAAAACTACCTTTTTCGCATTATTTCATTATTTTATTAATATATTTTTGAAAATTACCTTAACTTTACCTTTAACCTTTAAAATTCACTTTTTACCACCTCTAACTTTTAATATTTCTACTTTTACCACCCTAACTTTCAGAAATTACCATATAACCCCTTAAACACCAAAAATTTTACTTCCTTGCCCTTTCTAAGATCTAAAAGGTGTTCTTCAATTTTCTTCACCACACTCAAAGTGTTCTTCATGTTCTTCGTATATTCTGCAGATTCTTTCTCTATTTTTACCCGTTTTTCAGTCTTTTCAGCAACCGATTTTTACCATAATTTATAATAAATTTGCAGCCACTAAAACCCCATCTTTTCTACATGATTTTAACACAAATTGAACCCCAATTTAAGGTTTAGGGTTCATTTTTCCAGCAGCCATGAAGAACACAAATTCAAAGTTGAATATCATCAAATTTCATCAAATTTTCACCAAAATTTCAACAAGAATCACTCATATAAACAATCAATTTCAAGCATAACCAAACCATATCATAATCACACAATTCAAACACAATCAATCAACATTAATTTTACCAAACCCTACCTGGTTTTGCTGCTCCTAATTCGGTTAAACTTTCAGGTGGTCCTTAAGCACTTTTTCCTCCTAAATCACATCAAGAACAACTTTAAATCCAAAAATTCTCAACTGACCTCAGTATGTTAGGAAGAGATATCTCACCTTAGACTTGCTGGAAATTCACGTTTCTTGGCCCTCAAGTCAAGTTAAGCATGATTCCTAAGGAAGAACATCAAGAAAACACATGTTTTGCATGGTTTTCCTTGAAACCTGAATTGAAATGGGAGGGAGACAGCCATCTCACCTTATTTCCAGCCTTGATAAGTCACATGGTTATGTAGAGGAAGAAGAGAGGATCATTTTGGTGAAAACGGAGTTTTGATTTGAGTTTTAGTTCAGAAGAAATCAAGCTTGGAAGATTAAGTGTTCATTAGCATTGCTAAATTTATCAGAGAGTGCTGGTGCTAAGCTGCACCAGTAAACCGTAAACCCGGTTAAACCAATTTTCTGTTTTTAACAAAAACAGACCAGGTAACCTTATAATATCACTCAAGCATTTTCTAATACTAATATAATGATAATATTATACTATTATCTCTCTCCTCTCATGAATCGAGTCCGGTTCATCAAACAGAGACTATTTAGGAAAATCAGAATCAAAACTGCCAACCGATACGGTTCAAAAACTAGGTTCTTCGTGACCGCGTTATCGAGCTTGCCTCGGAAAAGGTTCTAGCTTAAGGATGACATAATGACAATGAGGATTGAGATACTTGTTCATATAGAAGAGATGTTCCCTTTACTGATCTTCTGGCGAAATCTGTGCCTTCGGAAAAGATCTCGCATACTCGAAAATCAGGGTTTTTACATGCCACGTTTGATGATTTCTACGAAATTCAACACTGAGGTAGGGGATTTATTTTTAAAGTTAAACATTTTTAATTTAGAATGCCTACAAAGTTATTTGGATAAGTACAAATGGTTAACAATGGTTAAGAATTTCTTAATTGACATGAATGACTTGAAATGCATTTGAAATTAGTTGGTGGTTGTGATTATTCTGAGCTGTGACTGAAATTAGATGCTGTTGTGAATAATGATTAATTTGGTGCAGTTTATTAAATTGAAATATGCTGAGCTGATTATTGAAAAGTTGTTGTATGGATAATTGATAAATTGAGTTTGGATTATTGCCGTGATTGTGACCAGTTTTGTTGTGAGTGATTAAGTAATGAGATTGATTTTGGTTGGAGATTGTGATTCTTATTGGTTTTAGATTATTTTGTAATTGCTGAAAATCCTGACATTATTTGAGTATGCTAAATTGGTTGAGTCGTGGCTGTATTCTAATTATTGAGAATAACTGCTTGTTGTTAACTTTAGATATTTGATGTATCGGGATGGCTATGAAACTAATTTGGGATTGGTTGGAAATGGTTTTGATTGTTGTTAATGATAATTCATGACTAATTAGAATTAAGTTTGAGAACCATTAAAAGATTGAAGTTTGTTCATTAAATTCTTTTCTTGAAATCTGATTTTTATACTAAAATAGTAACATTAATAATAAATAAACTACTTAAAAACATGGAAGGATGATTTTTGGAATACTAGTTTATTGAGTTTAATTTTGAAAGAATTCTATGATAAGTGAAAGTTAGTTACGAATTGATGAGATGAAAGGTGAATTGATGGATTATGTTGGAATTGTGGGTTATGACCGAACTGTTGATTATTGCAAATTATGAATTTTCTGACTGATTTGAGAACCTCTTATTTGGTAATTGTTGAGGAAAGGTGGAGATTTGTTGAGAAAGAGGGAACCCGTAAGGGTGGCTAAGTCCGAATTTTAGGGGAAGTGCTGTCGAAATTTTATAAAAAACTGAGGTTTTATTTGAAAAGTCATTTTAGAAGATTTGAACATGGAAAAATTATATTATTTGAGTTTTATTTAGTTAAGAAAAGAATTATAATATTCTAAATTCGATTTACCAAGAAAAGGTTTATGGTTCGAGTTTGAATTACTTAAAAAAGGAATTATGTTTTGAGTTCGATCCAATATGAAGAAAGTTATGTTTTGGGTTTGAAACAAATGATTATCTTTCTAGAAATTTGGTGAAATAATAATATTTGAATTTGAATAGTAAAGAGAGATGATTTTCTGGAGTCTTTTGATAGAGAACTAAACTGAAAAATAGTTTTAAAGTTGGCTTGACTCAAGATTGCCAAAGTAGAGATTATGAACTGAATTGATAATTGGTTAAATTCAGGAAGTACCCACGAACTGAATGATCATTGATCTCGGAAAAACCTATAAATTGTTATTTTCTTTAAATGAGGGAAAACCCACGAATTGATAATCACTGATTACGGGAATAACCCACTAACTGTTATGTGTTGTTCTCCGGTATAACCCACAAATTGAGGATCATTGTATTGTTGTGTATTGATCTCGGGTATAACCCACGAACTGAGGATCATGTTTGTTGTTGTATGTTGATCTCGGGGAAACCCACGAACTGAGGATCATTGTTTTGTTTGTGAATTGAACTCGGGGAAACCCACGAACTGAGGATCATTGTTTTGTTTGTGAATTGATCTCGGGGACGCCCACGAACTGAAGATCACTGTTTCCCCTTATGCATATATTATGGGGTCGGGCTTTGCGCTGACTGCCGGTAGTCACGAAAGAGTGGTATTCTTACCACCGACACATATGCACTAAGGACACAAAGGGAAGCCATATCTGGGACTTGTTCCTAGGTAATGTTGGGCTGCAGGGTGTAAACCGACACATGAGCTCATGGCCTGCTTAGGACAGACATGCATCATAGTGGTTGTGCATTTGCATTTGGTTGTGTTTGCTTGTATTACTTCTCTGTGATTGTGTGGTTTATTTTATTGTGATTTGTTTGCGTGTTGAATTAAGTTTCTTACTTGTGCTAGTAGTCTGTGAATGTATAGAGATGATTAATAACTATTTATTGTGATTGAGAATCAATTATGTGGCTGAAAAATATTTAATATGACAAATTTTAATATTGAGATCTGTTTTGGGTTTAGGAATTTAAAGAAAGTAATTATTTGTCTAAAGTAAGATTAAAAAGTATTTCAAAGGTTTTGACAAAGATGGTTTATTAAGCAAAGTTAATTATTTGCATGTTAATCATTACTTTTACGGCATTCCCATTCCCTACTAAGAACGTGTGGTTTGTTCTCACCCCAAAATCTTCCATCCTTTCAATGACACAGGTTCGAAGACACAGTTTGAAGCTGCAGGCGATTATAGAATTTATTTATGAGTTAAGTGTATGAGCTAATTTGCTTTCATAGAGTTCCCTCGTCCTTATTGCTTAAGATTTTTATTTTATATAGAGGGATAGGATTTGTATCTGAATGTTATTTGAAATCTATTGTATGATAGATATTATTATTAACAATTATGTGATTATTATTACTTTGAAATGTTTGATATATGATTTTGATAATCAAAAACAAAATTTTTCTGGAATTTTCCATAAAATAGAAACGCGATATCGAACTAAAGGCTCAATATTAAATAGTTAATAAAAGAAATAGGTTAGTAACTCCTTACTTTTGGTACAATTATGACGTACTGAAAGTTGGGTCGCTATACTAGAGAACCCCAAAACCGCGCAGCATGTGACTTTATAATGGAGGCATGCGCTGGTACCTGTGCGTACGCACAGGTGTGTGCGTCCGCACACTTCGCCAAATTTCTACTTGTGCGTACGCCCGCACGCATGGCTTAGCTCTTTTCCTTTGTTTTCTTCATGCTTTCTCCTATTTGCATGCTCTTCTTCCTTTTCCACCAAGTCATTCCTACCTTATTCATCTGAAATCACTCACAAATAACATCAAGGTATGGAATGGAAGGTAAATGGAATAAAAGTAGTTAAAATAAGCACAAAAGAGCATGTTTTCATAATTAAGCACAATTTAGGGAGAAAATACAAAAAGCATGCTATTTATGTGAATAAATATGAGTTTATATGATGAAATCCACTCAAATCAAACCAAAATATAACGAAAAATATGGACTCATCATGTACGCACACAATCCCCATTTTCGCGTTATGTGCGCGCGCACCCATCTGTGCATGCGCATACCAGCTTATGCCCCTTCTGTTGGGAGCGTTCGCATGCCTTGTGCGTCCACACCCTCTTCATTTTGCCTCTTGTGTGTGTATACGGACCTGTGTGCGTATGCACAGACGGCATGATAGCTGGCAATTATAACACTTCATGTTAAAAAAAAAAGAATGTTCTGTGCGTGCGCACATGCTTGTGCGTATGCACACCTTTTAACCCCCCTCTGTTGAGAGCGCTCGCACACACTTATGCGTCTGCTCATCCTCCATTTCTTTAGCTTATGTGTGTGTGCACACGTTTGTGCGTACTCACACTTCTTAATACCTCTTCTGCTTGGAGTGTTCACACGTTCTGTGCGGACGCACCTCCTCTATTCCGCCTAGTGTGCGTACGCACACATACCTGTGCGTACGCACGCCCTTGTTTTCCCACCACTATACTTCTTTTCTTCTCTTCTCTTTATTTCTTCTCTTCTTCTTCCTTCCAACCCTCTCTTCTCTTGCTTTTAACCTCTTCTCTACTTGTTTTACTTTGTTTTGTTTGCATTTCATTTTCCTTTTGGTAATTATATTAGTTTTATTTTAGTTGTTTGTTAATTAAATAAATTGCAAGTGTTTGTTTGATGATTATTGGGTTGCTTCTTGCTTGAATTTTGATTTAATGAATATGTGCACTATGTATCAAGTCTTTGTTTTATTGCCTAGATGAATTGCAAGTTTAATGCATGTGTTGTAGCTACCATATGTGTTAGACTATATCCTTGATTGGCATCTTAATCATGAATTATGCACTTTTACTTTAGTGAATTGAGTTGAACTACTTAGTCATCATGATTCTTAAGTGAATATAATCACATAACAGGGTATTTGTTCCTTGTTAATGCTTTGCATTTTTTTTAGTTGACTTGACTTTGTTCTTATCAAGACTTGTCACCCTTTGTAACAAGCACCTTATACATATGATTATTTCATTATTTCTAAGGATAAATAAGTAGTCACTTTTTATCATTGAATTGGTTATTGTTAATTGTGTCATTTTCTATTAATTTTGCACTTTCACTTGCACAATTTCAATATCCAATATCTCAAACACTCAATTCACTTTTAAGGTTCCCTAGGGTTGCTTGTACCTTAAGTTTGGCTTATTCTTCACTTGCAACCTAGGCCACTTAATTGAGGAACATGCTATTTCTTTTGCTTATGTGGTTACCGTTCTACCTTGTCAATGTGTATGTTCTAAAGTGTGCGCATACTTAGGATACACACAATGCCTTTTATCATACCACACTACTATGACATTTTCCTCAATTCTTGTTTTCGACAGCAACCCAGAGCCCCCGTGCCCACCAGTTGAAGGTGGAGCCTCCTAGTTCTTCACCCTCACCTCCCCAGATTGAGTCCATGCACGAAGGACCCTGCAACGTTTAAATGTGGGGGAGGATCCGCATTTTCGAGGCGTAAATCTCTCTTTCTCAACACCTTGCACTTATTATTATATAGTAGTTATGCATATTTTGCTATTTTGCTCTGAATTTTGGCTTGTAGATATGTTCTTTTTGGTTTTTAGTCTTGATTGTGATTTGGGATGATGTGATTGATTGCACCTAGTTTGATTTCCTATATACTTGCTATTTTGGTTTGGTTGAAATTAGAAATTAAACTTAGGATTTTTGACCTTTTCCATCCAATCACATTATATATACATATATAGAATAAATGTTAGTCAATTTAATGAAATTTCCAAGAAGCTCACTTTTTATATAGGGCATTGAAATTCAAATTGAATTGAGTTGAAAACTTTTGAAACTTGCATGATTTATACATTGTGAAATATGGTTTTTGAGTTAAAGAACATACAACTTGTGAGCTTTTGAGCCTTATTGTGTGGTTACATTATTTGACCACTTATTTCATTCTTGTGTGTTGCTCTTCTCTATGATTACCATCTTGGGTTTGTTTAATTTTATATATCCATTGTTTAATGTATATTTATGCATTTATGTGATTGAGGCCATCACTTCTTTATAGCTCACTTAACCCAAATAGCCTACCCTTTTATTTACCTTTATTTGCCACTTTGATCCCTTTTAATCCCCTTCGTTCTTTCTTTTGCCACATCATTAACCTTACGCAAAAAACAATGAAATTCCCTTTATTTGAATCTTTGAGTAGCTTAAGTTAATGAGAGTGTGTGATGTTTAAGTGTGGGGAAATTTGGGAACTTTGGTTGATGAATAGGTGTTTTATGCTAATTGAAAAATGTTAGAAATTTGGGTGCATACTCATGTAATATTATGAAACCATGTGCATTGATGAGTTGGTATATATATTATGTTCTTGGAAAAAAAAAAGAAATAATGAAAAGGGGACAAAATTACCCCCAATATGAAATTCAATAATAATCAATGCATATGTGATGGAATTGAATTTGATGCATGAGTGCGTGTATATGTAAAAGTGAGATTTTGGGTAGCTAAGTTTGATATTAAAATTGTATAGGGTAAGTATGTGTTAGGTGAGAACTTAGGTTAATCAAATATTCAAATGCAACCTCACCTAGCCATATATATATCCTTACCTTTAACCTTAGCCCCATTACAACCTTAAAAAGACCTCATGATATTTGCATATGTACATTAAATTTGTGTTGATTGGTTAGATGAAGAACAAAATTTAGAAAGAACGATTAGAGGAGAATTGAGTGAATTGGCCCTAAACACTTGAGTGACTAGAGTGCATACACATATCTGGTGAGGGTTCAATCACTCAATTCCATATTTCCACCTATGATCATTTCTTATCTTGCAAGTTTGGTTAAATTCTTTTATGACTCAATTCAATTGTGAATAGGATTTGGTTACAATTGCCTTAGCCCTTGATTGTGTATAGATGCTTTCTTGGAAACTGATTTGTTTGGACTAATTAAATACATATAGATAGTTAGATAGTATAGTTACATACATATAGGTACATTGCATATAGATAGTTTGCATTGAATAATTGTTGATTCCCCTTCTTATCTTTCTTTGGTATAGCATGAGGACATGCTATTGTTTAAGTGTGGGGATGTGATGAATCCACATTTCATGATATTTATTTGCTCTATTTGGGTGGATTTCATCAACTTTTCTTACATTTATCCATTGGAATAGCATGCTTTTGTGAATTATTTCCTAATTGTGCTTCATTGTGAAAAACAGGCTTTTCATGCTTAAATTGCTAATTTTAATTCAATTTTCTCCCATTGGATGCCTTCATATATTTGTTTGAGTTATTTAAGATTTTGAAGGCAAGAATGGCTTGAGAAAGTGGAAGGAAAGCATGCAAAGTGGAAGAATTCAAGAAAGGAATGATTTGGAAAGCTGTCCATCCTGACCTCTCGGTACTAAATTAGTCATAACTTGAGCTATAAAGGTCCAAATGAGGCGGTTCTAGCGGCATTGGAAAGCTAACGTTTGGGGCTTCAAAATGATATGCAATTTGCTATAGTGGACATAAGTCTAAGTGTGCGTACGCACAGGTACTTGTGCGTATGCACAAGTAGGGATTCAGCAAGTGTGCGTACGCACACATCTGTGCATACACACAGGTCCTGGCACGTGACCTCATTAATTGCAACTCGTTGGCAGCGATTTTTGGGCCCCCAAAACCCAATCCAACTCATTTCTAAAGCTATTTCAAGCCAAATGGAAGAAGGATGAAGGGGGGAGCACTTAGGTTTAGATTTTTACATGTTTTAGCTTAGTTTTCTAGAGAGAGAAGCTTCCCCTTCTCTCTAGAATTAGGGTTCTTTAGTTTAATTTCTTGTAATTTCTACTTTTAATTCTTGTTTTCATTTACTTTTCCTTGTCATTTATTGTTATTGCATCTTTGTTCTTCTTTAGTTCTCTTGTTATTTTCTTTATTTTGTCATTTTTATGTTTATGGATACTTTTGTTGATTTTAATTTCAATTAATGCAACTTATGTTTTATGTTCATTTAATGCTTCCTTTAGTTGTTGTTATCATTTTTTTGCTTTTGGTAGTTACATTTTATTTTTAATGCAATTTAATCTTATTTTATTTTCATGCACACCAAGTGTTTGATAAAATACTTGACTTAGTCTTTACTTAGGTTTTCTCCACTCTTGGCTTGAAATTGATGACTTTGGTGACCCTTGAGTCATTGATGTTCATTCTTGTTTGATACATTAGAGTAGTTAGTTGATTTGGTCTCCATTGACTCTATGTGACCCTTAGTGTTGACGTAGGACTTATGGATTGAAATCAACTATGCCTACTTGACTTATCCTCGATGTTAGGGTTAACTAAGTAGGATTAACTCTTCATAATCATCATGTGTTTGTGGTCAATGACTACGATAGGTAATCTTAGCTCTCAATTACTTGCCAAGAGGTTTCTTGCATTTAAAGTTTCCTTTTCTTGCATTTAATTACTTTGAATTTTATTGCTTTGATGTTTAATTTCTTGCATGTTTAGTTTCACACTCTTGGTTGAGAAATTAGGTGTTTGGGTAGAATTGAGTTGTGGATGTCCATTTCGCATTGTGTGAGGATTGTTAATTAGTTTGGTTTCCCTTTACTCTAAGTGACCCACTAGTGTTGACTTAGGACTTAGGGATTGGGATGAATTATGCCCTTTTGATTAATCCTCGATGTTAGGATTGACTAATTGGGATTAATTCACACACAATTACCATGTTTGTAGTCCATGACTAGGATAGGAATCCTTAATTCCCCAATTCTCACCAAGAGCTCTTTTTAGTATTTAATTTACATTTTCATTGCTTCACTTTCTTTCCATTTTATTACTTCCATGCTTCCTTACTTTCTTGCCTATTTACATTCCTTTCTTCTCATGCCATCCAACCTTCATTTCCTTCATAGCCAATAACATGACACGTCATTGCAACTCCTAGGGAACACGACCCGGAAATTTAATACTCTCGGTTTATTTTGTGTATTGATTGTGACTATTCATTTGATTTACATTTGATTATGATCAGTGGTTGGCTTTGGACTATACTTGCAATGTCAATCCTATTTTTAGTGTAAAAATCCAAATCTATGCTTTTGGTCGTTCATCAAATTTGGCGCCATTGCCAGGGAGTTGCAATGGTGTATGTTTTTGGCTATTGTGTATATGTAAATATTGGAAATAGCTTGTTTTTGGTTGATTGTACATATTTTGCTTGCTTGTTTTTGGATATTTGTAAATATGTTAATATTTTAAATAGCTTATTTTTGTTTGCTATTGTGAATATGTTGATATTGTGAATATGTTTCTCTTGTTTGTTTTTGTTTTTCTTGTTGGAAGCTCATGGCTTGTTGGACACTGCATCAAAACTTAGTGCAATTAATTGGGAATTGTGGAGATTTTAGCATTGCTGGAAGCTCCATGATGAATATAAGCACAAGATCAAAGCTCCCCATAAGTCTAACTTAAAGACAATAAATGAAAGTGCTAGGTGGGAGACACACCACCATGGTAACACCTTTCTAACCCTTTCTTTGTACATAGTTTCAATTTATTGCATTTTGTCTCTTGTATATAGCGCAGGTTTAGTTTAATTTCAAGCTTAATTTGCTTAGATTTTAGTTTAGATCATGTGTTTTTGATGAATAATATGTTTTGGGGTTGAAAAACTATTTTGGATTTCAAGTTTGGTGCCTCAGAGCATTAAATTTTTTATTTTTTTTTGAAAGGGAGGTGTGCCGGCGCACACAGGATGTGCAGACGCACAGAAGGAGAGGAGTGTTCCCTCGCACACGCTGTGCGAGTGCTGGGGATAGAGGGAGTGTTTAAGGGTGTGCGTGCGCATATTGCTGTGCGTACGCACAGGAACTGGAAAATAGGGGATCTGTGCGGACGCATAAGGCTGTGCACACACACATATCTCTGTTCCTGCAACAAAAATGATGCCTCCAAGGCATCAAACTGGATAGCTAAAACAGGTTTTCAAGTCCCAAAACATCACAAAACTCCCAAAAGCACATTATTTCACTAAAATTACTTAACAAACATCAAAATAAATCTAACCAACCAAGCAATATAGCCAATTATTCATGAAACAAAAGGTAAAAGAGAGAAAATTAGAATGATATTACCATGGTGGGTGTCTCCCACCTAGCGCGTTGGTTTATAGTCCTAAGTTGGACTTGGTGAGGAGATCCTTATTAGGGCGGCTTATATTTCCACTCCTCCTTGATCTTTTGTTCATCCTGTTCTTGATCATCACCCTTGCACTTGGATGAACAATGTCTCAAATAACCATTAGGACACTTGTACATTCCCCGGAATCCACTAATTCGACTCTTGCACCATAATTGAGCTCTAAATGTTGGACTGGCTCCTCGGATGAACTTTCCATTTCTTGGCCAATCAACCTTCTTCCCTTCACCATCCACTACTCCAAGAAAGGTTCGAAGTTGACCATCCGTTTCTAAGACGGCATATTGGTGTGGGGCTAGAAAGCTCGTTGAAGAAATCTTCACCCACTCAATTCGCTCTTGCACAAATGCTTTCATCTCTTGGGAACTAAAATCTTCCTCAACCTCTTTTGAATCTTCTTCATCACCACTCAAGTCAAAAATTGGAGGTTGTGTGTAGTCCACATCAACATCTCCTTCCAATTCTAATAATGGAGGTTCATGAAGGTCATAGAAGAAATTACCCAAGTTGGACAAAAAATATCGAATGATGGAATCCTCTTGATCAATTCCTACCAACTCTTTTTTTATCTCCTTTTGCACTTCATGTTGTGACTTGACATCTTGATTTTGATTTTGCAATTCTTCTTGCACTCCACACTTTTCACTCGGTTTCACAAATTCATCCACTAGAATTTCTTGCTTGTGGCATGAATACAATGAAGCTAAATGATCCAAAGCTTTTGCTAAAGTAGACATGACTTGTTCTTGCTTCTTCTGGAACTCTTGTTGTTCTTGAATGAGAGTGAAAAGTACTTCTTGTGTGGCTTGATCCATATATGAAGATGAAGATTGAGATGATAAAGGTTGACAATCAAACTCATGAGGGTGATGGTTTTGGTTTTGTATGTAGTGAGGTGATGGTGTGTAAGATTGGTGACTATAAAGGTAAGTGTTTGGATTCCATTGGGGTGCATTGTGGTGATAGAGTGAAAAAGTCATCAAGAAAAAGATAAACAAAAAACCTACTAGGAAAAGCAAACAAACAACCAAAAAGTGCTATTTACACTATTAACATATTTACATCAACCAAATGATATAACACCGATTGCATCCCCGGCAACAGTGCCAAAAATTTGATGTGGACAAAATCGTTGGTTAAGAATTCCTTCTCGGTGAAAGAGAGATAACCTCGTTGTAAGTATAGCTCTCAACCAACAAGTAATGCCCGACCAAAGTTTACAATTTCTAATTAAACCGAGAGTTGTTAAACCTCGGGTCATTGTCCCTAGGATGCAATTGAGAGTGTTTCTCATTCGATTGTGAGGGCAAAAAGGGGTTCCATAATCAAAGAACAAAAGATTAAAAGAACTAAGGAATGCTCAAAATTGGGAATTAATGCAAGTAAAAAGGAAACAAGATCAAAACTAGTGAAAATGCATAAAAGAAGCCTTGACTTGGGATTGAGAGTCCAAGTAATCCTATCATTGCCATAACCACAACTATGGTAATTATCATGAGTCAATCTCGCCTAGTCAACTCCAACCATCGAGGAGTAAGCCAAGCAAGAATAATTGACCTTAATCCATAAGTTCTAACTAACTTACCAAACTAGTTGATAAAAGGCTAGCGTCAATGAAAACAAGAGTTAACTAACTACCCAAGAATTACCACTAAATATTGGACGTTATGACTCTAGTATCCTAGGAACTCAAACCACAAGCCAAGGTGTGAAAATCTACTCAAAATCTAAAGTTAGTATTTTCATAAACACCTTATGTGCATAAAAGTAAAGCATGGAAAATTGCAAGGAAAATTATAAAACTATAACCAACTATCAATCAAAACCAAACATAAACAAGCAATCAAACATAAAGGAAGCATGTAACATAAAATTCATTGATCAAAACTTCAAGAAACACAAAGTTGCAATATGAAGAAAGTAACTTGAACCAAAAGGAAATGAAGCTAAAAGTGCTTTAATTAAAGAGGAAATGAGAGTAGTTACAATTAAAGAAGCAAAATCAAAGATCAAAGCTTGATATAAAATGCTACAAGAAAACTACATAAATCCTAAGAGAGCTCTCTACTCTACACTACTTCTACTCCTAATACTATGAAAAACTATGTAAAATTATATCTAAGTCCTAATGAAAGCTAATCTCCTCATATGTATTGATTTTCCCTTGATATAGCCTCTAAATTCAGCCTTCTAGCCTTCCAAAATGGGCCAAGAGGCCTCCAAATTTGCGCAGCACATGTTTCATTAATGAAATCACGTGCAGGGACCTGTGCGGACGCACAGACGTATGCGTCCGCACACTCGGCTGAAAGTTGACCTATGCATATGCACAGGTGCTTGTGCGTACGCACACATTGAAATCTTCTCTTGTGCGCATGCTTGAGGGGTTGTGCGCACGCACACTTCGCTGTGTGTGCTTTTCCTTGTTTTCTTCATGTTTTCTCCCTTGTACATGCTTTCTTCCACTTTTGGCCATCCATTCTTGCCTCCAAGGTCTGAAATCACTCACAAACCATATCACGGCATCGAATAACATAAAAGTGGAATTAAAAATCACTAATCCAAGCATTAAAACGCATATTTTCACATTTTGGATCAAATTAGGGATCAAACACAAAATTATGCTATTTGGGTGCTTAAGTGTGAGTTCATATGCTAGAATCCATTTAAATCAAGCAAAAATATATTAGAAAATATGGACTCATCAGATGGCCTTGCACTCCTCTCTTGGATTAACCTCAGTGTTACTTGGAAGAGTATTAGGAGGGGTCTCAGGGATTTTCTTGCTCAGCTGACCAACTTGTACCTCTAGATTTCTGATAGAGGACTTGTTTTGGTTATAAAACTATGAGTGGTCTTAGAGAGTTCAGAGACTATGGTTGCTAAGTCCGAAAGGCTCTGCTTATAACTTTCTATCTGTTGCTGAGAAGATGGAAATGGTAGTCTGTTGTTGATCCTATTCTGGGTTCTTCCACCTTGATTTTGTTGAAGCCTTGCTAAGGCTTCTGCTGATCCTTCCATGAGAAATTAGGATGATTTTTCCATGAAGGGTTGTAGGTGTTTCCATAGGGTTTTCCTATGTAATTCACCTCTTTCATCATGGGTTGATTAGGATCATAGGCATCTCCTTCATAGGAGGTGTCTTGAGTGTTGCCAACTGCAGCTTGGATTCCAGTCAAATGTTGAGAGATCATATTGACCTGTTGAGTCAAGATCTTATTCTAAGCCAATATGGCATTCAGAGTGTAAACCTCTAGAACTTCTTTCTTCTGAGCTAACCCATTGTTAATAGGGTTCCTCTCAAAAGTGTACATGAATTGGTTGTTAGTAACCATTTCAATGAGTTCCTGCGCCTCTGTAGGCGTTTTCTTCAAGTGGAGTGATCTACTAACAGAATGGTCCAACGACATCTTGTACATATCAGATAGACCATCATAGAAGATATCTAGGATAGTCCATTTAAAGAGCATATCAGGAGGACACCTCCTGATTAGTTGCTTGTATCTTTTCCAAGCTTCATAGAGGGATTCACCCTCTTTTTGTCTGAAGGTTTGAACTTCCACCCTGAGCTTGCTCATCTTTTGAGCTGGAAAGAACTTTGCCAAGAAATCATTGACCAACTTTTTCCAAGAGTCTAGGCTTTCCTTAGGTTGGGAATCCAACTATATCCTAGCTTTGTCTCTAATAAAAAAAAGGGAAAAGCATAAGCCTGTAAACCTCCGCATCCACTCCATTGGTCTTAGCAGTGTCATAGATTTGCAAAAATTTAGATAGGAACTGATATGGATCTTCTAGTGGAAGTCCATAGAACTTGCAATTCTGTTGTATTAGAGAGATTAACTGAGGCTTAAGCTCAAAGTTATTTGCTCTAATCGCAGGTATGGAGATACTTCTTCCATAGAAGTCAGAAGTGGGTGCAGTGAAGTCACCAAGGACCTTCTTTGTATCTTCTTCATTATTCTGTTTGACTGCCATATCTATGTTTTCAGCTTCTTATTCGAATATCTCTGTGAGGTTTCGTCCTGAGTATTGTGCTTTAGCTTGTTGTAAATGCTTCCTTAAGGTCCTCTCAGGTTCAGGGTCAAGAGTAAAGAGAGTTCTTTATCCTTGTTCCTACTCGTAAACAATAGGAAGGAATGCAAAAAAAGAAGAAGAAAATGATTCTCTATGTCAGAGTATAGAGGTCCTTTGTTAGACAGAGATAGATCAAGAAGAAAAGAAAAGAAGATGTCTTTTAACAAGGATAGTTTTCGAAAATAAATAGAGAGAGAAGGTGAGATATTTTCGAAAATAGAGAGGGAAAAGAAGAAGAAATTTTTGAAAAAGAAGAGAGAGAAAATAGTTAACAAATTTTGAAAAAAAGAAAGAAAAAGGAAAATAAAAAGAGAATAAGATAAACCATGCAACTAGACAATTAATAAGATTTGAAAATTAAGTAGGTGATTTTCGAAATAGAAGAGAGAGAAAGAGGTAAGAAGTTTTCAAAAATTGAAGAGAGAGAAATTAGTTAGAAAGTTTTGCAAAAGATAGAAAAGAAAAAGAGAAAGAAGAATAAGATCAGATAAGTAACTAATTAAGAAAGATTTGAAAATAAGATAAGATAGAAGATTTGAAAAAGATTTGATTTTAAAAATTTTGAAATTTAAAATTTTGGAAAGAAAAAGTCCAAAAGATAAGATAAGAATTGAAAAGATTTGAAAAAGATTTAATTTTGGAAATTTTTTGCATTTAAATTTTGCAAAAGATTTGATTTTGAAATTTTAAATTTTAAATTTTAAATTTTGAATTTTGGGTTTTAAAATTTGAATTTGAAACAAGATAAGATAGAATTTTTGAAATTTAAAGAAAGATAAACCAAAGATAAGATAAAGATTTGAAAAGCTTTGAATTTTAAAATTTAAAAGAAAGATATGATAGGAAAGAATCAAATTAAAGGAAGATATGATAAGATTTGAAAATTAAAATTTGAAATTAAGATAAGATAAGAAAGTGATTTGAAATTAAAATTTGAAAATTTTTTGGAAATTTTGAAAATTTTTTTGAAATAAGATAAAAAAAATATATTTTTTATTTTTTGAATTAATGAAGAAAGGGAAAAACAACTAAAAGACACCAAACTTAAAATTTTTAGATCTAAGACTCTAAATTTTTTAAAATTAAAGAGAAAAACACCAAAAGACACCAAACTTAAAACTTTTAATATCAAAACAAGAAAAGAAACAAGAACAACTTGAATACCAAGATAGAACACTAAGAACAATTCGAAAATTCAAAGAACACAAAGCACACAGAAAAGACACCAAACATAAGAATTGACACTAGACTCAAACAAAAGGCACTATTTTTGAAAATTTTTGGAAAGGAAAATAAGAAAGTTCGAAACTTTAACAAGAACAAGAACAAAAAGACTCAAACAAAAGACAAAGATTAATAAAGAAAAGAAAAGGTTTTGAAAAATTTTTTATTTTTTTGAAAAAGAAAACAAAAGACTCAAACAAAATAGTAAAAAGTATCTAATCTAAGCAACAAGATAATCCGGCAGTTTGTCAAATCCAAATAATCCCTAGCAACGGCGCCAAAAACTTGGTGCATGAAACTGACTCCGCACATTTCGCACAGATAGACCGGCAAGTATACCGGGTCGTCCAAGTAATACCTTAGGTGAGTGAGGGTTAATCCCACGGAGATTGTTGCTTTGAGCTAGCAATAGATACCTTATAGATATTAGTCAAGCGGATAGAAAATATAGTTTGTCATGAAGAACGCATAAAAATAGCTAAATAAATAGAACGTTACTAGATAGGTGTGGAATCAATGGTATGAGAATGGTTGAGGCTTTGGAGATGCTTTGTCTTTCCGGATTAACTTTTCTTACTGTCTACTTCAATAACTTTCTGATTCCTTTAGTGCAGCCGTAAGTGATTAACTCATGTCCTCTCATCAAGTTAACCTCCTCCACTACAGCAATCCACCATGTTGTAAGTGACTCATGTCCTCTCATCAAGCCACCTCTAAGTTTCTTAGTGTATCAGAAGATGAAGCTCTAAGAAATTCACTCCCCTTCATGATCCTACTCAAGGTGCCACAGATAAGGCAGATCTTCCGGATCAGAGAATGCTGCTTCTCAGACTCTAGCCTTAGCACCACAGAGACCTCACTTTCCCATGGTCAACGGGATTTCATGTCACGTATCCAAAGTTGCCCAGGTACTCTATTAGAATCCACAATAAAATCTCTAGCTTTGGTTCAACGCTATCTGGGTTAGGACTCACACGGAACCCATGAAGAAGAAGGGTGACTGTCACGGGTGACCCTCAATTCATAAGATGAAGAACGAGGTTGCATAAGACAATGGAATCAAATATATTGAAATAGAATAGTAATATTATTAATCCATGAAAGTCAGCAGAGCTCCTATCCTTAACCTTAGGAGGTTAGTGACTTATACTGTACAAAAGGTAATATATACTAATCTGCTAACTAGGAATTATAGAAATAAGATAAATTAATTTTGTAGTGCGAAAATCCACTTATGAGGCCCACTTGGTGAATGTTTGGGCTAAGCTACAGTGAAGCCACGAGTTGATGCTCCCTTTTGGGCGTCCAACGCCAGCTTTGGGCTCCTGAATGGGCGTTGGATGCCAGCTACTCCCCTTTGGGAGTTGGAAACCAAGAATGGGGCTGGTGGCTGGCGTTGAATGCCAGTTTTGGGCCTTTATCTTCAAGAAAAAGTATAAACAATTATATATTTCTAGAAATCCCTGGATGTTAGCTTTCATTATCCGTTGAGAGTGTGCCATTTGGATTTCTGTAGCTCTAGAAAAGCTCTTTTGAGTGCACGGAGGTTAGATCCTAGCAGCATCTGTAGTCCTTTCTCTGTCTCTGAATCAGACTTTTGCTCAAGCTCCTCAATTTCAGCCAGAAAATACCTGAAATCATCATAAAATACACAAACTCAAAGTAGAATCCAAAAATTTGAATTTAGCACCAAAACCTATGAAAATATAATAAAACTTAAAAAAAACATAATGAAAACTGTATGAAAATGATGCCAAAAAGTGTATAAAATATCCACTCATCAGTACTCCTTAATTGAAAAGCTTGGCATTCTTTTCTTATCTGTTCAGACAAGTTCTGTTTATCCTGGTTCAACCGTGCTTCCATATTCTTGTTGGAGGCTCGGGTCTTCTGCACTTCTTCTTGCAAGCTTAGCACTTGTTGTGTGAGGCAGTGTAGTTGATGTTTTAATGACTCACTTTGCTTAGGAAGGTCTAATTCAGTGGATACTGTCTTAACCTCTCCCTTCATTAGAGTCTCATTAGATGAGTATAGGTGCTGATTACTGGCAACTGTCTCAATGAGCTCATGAGCTTCCTCAATTGTCTTTATCATTTGGATTGAACCACCTGCAGATTGATCTAAGGACATCTTAGTCATATCTCTGAGTCCGTAATAGAAAATATCTAGCTTTACCTATTCTGAAAACATTTCAACGGGACAGCTTCTCAACATCAACCTGTATCTCACCCAAGCATCATAAAGAGACTCATTCTCTTCCTGTCTAAAGCCTTGAATGTCCAGTCTTAGCTGGGTTAGCTTCTTTGGGGGGAAGTAGTGGTACAAAAACATGTCCACCAACTTATTCCATATTTTCAAGCTTGATTTGGGCTAACTATCCAACCACCTCTTTGCTTGGCCTTTTACAGCAAATGGAAAGAGTAGCAGCCTATAGACATCCTAGTCTACTTTGCTAGTTCTTACTGTGTCAACTATCTGCAAGAATTCAGCAAGGAATTTTGTGGATTCTTCTTGTGAAAGTACCTGAAACTGGCACTTTTGCTGTACTAGAGTGATTAGCTGTGGGTTGAGCTCAAAATGAGCTACTCCAATAGTAGGTATACTGATGCTGCTTCCATAGAAGTCAGGAGTGGGGGCTATATAAGACCCCAAAGTTCTTCTGGGTTGTGCATTCCCAATTAGATCCATAGTGATTTCAGTGTTCCTGCACAAATAAGAGATAATAAAAAGTAGGAGTCTCTATGTCAAAGTCTAGAGAACTCCAGATGAGATATCCCAAAGAAACAATAAAAGAATTCTTTTTAATTAATTTCAAAAAAAATTAAAAAATTCGAAAAGAAATGATTATAAATTTCGAAAATTAAAAAGAGAAAGTCAATTAAAGATTTTAAAATTCAAATTTGAAAGAAAGAAATACCAATGAAACACCAAACTTAAATTTAAAACAAGATAAAACAAACAATTAATTAAAAAAATTGAAAATAAGATAAAAGATTTGATTTTGAAAATTTTTGAAACTTAAAAAGAAAGAGTCCATCAAAGATTTGCAAAATTAAATTTTGAAAAGAAAAAGTCAAACAAGATAAGATAAGATTTTAAAATTAAGATAGAAGATTTGATTTTTTTTAAAAAAGTTTTGAAATTAAAAAGAGAAGAGAGAGGAGGAGTTAGAAATTTTCGAAAAAAAGGATGAAAGAGAGAGTAGTTAGAAGGTTTTGAAAAAGAGGAAAGAGAAAGAAGAATTAAAGAGACACCAAACTTTTAAATTTGAAAAAGGTAAAACAAGTAACTAACTAGCTAACTAATAAGGTATGAAATTAAAATAAAAGATTTGAATTTGAAATTTGAATTTTAAAATTTGAATTCAAAAGAAGATAAGATTAACAAGATTCGAAATTTGAATTTAAAAGGAAAGAGTTAAACAAGATAAGATTTAAAATTTAAAATTTAAAAGATTTGAAATTCAAAATTGAAATTTTTTTTTTAAATTTAAAGATTTGAAATTCAAATTTGAAATTTTAAACAAGATAACTAAAATAATATTTGAAAATCAAAAGATAAGAAAGATAAGATATGATTTTAAAATTTAAAAATTACCAACAAAACACACCAAACTTTAAAATTTAAATTCAAATAAAGATAAGATAAAGATTTTAGAAATTAAAAAAAATTTTAAAATTTTAAAATATTTTTTTTAATTTAAAAAGATAAAGAAAACACTCAAGACACACCAAACTTACAAATTTTGAAATTAAATACACTAAATTTCAAAAATTTAAAGAGAAAAACACTAAAAGACACCAAACGTAAAAAGTTTGAAATCAAACACAAGAAAACAACAAAAACAGTTCAAATACCAAGAAAGAAAAACCAAGAACATGTTTTCAAAAACTCAAGAAAAGTCAGACTAAAACAAGCCCAAAAGACAGAACAATGCAAACCCAACTGACACCAAACTTAAGAACTGACACAAGACTCAAACAAAAGAAAAGATTACTAAAGAAAAGAAGTACCTAATGTAAGAAACAAGATAGTTCGGTAGTTAGTCAATCTCGAACAATTCTCGGCAACAGCGCCAAAAACATGGTGCGCAAAATTTAACTCCGCACAACTAAACCGGTAAGTGCACCGGGTCGTCCAAGTAATACCTCAGCTGAGTGAGGGTCGAATCCCATGGAGATTGTCGAATTGAGCAAGCAATGGCTATCCTGTAAATCTTAGTCAGGTGATTAGAAGAGATTGTTGTTTGTTTGAAAGCATAAACAAAATAGTAAAGAACGAAATACCAGATTTTATATAAAAACAGTGATAAATATTCAGTTAAGGCTTCGGAGATGCTATTTCTTTCCATATTAACTTTACTTACTGTCTACTTCAATAACGAATAATTCATTCAATGGCAGTCGTAAGTGACTAATTCATGTCCTCTCATCAAGTTAATCTCTTCTAAACCACAGCAGTCCATCATATCTAAGTAACTCATGTCCTCTCATCAAGTTGACTCATGGCTTCTCACTGTAGCTGAAGATGAAGCTTTAAGCAATCCACTCCCCTTCACGATCCTACTCAAAACGAGATTTCATGTCACGTATCCAAAGTTGCCCAGGCACGCTCTTGGAATCCGCAATGCATTCTCTAGCTTTAGTTCAATGCTATCCGGGTCATGACTCGCACAAAACCCATGTAGAACAAGGATGAATGTCACAGTTCACTCCCAATTCATTGAGATTGAAGGACGAGAATGCATAAGAGAATAGAATCTGACATATTGAAATAGAAACAGTAATATTATTAATCCATAAGAATCAGCAGAGCTCCTAACCCTAACTTAAGAGGTTTAGTTGCTCATAGCTTATAGAAGATAGTAAATGTAGTAGTATATTATTATTTTCTGTTTTGTTATTTATTCTCATTTGATATTATTTTCCTTTATTTTTAATTGTCTTTCATAGTTACTTTGCTTTCTAACATTTGTGATCATGTATACCTCTTAGAACAAAGACAGAAATATTTAGAATTGAAAACAGAACACCCTGGTGGAAATCGCTTGCTGGCGTTGAATGCCAAACAAGGAGCAGAAAGGGCATTCAGACACCTATAAGGGTTCTTGCTGGCGTTGAGTGCTAGAATGGGAGCATTCTGGGTGTTCAACGCCCTAAGGGGAAAGGACGCTTGGCGTTGAACGCCAGCCAGGGAGCAAGGCTGGGTGTTCAACGCCCATGAGGGGAATGTGCCTGGCGTTGAACGCCAGAATAGGGGTATTCTGGTACCTGGGACATATCAACCAAATAATAGGTCCAGTATTGGATGTAGCTTTCCCTCTAGGGAAGATGCCAAATGTAACACCCTAATTAGCCTAAGCCTTACCTCGCGTCGTAAAGCAAAGGTTAATCAAAGGTTACGACAGTGCTAAGGTTATACATAGATTATATAGAAGGAATTAATAACATCTAGAAGCCCGATGAAGAATATAGCTCAAAAATAGGATTTGAAAAGGGTAAAAAACGTACTAGCGAAGCTGTTAACTTAAGGCACAAGAAACAAATGTAATATAACAAAGTATAGTAGTATACTCTCATAAGAATCTAGCCACAGCTCGCAGAGTTTAAGCCGGCTAGCCATATACAGACCATATGTGAAAACAGACAGTAAAATAGCTTATACAATTTTTGTTCTCTCAAATACAAGCCTCTAGGCAAAACAAAACACAAAAGTGTGAGACGTATACATAGTAAATCAAAATACACCAAAAGGGTATTCAGATCCTCCGCTCCTATCACCAATCAGACAACTCACCGAGGTGGATTGTGACCTACATCTGAAAAACACAACAGCAATATGGTATGAGAACCGGAGGTTCTCAGTATAGTAACAGTGCCCAATGATGTAGGATATAAGACTCAGGGATGCCAGAGGCAATCCTAGACTCCATATCCATCACAAGATTCAAACTTAAAGCGTCTAAAACAAAAAAGCATAATATGTAGAGTCTTAACAAAACTTAAACCATTGCACCCAAAAATGGTAATCTATCCCAAGGGATTTCTAATCTAATCAAACACTGTTGTCCCAAGCCTTCACCAACCAATCCTCCATGTGATCCCATCGCCATTGCCTTACGAACCTCCTCAATCCCAGTAGAAAGCATCTGTATATACAATACAAGTAAAACACAAGTATAGGCATATATAGCAATTAATTCAAATAGCAATTAGACATGTTATACAGATAGGAAAACAATATCAAGTTCACAAAGCATACAAACAGATAGAAAATGCACATGATGAATGCCTGCCCTACTGGCTATGATATCACATTGTCGGTTCAACTACCAACCTGACACATCTCCATGGAGATGTTGCCCTTCGGATTTATGGTGTGGGAACCCCCGAGATATAGTGCTCGGATCACTATCTAGGGTTTTGCGCCTGTACACTCTGATGATCCGAAGGGATGAGAGCAGGATCTATTGCCACTGACATAACATCTAAGTGCAAGCAGGACGAACCACCGCCCTTACGCTGCTGCCGCTACCTCGACAGGCGAGATCCAACCTCGCCCCCTGCCGGGCGCATAACGTCTCATAATCTCAATGAAAAGCAGTGCAGTGGTTTTCGAAAACATTTTTAGTACAAGATGGATCCATCACTTCATTCAGAGCCCACGACTCTTTTCAACCATTGATAATTCACATTTCAGTTCCAAACTCAACAGTTCCTAAATTCTCATCTCATTTATCAACCATTCATCACACATCATCAAGCCTTCCTCACTACGTTAGAAACCTAGTACTCCGTTTACTAACTTTTTCCAAATAATAGTGTCTAAAACCCTTAAATCTTTTCCTATGTTTGAGTATCCAAAAATTTGCCCAAAAGTCTTAAAAAGGTGTTATAGAAGCTTACAACCTCGTCGGGAAGGTGAAATAGTTGAAAATAAAGCAAAATTTGTGAAACAGGGCGTGTGGCCGACAAGGCCCTTTTCCCTAAATATCTTGGGAAGCGAAGCGCAGGTTTCTGATTCAGAGAGAAAGATAGAAATCGAAAGGCAAAGAGATAGGCAAGCCAAACCAAATAAGGAATGTTTCAATCTTTACCTCTTTTTGTAAGCCAGCAATCATAGGGTAAGCCCATCTCATGGAGAAAGCTTACATGTTGGGCCAGGCTAGTTTGATTCGATGGTAGGAGTCCACGAAGTGAGGCAGCCATTTCCAGAGTGAGCGCCATTGAAGGACTGAAAGCAAGCTTCACACCTTTCACAACGGCATGGTGGTTATTCATGGCCTTCAAGGTTTCATCGCTCCGTTTTCTTGCTCCCATCCGCCTATCTGATCTTTTGAACAGGCCTTCAACTTCAATCAAATAGGCCATAGATCGAGATTCACTCATAAGACAAGCGACTACCAGAAGACTCTAACAACTCCTTACTAAGCAAGACGACTCCATCTCCTGACAGATGAGATTGGACTCAAGCCAAACAAAGGAAAGAAGTCACCACATACTTACTTAATTTGAAAAATGAAGAAGTAAAACAAGATGAGATTCTTAGCAAGTGGAGTGCTCACGCATAGAACGAGAGTATCAGATCCAGTTACGTCAAGTTTCTCAGGCTCCAAAGGACAGGCTTAAAAGCAGTAGTGAGGAACTCTGTACTCTTGATAAGGTACCGAAAAGAGAACTCCTCGAATCACAAACCTATGAATTGAACGATGTTACCGAACACAAAAGTGTTCCTGCAAATGCAAAGTGTTACTACCTTAAGAGGAAAACCTTACCAAAACCAAGAACTAACGGGAATCAGTATGCAAGGTAGGCTTAGGCAAGCGAGTTCCTCGTAAGCGCTGCGATAAAAAGACAAGCAACTATGAGAAGGGGCTTTGCCAAAGAATATATCCCGAAAAAGAAGGTGTTTACTATGATTCTTAGTCGAATGAATGAGTCCTCAACATTGGTCCTATCCGCATTTTTCTACTCACGAACAGCCTCATGGGATTCACCTTTCTTACGTCTACTAAAAGGAATCAATGTCGGCTTCTGCTGGCTACCTGCCCTCTTTGAGTTCTATGATTGCTGTCGTAAGCCCGCATTCTACGTAGCTAGCTTCTTCCTTAACTCCGGACGGGGGGATTCTATCAACAAAATACGAAAGAAGAAGCTCTGCACGACGTGTAACACAATATCATGAGAAGTAACTTTCTTCCCTAAGTTGAATAGAGGCGAAGCACTCGATCTGTTGGGGGAGATAAGGCGAAAAAAAGCATGAATTCTAGCTTCCTCTTGCCGTGCAGGATAGAGAAGTGGGCTTAGTGGGAAAGGGAAAGAATCCTGTCTCTCAGCTCTCTTGAGGAGGATTTACTTTCTGTTTTCTTTAGTGTAACACTCTTCCCTCTGTCCGGATTTCCTAAGTCAATATTGCGTATTAATCCCTGAGGTCCGAGAAAAGATAGGAATTTGAACCTTAGTTGCTTCTTTCTAACTGCCTTCAGAGGCTCACTTCGCTGATCAAGGATTCGATGCCCGGCACACTAAATATAACTCCTAACTATACCTGGCACAGCTGAGGTCGAATAAGAAGAGGAATGGATTTCTAACAACCTTTCCCATCGGGGAGTTAAGACTGACTACAAGGAACTATGGGAATAGTCACAGTTCGCACAGGGGCGTGCGTGCGCACGCCCAGGAAAATTTTTAAAGGTGTGCGTATGAACAGGGGTATGCGTACGCACAGGTACCAAAACTTTCAAAAGCTGTTCATCGCACAACCTGTGCCAGCGCCCCCAATAGACTGGCCTTCTGAACGTGTGTGTGCGCACAGGTCTGTGCATACGCACAGGTTGCAATTTCCGATTGGTGAGCGCGCGCACAAGCTCTGCCAACGCTGCAAGCAGACGGCCTGCCTCTGCATGTGCGGACGCACAGGTCTGTGCATGCTCACAGGTCACAATTTTGCAGAGTGTGCGTGCGCACAACGCTATGCTTGCACAAAAACCAGAAAACTCAGAATTCTGTAACTTTGCAGAAATTTCAAATTTTCAACACCAAATTTGAATGATCATAACTCCCTCTACAAAATTACAAATTTCACAGACTTTATATTGATTTAAAGGATTTTCAAAGATCCTTAATTCTACATAAATTTCAACCAATCTTGAAAACCGAGGCAAAAGTTATGATCAGAAAAAGTTCACCAAAATCCAGTTTTTACCCAAAGTCACAATTTCCTCAATTCCTTTATAAAACACAACCAAACCAACCCAAACCATTCCAAACTCTAATTCTCATTAAAATAAACACTCTATGACATATTACACCAAACTTACCACATTTTTTCCTTCATTTTTCCTCATTCACAACATCACATCAATATATTACATATATCAAACCTTATTAACAAATTCTACTACCTTACCAATCAATCAACACCAATATCACCTTTATCAACATAATTCATTCCTCAACTTCACAAATCATTCATCCTCATCATATCTCTATTAATCATCAATATCAAACTCAAAATTTATCATTTCATCGAACATCATCATACAATAACATCCAACAACTCATCAACCATTCAAATCCAATCCTATCCTCTGGGTCACTAGCCTAAGTGTCCATGAATATTACATACTACATAGAGGAAACTGAAACCATACCTTGGCCAATTCCCAATATGAACCAAATGAGCTTTCAACCAAAATCCAACCACCAATGTAGCTCCAACAAGCACCAACAAGATCCAAACTCACAATAATCAAGTTATATACATATAAATCACCAAAAATCAACCTAGGGTTCAACATAAAACAAAAGTTCACAAGAGTTCAAAGCCTCTTACCTTTCTCAACAGATTTGGATGTCAAAACTCAAAGCTAAGCAAGGATTATAGTGAACCTAAACATCAAGAATCACAAAAACTCACTTAATCAACAACCCTAGGTACTCGAAATTTTGAGGAGAAGAACTGAGAAGATTTCGAGCTTACCACTAGAGTTTCTTGGATGGGTCTTGTAGAGCTCGTCACAAGGAACACGTAGCCGCAAATGGTGTGGCGATCGGAGCTCTCTAGCTCAGGATATGAGCTTGGGAAGATTGAGGTGAATAGTCTTCAATCTCTTCTCCTCTCCCTCTTTCAATTTCTGATGTGTGTGTGTGTTTATGAGGTTAGGGTTCATTAAATGAACCTTTATATATGTTGGACTTGGGCCCAACTTGGGCCCGGTTCAACCCGTTATCGTTTTTAGCTTGGGCAAAACCTTTAAAATTAACGCCCAGTTTTCTATTTCTAACCATTTTTTTTCTAAGGTTTTGACTGTTTTCACTTTCTCTCGCATAGCACTGGGCAGACTTGAACCGGTTCAACAGCCGGTTTGCGGTTTTTCACAGTTTTTTGTAGAAAACACATTTTCTGACTCGGAAAGACCCACTGAGTCCAAAAATGATGTTTAAAACCTCAAATCCTCAATCTAACTTTTTAGAATCAAATTTGGGCAATATAACCACTAAATTAACCCGCTGCCTCTCTCGCCAGCTGATATGTGGCAAACTCCACATATTGATTGTGTGGGACATGTTGTGCCTGTAAAGCACGCTCCATGGCTTGGAACCAGTGGTCCGCTTCAGTAGGATTAGTTGATCCTCAGAATGTTGGCGAATGAACCTTGAGGAAAGTTGCCAAAATCATCAGAATGCCTCCCGTGTTATCTCCATTTTCCTCAGCATTATCATGAGCATTCCCTTTGCCGCTCCCATTTCTGTTGCCGTTCCCGGCTGGTTGACCTAGCCTCTGCATAGCTTGCAGAGTCACAGCAGCATTCGCTTCTATAGTGTTTGCCAGATTCGCCATCGCTGCCATGAATTCGGCATGATTGTCAGCTGGTTGCTCATTCCTACTCTCTCGTGAACGTGCTCGATCTCGTCCACGAGTGGCCATGTAGGATTCCTGTCTAGACCAAACAATCAATATCAAGGTAATCAGTCTGAATATCGAAAGTCTAGTGCTTCAATTTATCCCAAACAGGCACTTACAAACAAGCATGCTATGCATATATCAAACAGATAACCTAATAGCATCAAAGAAAAGACACACAGAGTATGCAATGAATTACAATCGGTCCATCCCTCAGGCTCACGAGGACGAACCGCCCTGATACCACTAAATGTAACACCCTAATTAGCCTAAGCCTTACCTCGCATCGTAAAGCAAAGGTTAATCAAAGGTTACGACAGTTCTAAGGTTATACATATATTATATAGAAGGAATTAATAATACCTAGAAGCTCGATGAAGAATATAGCTCAAAAATATGATTTGAAAAGCGTAAAATGTACTAGCGAAGCTATTAACTTAAGGCACAAGAAACAAATGTAATATAACAAAGTATAGTAGTATAATCACATAAGAATCTAGCCACAGCTTGCGGAGTTTAAGCCGGCTAGCCATATACAAACCATATATGAAAACAGACAGTAAAACAGCTTATACAATTTTTGTTCTCTCAGATACAAGCCTCTAGGCTAAACAAAACACAAAAGTGAGAGACATATACATAGTAAGTCAAAATACTCCAAAAGGATATTCAGATCCTCTGCTCGTGTCACCAATCAGATAACTCACCGAGGTGGGTTGTGACCTGCATCTGAAAAACACAACAGAAATATGGTATGAGAACCGGAGGTTCTCAGTATGGTAACAGTGCCCAGTGATGTAGGATATAAGACCCTGGGACGCCAAAGGCAATCCTAGACTCCATATTCATCACGAGATTCAAACTTAAAGCGTCTAAAAAAAATAAGCATAATATGTAGAGTCCTAGCAAAACTTAAACCATAGCACCCAAAAAGGGTAATCTATCCTAAGGGATTTCTAATCTAATCAAACATTGCTGTCCCACAGCCTTTACGAACCGATCCTCCATGCGATCCCATCGCCACCGCCTTCCGAAGCTCCTCAATCCCAATAGAAAGCACAAGTATATACAATATAAGTAAAACAAAAGTATAGGCATATATAGCAATTAATTCAAATAGCAGTTAGACATGTTATACAGATAGGAAAACAATATCAAGTTCGCAAGCATACAAACAGATAGAAAATGCACATGATGAATGCCTGCCC
The DNA here is from genome assembly GCF_000816755.2 of Arachis ipaensis. NCBI lineage: Eukaryota > Viridiplantae > Streptophyta > Magnoliopsida > Fabales > Fabaceae > Arachis > Arachis ipaensis. Next base: position 79,698,910 of record NC_029791.2, read on the forward strand.
TACTGGCTGTGATGTCTCATTGTCAGTTCAACTGCCAACCCGACACATCTCCATGGAGATGTTGCCCTTCGGATTTATGGTGTGGGAACCCCGAGATATAGTGCTCGGATCATTATCCAGGGTTTTGCGCATGTACGCTCTGATGATCCGAAGGGATGCGAGTGGGATCTATTGCCACCGACCTTACATCTAAGCGCAAGCGGGATGAACCACCACCCTTACGCCGCCGCTGCTACCTCGACAGGTGGGATCCAACCTCGGCCCCTGCGAGGCGCATAGCGTCTGATAATCTCAATGAAAAGTAGTGCAGTGGGTTTTAAAAACATTTTTAGTACAAGATGGATCCATCACTTCATTTAGAGCACTCGACTCTTTTCAACCACTGATAATTCACATTTCAGTTCCAAACTCAACAGTTCCTAAATTCTCATCTCATTCATCAACCATTCATTAAAAATCATCAACCTTCCTTAGTACACCAGAAACCTAGTACTCCGTTTACTAACTTATTCCAAATAATAGTGTCTAAAACCCTTAAATATTTTCCTATGTTTGAATATCCAAAAATTTGCCTAAAAGTCTTAAAAAGTTGTTATAGAAGCTTACAACCTCGTCGGGAAGGTAAAATAGTTGAAAACAAAGCAAAAATTGAGAAACAGTGTGTGTGCGCACGCCCAGGAAATTTTTTAAAGGTGTGCGTATGCACAGGGGTGTGCGTATGCACAGGTACCTGTGCCAGCGCCCCTAACAGACTGACCTTCGCAACGTGTGTTTACGCACAGGTCTGTGCATACGCACAGGTTGCAATTTCCCATTGGTGTGCGCGTGCACAAGCTGTGCCAGCGCTGCAAGCAGACTGCCTGCCTCTGCGTGTACGGACGCACAAGTCTGTGCGTGCGCATAGGTCAAAATTTTTGTAGAGTGTGCGTGCGCAGATACCAGAAAACTCAGAATACTGTAACTTTGCAGAAATTCCAATTTTCATAAACTTTATATCGATTTAAAGGATTTTCAAAGATCTTTAATTCTAAGCAATATTCAACCAATTTTGAAAACCGAGGCAAAAGTTATGATCAGACAAAGTTCACCAAAATCCAGCTTTTATCCAAAATCACAATTTCCTCAATTCCTTTATAAAACACAACCAAACTAACCCAAACCATTCCAAACTCCAATTTTCATCAAAATCAACACTCTATGACATATTACACCAAACATACCACATTTTTCCCTTCATCTTTCCTCATTCACAACATCACATCAATATATTACATATATCAAACCTTATTAATAAATTCCACTACATTATCAATCAATCAACACCAATATCACCTTTATCAACATAATTCATTCCTCAACTTCACAAATCATTAATCCTCATCATATCTCTATTAATCATCAATATCAAACTCAAAAATCATCATTTCATCAAATATCATCATATAATAACATCTAACAACTCATCAACCATTCAAATCCAATCCTATCCTATGGGTCACCAGCCTAAGTGTCCATGAATATTGCATACTACATAGAAGAAACCAAAACCATACCTTGGCCGATTCCCAATAATAACCAAATGAGCTTTCAACCAAAATTCAACTACCAATGTAGCTCCATCAAGCACCAACAAGCACCAAACTCACAATAATCAAGCTATATACATATAAATCACCACAAATCAACTTAGGATTCAACATAAATATAAAGTTCACAAGAGTTCAAAGCCTCTTACCTTTCTCAATAGATTTGGATTTCAAAACCCAAAGCTAACTAAGGATTAGAGTGAACCTAAACATCAAGAATCACAAAAACTCACTTAATCAAAAACCCTAGGTACCTAAAATTTTGAGGAGAAGAACTAAGAGGATTTCGAGCTTACCACTATAGTTTCTTGTATGGGACTTGTAGAGCTCGTCACAAGAAACGCGTAGCCGCAAACAGTGCAGCGATCGGAGCTCTTTAGCTCAAGATATGAGCTTCGGAAGATTGAGGTAAATAGTGTTCAATCTCTTCTCCTCTCCCTCTTTCAATTTCTGATGTGTGTGTGTGTTTATGAGGTTAGGTTTCATTAAATGAACCTTTATATATGTTGGACTTGGTCCCAACTTGGGCCCGGTTCAACCCGTTAGCATTTTTAGCCCGTTTGGCCCAACTTCGGGCCAAACCTTTAAAATTAACGCTCAGTTTTCTATTTTTAACATTTTTTTCTAAGGTTTTGACTGTTTTCACTTTCTCTCGTGCAGCACTAGGCAGACTTAAACCGATTCAACCGGTTCAACTGCCGGTTCGCGGTTTTTCATGGTTTTTCGCATAAAATACATTTTCTGACTCGGAAAGACCTACTGAGTCCAAAAATGATGTTTAAAACCTCAAATTCTCACTCTAACTTTTTAGAATCAAATTTGGACAATATAACCACTTAATTAACCGGTTCGATTAATTGTAGTTTTTACACCAAATATTTACAACACTCTGGTAGTAAAGGGTCGAGACATTGTTGGTCAACAAATTAACGTGACTTGTGAAGTATAGCAATTATTAGGAAATAATCGAGTTAGAGTTATAGCTATGAGCGCTACAGATGGTCTAATGAGAGGAATGAAAGTGATTGATACATGAGCTCCCCTAAGTGTTCTAGTGGGTGTAGCAACTTTAGGACGAATTTTTAACGTACTTGACAAAGCTATTGATAATTTGGGTCCTGTAGATACTCGCACAACATCTCCTATTCATTGATCCGTGCCTGCCTTTATAAAATTAGACACAAAATTATCCATTTTTGAAACCGGAATTAAAGTAGTAGATCTTTTAGCTCTTTATCACCGTGGAGGAAAGATTGGACTCTTTGGCAGAGCTAGAGTGGGTTAAACAATACTTATTATGGAATTGATCAATAACATTGCCAAAGCTCATGGCGGTGTATCCGTATTTGGCAGAGTGGGGGAGAGTACTCGTGAGGGAAATGATCTTTACATGGAAATGAAAGAATCCAGAGTAATTAATGAAAAAATATTGGAGAATCAAAAGTTTCTCTAGTGTACGGTCAAATGAATGAACCGCCTAGAGCCCGTATGAGAGTTGGTTTAACTGCCCAAACTATGGTGGAATATTTCAGAGATGTTAATAAATAAGACGTACTTCTATTTATCGACAATATCTTCCGATTCATCCAAATGGGATTGATGAGAGGACTTTTGATGGTTTAGAATTCACAAATGAAATCTTGTTGCAATATAGTTTCTAAACCAACAATAGTCCTTTCATACAAAAATTTGGTTGTCACTAGTACAAACCCCTAAATTTATAAACCGAAGTATTGGAACCTCGGGTCGTCCTCCCTAGGAATTGCAACAAAGTGTCTTCTTATTGGTTAGGGAGTATGTTTTGGGGTTTTTAGGATAAGAGACATGAAATGTAAATGGCAATGAAAATAAACTAACAACTAAAAAGGTCTTGGCAATGGTTAGTGGTCAAGTATCTCTATCCTTATCACTAACCACAACATGAGAATTGGCAAGGATCAATCCCACTAAGTCATCCTCTAACTAATAGTAAATGAAAGTCAAGTGAGCTATATCAACCCAAGTCCATAAGTCCTAGTTCTCCACCAAATTAATTAGTGAGATCTAGCGTTAATGGCTCTCAATCATCAATCACTTGGACATTAGTAACTCAAGAGTTCCTAAGTTACCTTCCCAAGCCAAGAGCATAAAATTCTACTCTAAAATCTAACCAAGCATTTTATCAAACAGTTGGAAGGCATAAAAGGAAAGCATAGTAAAATTGCAAGGAAAGTAAATCTACACTACTCAATTGCAAGGAATTTAACAACAACAATTCAGATGAATAATAAAGGAACATGAAAACATAAATTGCATTAAAAAGAAAAGGAAAGAACAAAAGTGCATCAATATGAAAGTAAAGAATTACATGAATTAAATGCTAAACAAGAGAGAAGAGATGTAGAAGAAGAAGAATTGATAAAGGAAAAGTAAATCAAAGCATGAAATTAACCTAGATCTAAGAATTCCTAATCTAGATCTAACCTACTCCTAATTCTAGAGAAAATCTCTTCTCTCTCTAGAAACTAACTCTAAACTAATCCTTAATGTGTAAAAGGATGCTAAGTTATTGATTCCCTTCAATCCTTGGTCATTTAAATGCATTTTGGTGCCAAAGTTGGTTACGAATTGTGCCCCACAGCTCTCAGAAATTGCTGGGCACGTTTTCTATTAAAAAATCATGTGCGCCCACTGGCGCGTACGTGTACTGTGCGCGTGCGCGTCCCTTGCATTTTCGCGATCCACAAGTGCGCGTACAGTGCGCGTGCGCGTGGATGAAGATATCCAAATCTTTGGCTTTTTCATGTGTTCTCCACTTTGCATGCTTTCTTCTTCACTCCTTTGATTCATTCCTAGCCTTTTCAACCTGAAATCACTTAACAATCAAATCAAGGCATCTAGTGGAATCAAGGGTGAATTGAATTTAGCTAATTAAGGACCTAGAAAGCATGTTTTCACATTTAAGCACAAATTGGGAGACAATCATGAAACCATGCTATTTTATTGAATAAATGTGGGTAAAAGGTGATAAAATCCCCTAAAATCAATACAAGTTAAACCCTAAATATGGGGTTTTATCAGGGATCTGAAGTGTCAGCCTTATTGGGTCAAATGCCTTCTGCTGTAGATTATCAACCAACCCTTGTTACCGAAATGGGTTTGTTTCAAGAAAGAATTACTTCTAGCAAAGAATGGTCTATAACTTCTATCCAAGTAGTTTATGTACCCGCAGGCAATTTGACTGACTCTGCCCCTACTACGTCATTTGCACATTTGGATGCTACGGCCGTACTATCAAGAGGATTGGTTGCCAAAGGTATCTATCCAGCTGTAGATCCTTTAGATTCAATGTCAACTATGCTCCAGCCTCGGATTGGTGGTGAAGAACATTATGAAACTGCGCAAAGTGTTAAACAAACTTTATAGTATTACAAAGAACTTCAGGATATTATAGCTATCTTTGGGTTGGAGGAATTATCCGAAGATGATCGCTTAACTGTAGCAAGGGCACAGAAAATTGAGCATTTCTTATCACAACATTTTTTGATAGCAGAAATATTTACTGGTTCTCCAGGAAAATATGTAGGTCTAGTAGAAACAATTAGAGGGTTTAAATTGATTCTTTCTGGAGAATTAGACGGTCTTCCCGAGCAAGCCTTTTATTTGGTGGGTAATATCGATGAATCAACTGCAAAAGCTACGAACTTAGAAATGGAGAGAAAATTGAAGTAATGACTTTAAATCTTTATGTACTGACCCCAATCGAATTGTTTGGGATTCAGAAGTGAAGGAAATTATTTTGTCCACTAATAGTGGACAAATTAGAGTATTACCAAATCATGCACCTATTGCTACAGCTGTAGATATAGGTATCTTAAGAATACGCCTTAATGACCAATGGGTAACAATGGCTCTGATGGGTGGTTTTGCTAGAATAGGCAATAATAAGATCACCATTTTAGTAAATGATGCCAAAAAGAGTAGTGACATTGATCCAGAATAAGCTAAATAAACTCTTGAAATAGCAAAAGCTAACTTGAGTAAAGCTGAAGGCAAGAGACAACTAATCAAGGCAAATCTATCTCTCTGACGAGCTAGGACACGAGTAGAGACTATCAATATACTTTCACAATAAGAAAATTGGTGTATAGGAATAATTCTAAAAAGTTAAATAAAAAATAAAATAGAAGAAAATATACAAAAAAGGTATAGGTCAAACTTATTAGCTACCATTCACTATGGTAGCTAATAAGTTTGACATATACCTACTTACCTACTATTGGATTTGAACCAATGAATACCGCCGTATGAAAGCAAAACTCTAACCATTGAGTTAAGTAGGTCATTTTTTACAAAAAATGGAAAGAAAAGGGAAGGGGTTACCCATCTATCAGATCAATGGATTATAAAAGGAATATTAAATATACGCAATACCAAGGCAATATCAATAAAAAAGAATTTGATCACGGAATATTCATCTTGACATGAATTTTTTTATATAATATGATCAAATATGTATCAAAAACGTAAAGGCTATAGCTCAGTAGAGCACCTCGTTTACATGCGCGCTAATATTTTTTTTTAAAGGAGTCCATCATGTAATTAAAAGAGTTGATATTTTTGAGAAATCCATGTCTTACTCCACTTTACGGAACAAAACAAGAGAACAATATTCTGACAAAGGGTTGAGACGCCCAGTAGAATCCATCATTGATTTGAGATATTGATAAGGTGAATACTCAGTCTATTCAATGCTATGCATAATGAGTAAAGGGACCTCAAAAAAATTCTCTTTTCGGCCTATCTTATGAACTTTATGGTGTATAGGGTTTCATTTCTTGATACTTTCAATTTTTTTTAGTAGTTAGATAGAGAGTCCATTAAACTTAAGTTGATATAGGCCATAAGCAGACCTACGTCAGGATAATCCCCTTTCTTTGAAACACTTTGGTAGTGCTCTTTGATTGTAATAAAAATAAAAAATCAGAGGTAAAACAAATCAAACTGTATATTTCTATTTCTTGTTAAATATACTCACAAATTGAGTATCTAATATATCGCATTTATTAGTATTCTAGATTTAGAATACTATAGATAATAATATTATACCTTGGATTTTGAAATATATAATAATCTCTCATAAAATAGAATAGGTTATGTTAATATTAGATAGAATAATGAAAAATTTCAAAATTAGATATAATTCTAAATAGATTAAATAATTGAATTCTAGAAATTCGATATTCCAATCGACTAATAACATATATTACAATCAACTAATAACAACAACTAATTTGTTTCTGTTAGATTTTCCACATTCATAGGAGTACATTTATGTTTTTGCTTTACGACTATAATATTTTTTGGGCATTTCTAATAATATCTAGTCTAATTCCTATTTTGGCATTTCTAATTTCTGGAATTTTAGCCCCGATTAGCAAAGGGCCCGAAAAACTTTCTAGTTATGAATCAGGAATAGAACCAATAGGTAATGCTTGGTTACAATTTCGAACCCATTATTATATGTTTGCTCTAGTTTTTGTTGTTTTTGATGTTGAAACGATTTTTCTTTATCCCTGGGCAATAAGTTTTGATATATTGGGGATATCTGTATTTATAGAAGCTTTAATTTTCGTGCTTATCCTAATTGTTGGTTCAGTTTATGCATGCCAAAAAGGGGCATTAGAATGGTCTTAATTCTTGAATATTTAGATAATAAAAAATCATTTAAACAGTTATGAATTCCATTGAGTTTCCCTTACTTGATCGAACAACCCAAAATTCAGTTATTTCAACTACATTAAATGACCTTTTAAATTGGTCAAGACTATCCAGTTTATGGCTGCTTCTCTATGGTACCAGTTGTTGCTTCATTGAATTTGCTTCATTAATAGGATCACGATTTGACTTTGATCGTTATGGACTGGTACCGCGATCTAGTCCTAGGCAGGCAGACCTTATTTTAATAGCGGGCACAGCAACTATGAAAATTGCTCCTTCTTTAGTTAGATTATTGATGAGCGGATAATTTATACACTTTTTGGCATTGTTTTTAGTATGTTTTTAGTAGAATCTAGTAACTTTTAGGGATGTTTTCATTAGTTTTTATGTTAAATTCACATTTCTGGACTTTACTATGAGTTTTTGTGTTTTTCTGTGATTTCAGGTATTTTCTGGCTGAAATTGCGGGACTTGAGCAAAAATCAGATTCAGAGGTTGAAGAAGGACTACTGATGCTGTTGGATTCTGACCTCCCTGCACTCAAAGTGGATTTTCTAGAGCTACAGAACTCAGAATGACACGCTTCCAATTGGGTTGGAAAGTAGACATCCAGAGCTTTCCAGTAATATATAATAGTTCATACTTTGCTCAAGTTTAGATGACAAAAACTGGCGTTCAACGCCAGCTCTCTGCCCAATTCTGGCGTCCAGCGCCAGAAACAAGTTGCAAAGTGGAGTTCAACGCCCAAACTGGCACAAAAGCTGGCGTTCAACTCCAAGAATGACCTCTCCACGTGTAGACTTCAAGCTCAGCCCAAGCACACACCAAGTGGGCCCCAGAAGTGGATTAATGCATCATTTACTTACTTCTGTAAACCCTAGTAGCTAGTTTATTATAAATAGGACTTTTTACTATTGTATTAGACATCTTTGGACTATCTTTTGATCTTTGGATCATCTTTGGATGCCTGGTTCTTAGATCAGGGGGGCTAGCCATTCGGCCATGCCTGGACCTTTCACTTATGTATTTTCAACGGTAGACTTTCTACACTCCATAGATTAAGGTGTGGAGCTCTGCTGTTCCTCAAAGATTAATGCAAAGTACTACTGTTTTTCTATTCAACTCAACTTATTCCGCTTCTAAGATATTCATTTGCACTTCAACTTGAATGTGATGAACGTGACAATCATCATTATTCCCTATGAATGCGTGCCTGACAACCACTTCCGTTCTACCTTCGATTGAATGATTATCTCCTGGATCTCTTAATCAGAATCTTCGTGGTATAAGCTAGATTGATGGCAGCATTCATGAGAGTCCGGAAAGTCTAAACCTTGTCTGTGGTATTCTGAGTAGGACTCTGGGATTGAATGACTGTGACGTACTTCAAACTCGCGAGTGCTGGGCGTAGTGACAGACGCAAAAGGATAGTAAATCCCATTCCAGTATGATCGAGAACCTCAGATGATTAGCCGTGCTGTGACAGAGCATTTGGACCATTTTCACAAGAGGATGGGATGTAGCCATTGACAACGGTGATGCCCTTACATAAAGCCAGCCATAGAAAGGAGTGTGACTGATTGGATGAAGACAGCAGGAAAGCAGAGGTTCAGAGGAACGAAAGCATCTCTATGCGCTTATCTGAATTTCTCACCAATGATTTACATAAGTATTTCTATCCTTCTTTTATTATTTAATTTCGAAAACTCCATAATTATTTTATATCCGCCTGACTGAGATTTACAAGGTGACCATAGCTTGCTTCATACCAACAATCTCCGTGGGATCGACCCTTACTCAAGTAAGGTTTATTACTTGGACGACCCAGTGCACTTGCTGGTTAGTTGTATCGAAGTTGTGACAAATTATGAATTGAGATTAGAGCACTAAGTTTTTGGAGCCATTACCAGAGATCACAATTTCGTGCACCAATTATATGAGCAAATGCCTGAACCAAATTGAAAGCATAGTTAGCGCTTTGAAGGGTAACTATAATTAAAAAAAGCGGAATATCAATGCATCCAGAAAAAAAACTATAATTAAAAAAAGGGAAATATCAATGCATTCGAAAAAAAACAATTGATTTCGATCAATAGACCCGCTAAAATTCTGAACCATAGAGTACTTACCATTGGTGCCACGGATAGATATGTTTTAACATCTCACATTTTTAATCCTCCCTTTTTCTTTATTTCAATTTCTAATACATAATTTTATATAGGACTATCAAAAAATTGTTATTTTCTTAATAACCACTTGGATTTTTGGTGCACGAAAATTACTTCACACTATGTAATTCCGCAGAACTAACCAGCAAGTGCACTGGGTCGTCCAAGTAATACCTTACGTGAGTAAGGGTCGATCCCACGGAGATTGTTGGCTTGAAGCAATCTATGGTTATCTTGTAACTCTTAGTCAGAAAAACAATAAAATAATTCACTTATCAAATTTGATTGCAAGGAATAAAAGGGCAGAACACAAATTATACTTGTATGCAAGGAATAAAAGGGCAGAACACAAATAATTCTGCTTTCCTCTGTTTTCTGATTCACGCACGCACGTCCTCCTATGCCAAGCTGTGTGTTGGTGGGTCACCGTTGTCAATGGCTACCATCCATCCTTCCAGTGAAAAGGGTCCAGATGCGCTGTCACCGCACGGCTAATCATCTGCAGGTTCTCAATCGTGCCAGAATAGGATTTACTATCCTTTTGCGTCTATCATTACGCCCAGCACTCGTGAGTTTGAAGCTCGTCACAGTCATTCAATCCCTGAATCCTACTCGGAATACCACAGACAAGGTTTAGACTTTCTGGATTCTCTTGAATGCTGCCATCAATCTAGCTTATACCACGAAGATTCTGATTAAGAGATCTAAGAGATATTCATTCATTCTACGGTGGAACGTAAGTGGTTGTCAGGCACGCGTTCGTGGAGGAATGATGATGATTGTCACGTTCATCACATTCATATTGAAGTGCGAATGGATATCTTAGATAGGAACACGCATGTTTGAATGGAAAACAGAAATACTTGCATTAATTCATCGACACACAGCAGAGCTCCTCACCCCCAACAATGGAGTTTAGAGACTCATGCCGTTAAAAGGTACAAAGTTCAGATCCAAAATGTCATGAGGTACAAAATAAATCTCTAAAAGTTGTTTAAATACTAAACTAGTAACCTAGGTTTACAGAAAATGAGTAAACTATGATAGATGATGCAGAAATCCACTTCTGGGGCCCACTTGGTGTGTGCTGGGGCTGAGACTAAAGCTTCTCACATGCATAGGGCTGTTTTGGGCGTTCAACGCCAGCTTTGGATCCATTTCTGGCGTTGAACTCCAACTTTTGACTTGTTTCTGGCGCTGGACGCCAGACTGCAGCATGGAACTGGCGTTGAACGCCGGTTTATGTCATCTATCCTTGAGAAAAGTATGGACTATTATATATTACTGGAAAGTCCTGGCCGTCTACTTTCCAACACAATTGGAAGCGTGCCATTTGGACTCCTGTAGCTCCAGAAATTCCATTTTGAGTGTAGAGAGGTCAGAATCCAACAGCATCAGCAGTCCTTTTTCAGCCTGAATTAGATTTTTGCTCAGCTCCCTCAATTTCAGCCAGAAAATACCAGAAATTACAGAAAAATACACAAACTCATAGTAAAGTCCAGAAATATGAATTTTGCCTAGAAACTAATGAGAATAAACTAAAAACTAACTAAAATATACTAAAATCTATATGAAATTAACCCCAAAAAGCATATAAAATACTCGCTCATCAATTTTCTGCTGAATTCTTAATTCAAATTTGAAATGTACAACGATTCATTCGATAGATTTTTTATTTTCTAATAAAAAGGGGTCTATTTCTACCCGAACATTCCATAAAAATGAAAAAAATTTCCATGTTAGGGAAATTTCCTATTTATTATTATTTAAGTTATTTATTAACTTAAGAAGTCTTTCTTTGATTATTGTATTAAAATTTTTCTGATTAGAATATAAGAATTTTTATATTCTTAATTATATTATATATTATTTTATATTATATAATATATATACAACGGAGAAAATGTGGAAAACAAGACAAAGATTCTTTACAATGACACAGGAAACCAATTGAAAGGGATGTAGCGCAGCTTGGTAGCGCGTTTGTTTTGGGTACAAAATGTCACGGGTTCAAATCCTGTCATCCCTATCTCGAACTAATACTTATCGTAGGAGAAGTAACAAGGGATCAATTGAGACCGATTCAAATTGGAGATACATATATATCAATATTTATATATAGTATATGGTATATGCAAGCAAGATGTATTGGGGTCACTTAAAATTTAATAATATTTTATTAATATAATATTATTATGTTATTAAAAAAAAATAAATAATAAGCGCTCTTAGTTCAATTCGGTAGAACGTGGGTCTCTAAAACCCGATGTCGTAGGTTTAAATCCTACAGAGCGTGATTCCATTCTTGTTATATTGAGAATGACAATGAAATAATTAAACAGTAGTTTAAAGGTTGAATTTGACCTCCTGGGGATTGTGGTTAAAACAAAGAAAAGAAATAGGAGGTCAATAAACATCACTAAACAAAAGAGATGTTAATTAATCAAAGGTCTAATTGATCACCACGTCGGTATTGTAAATATGCAGTTAGGAATAATCCAGCCAAAGTAATAGGGATTAGTCCTAACACAATTCCAAATTGAAAAACTTCAATCATTCTTTTTTGTTTGAAAGGGAAGGAAAATGGGAGGTAATATATATCCTTTCTTTATACTTAAACTAAATATTAATTAATCTGTATTGACCACGAAACTCAATGATCAAGAATTGGAAATTAACATGATAAAGAACTCAAGAATATCTAGTAGTATTAGAAAATCTCTAATTCAATTCCAATTTGAAAATCAAATAAGTCGTATCTTATTCAGACTGATAAAAAAAGCTGAGGTTATACAAAAAGCCGCTAGTAGAAAACCGAAATAACTAGTTATAGTGGGCATAAATAAGCTAAATGAAATAAGTTCTTTTTATACGTATGTTTACAAAGCACTTCCCTAAGTTTCCAAGGAAATACAATCGAATAGGAGAAGATGAAAAAAATACCATTTGAGAAATACAGTTGAGATTTGTGGATTTAACAATCATTATAGACGAACAAAAATAGAGTGAGATTGGTAAGAAATCAATTCATCACCTATGACAACTATCCATCCTATTGTTCAAAATCAACATATTTTTTGAGCAACTCGTAAGTTGAGTAAAATAATCCAAAAAGAATTTCAAATTATTTTTTTATTTCTAGTCTCTAGAATATTTCTATTTCTTCTTTCTATTCTAAAATAGAATATTTATTCAGTTTTATTTCGAAATATTTAATAATTTAAAATAAATAATTAAAAAAGATATTAATAAAATAATTAAAATTATAATAATAAAAAAGAACTTTGTTGTTTAACTTAATTCTTGAATTTCTATGGAAAAATATCAAAAAAATCGGGCCCCCTTTTTTTTATTGTATGTAATTTGTTCGATTTTTTTTATTTAAAACAAAAAACGAGTTACCTTAGAATGCCCTTTCACTTTTTTATCATTAGATTTAGTCATGGATTCCATTCTTTTACTATACTACAACAGAAGAAAAATGATATGAGATCCCATCCCTCAAACTCGGGTTCTGCAGGTTTTTTGGCTTTTCATATCTTATTTAAAAAGAAAACTCTATCAACGACGAAAGAGTCTTTTTTTTTCTATCATCAAATAGAAAGTATAAATTACTGCTATTTTTTTTACTTGTTACTGGATTACTAACCAATTCAACTCTTTCTTCAAAAAAAAAGGGGGTAACAACAAGAAAATATCTTTCACAACCACTCTTTCTAAATTTGGCATCTAATTGAATTGGAGAAATAAAATAAGAGAATCTATGTCATGAATTATCAAAAATAAATACAGGTCAATCCATAGGAGTCACAATTTAATTGATCTTCTGTTTGTAATCCGAAGCTAATATTGAATATATATTAATTAATAACATATGGAGAACCTTCATCTTATACTATAAAGATCCATTAGACTCTTAACTTTGCGGAATTTCGTATTGAGTACATTGCATTGATACAACCAACAAGCAAGTTAGAAAGAATCTAGTATTTGATCTCAGCATGAATCTTTTAATTTCATTGCTGTGTCCGAAGAAGGATAGCTTTACTGATTCAGTATACTCGAAAGACATCTTGGGTACAATATTGACGATCTAACAAGGATGATTCTCAGTAAATTTCTACTTACTGCTCTCATCTTTTATGGAATCGATCTCCCTTTGACTGTACAATAATATGTGGAGCTCAACATGTCTGGAAGCACTGGAGAACGTTCTTTTCCTGATATTATTACCATTATTCGATGCTGGATTATTCATAGCATTACCATACCCTCCCGATTCATTGCAGGTTAGTTATTTGTCAGCACGGGTTTAGCTTACGATGTTTCTGGAAGCTCTCATCCAAATGAGTATTTTATGGAGAACCGATAAGGAATTCCATTAATAACTGGCTGTTTTGATCTTTTGGACCAACTTGATGAATTTAGTAGATCTTTTTAGGAGGCTCCAATGACCATAGATAGGACCTATCAAATTTTTACAGTTCAATGGTTGGCTATTCACGGAGTAGTAGTACCCACTGTTTCTTTTTAGGGATCAATATCAGTAATATAGTTCATCCAACAGTAGGGAGGTTTGACTTTTTCAAACCATATCTTTTCCAAATCTTATCTTCTTAATCATCTCTCCTCTTGTTTCAATTTATCTTTTCCAAAGTTAACTACTTTTGATTCAATTTTTTTAAACATCATCTTTTAAAATTCAATTTCTTTTCAAATCTTTTTCAATTCTTCTTCAAATCTTTTGTTAAACTTTTAAATCTTTTTCATATCTTTAATACGTTACATCTTATCTTTTTTATCTTTTTTATATCTTTAATGCTTTAACAACTGTAAATCTTATTTTTTTTATCTTTTTAAAATATTTTTATTATCTCTTCTCTATTTTAATTTTCGAAACCCATCCCAACCCTCCCTATTTATAACCATTTATACTACACAACCTCCCACATCCCTCCTCCATTCGAATTCTTCTCCTCTTATCCCTCTCCTTCTCTTTGCTCAAGACAAGCAAAGCTTTTAAATTTGGTGTTGGAAAAGCGTTGCTTTTCACTTGTTCACCTTCCATGGCTCCAAAGGGTAGAAGATCCACTTCAAAAAACAAGAAAGAAGCTGCCCTACCAACAATTATTTTCAAACCTTTTAGATTTTATTGCAAAAAACATGAGGAACATTACTACAAGGTGATGTGCAAAAGCACAGTGATTCCGGAACAAATGTTGGTATAAGAATGATCCAAGAATTTAATGCAAATCTGTGGATGACAGAAAAGCAAAGGCTAGATGGACAGGGATTCCATACTTGGTGCACCATAGTCCGAGGAAAATTACTGCACTTTGATTTGGATAAGGTGAGGGAGATTCTCAAATTGCCCCCGTAAAAAGACGATCCTAACTCCTTTAATAGGTGAGTGGTAGCCAATCCAAAGTTGGATCAAGTCCTTGAAGACATATATCTGCCCGAATCTAAATGGATCCTCGATAAGAAGAAGAAACCAAACCAGCTGAGAAGAATGGATCTCAAACCAGTTGTTAGGGGTTGGCTGGACTATGTGGGATGCTCCATACTTTCCACTAGCAACCATTCTGAAGTTACTGTTAGGAGAGAAGTAATGATCCATTGCATTATGATGGGTAATGAGGTGGAGATCCATCAAATAATCCCTTGTGAATTCTACAAATTCACAAACAAGACCTCTAGTCAGGCCAAGATGGTGTTCCCAAAACTCATCTCTTGCCTGTGTAGTGAGGCAAGAGTCCTTATTGACATAGACACATGCATCCCCACGGAAAACCTAATTACCAAGGAGAGTATGGAGAATGCCAATGGACCAGCTCCGGACAAGATCCAGCAGCCGGATGATCAGCCTAAGAGAAAGACACCTGAGCCACCCCAAGATCAGAGTATCCCTCTAATTGAAGACTGGACTCAGCTGGTGACATCTATTGCACAATTGCAATCTACTTTGGATTAATTAATAGAGAAACAAAAAGACCAGTCCTATATGCTGTGTAAACTGGTTAAGGAACAAGAAAGGCAAGGGCGAGAACTAGAAGATCTGAAGCGTTAGAAGACATCTTCTGAAGAGAGCAGTGACCACCATGAACAAGGTGGTTGAGTTTCACCCCCTATCAAGTTCTTGATTTCAGTACTTTATTTTATGTTTTTATAATTCTAGGTTGCATGATTACTGTTAGATTTCCCATTTTTCAGTTTGAGTAGGTAATATTTATTTTTGATAAATAAGTATAAACTATCCCGCTTGTCATTTCATTAGACTTAAATAAAGTCCTATTCTCTTTTAGAAGCAGTGAGTGCATAATTTTTGAGTATATCAAGACTTATCTCTAATTATTTTGATGTGGTGGCCATGCATTGAATTTTCGAATATATAAATTAACTGCACATGTTTGATGTTGAAATTAAGTGTATTAACTCTTGAAGAACAGTGAATTTAGAGAAGTATTATTGAGTCTCCGAAAAATAAAAAAGATTGATTCCTGAAGCAAAAGAAAAAGCAGATAAAGCAAGAAAGTAGAAAGAATATTAAAAAAAAAGAGATAGTAAGCTTAAGAACTCTGGGTACCACTGTCTGGGGATTCTAGCAAAGCTGAATCATAAGCCAATCGAGTTCATCTAGTTAAGTGCCTGTGGCATTTATGTATCCAGTGGTAATACTAAAAAATAAAATGGTTTGTGTCACGGCTATGCTCAACAAGGTGCAAAGCACCAAAGGAAGCTGTGGGTCAAGAATCAAGAAAAAGATAAACTAGGAGAATCAATAATATCATCCGAATTCTAGTCCTAAGAGATGCCAATACTTCTGAGCTTCAAAGAAAAGTAAGGTGCCAAACCTATTCAGAAATCAAGAAGCTAATTGCCCCGTTCAAATATTTGGATGTTAACTTTCATTGAGAGCTATGAGACTTATTGTATTATTCTCTTCTTTATCTTATCTTGTTTTTGGTTGCTTGGGGACAAGCAACAGTTTAAGTTTGGTGTTCTGGTGAGCGGATATTTTATACACTCTTTAGTACTGTTTTCTTAGTCTTTTTGGTTATGTTTTGTTAATTTTTATCAATTTTTAGTAGGTTTTAGTGAAAAAATCACCTTTTAGATGCAACTTTGAGTTTTTGTATTTTTCCTATGTTTTTAGGTAATTTTTAGGTGATTTTGGCCAGTTTTGGAAAGGCCTGATTCAAAGACAGAGACAGGACTGCAGATGCTGTCAGATTCTGACCTCCGTGTATTCAAAAAAGCATTTCTTGAGCTACAGAGGTCCAAATGACACGCTCTGTAGTCTAACTTCCGAGACTTTCCAGAAATGTATAATAGTCTATACTTATCTTTGGAAATGATGGCCCAAAACGAGCATTGAACGCCCTACTGACCCCTGCCTAGAGTTTGGACGCCCCAGAAGGACCAAGATGGCATTTGGACACCCAAAAGGGAGCAAGCCTGGCATCCAACGCCCCAAGAGGAGTCTAAGCACGTGGATTCACCCAAAGCTCAGCCCAAACACTCACCAAGTGGGCCCAAGAAGTGGATTTTCGCACTAAGAGTCCAGTTTATCTTATTTCTGTAATCTCTAGTTATTAGATTAGTATTTAAAGGAGAAGATCATGCATGTTAGGATCTATATACTATTTTCAAATTACATTACTATTTTTTGTAAGTTATGAGCAACTAAACCTCCTAAGTTAGGGTTAGGATCTTGATAAAACCCAATTTTGTGGTTATCTTGTGCTTATTTTGGGGGATTTTATCACCTTTTCTCACATTTATTCAATGAAATAGCATGGTTTTGTAATTCTCCCTTAATTAGTGCTTAAGTGTGAAAACATGCTTTTTAGTCCCTTATATTGGTAATTTTAATTCACCTTTGATTCCATTAGATGTGTTGATATGTTTGTTAGTAAATTCAGGTTGAAAAGGCTAGGAATAGATAAAAGGAGTGAAGAGAAAAGCCTGCAAAGTGGAGAACTCATGGAAAAACAAGGATTTGGAGTGCACACATCGACGCGCATGCGTGGATACGAGGTCGCATGGTAATGCGTATGCGTGACCCACGCGTACACGTGGATGAAAAAATGCAAAGCGACGCGTATGCGTGACCCACGCGTACGCGTCGATACTCGCACGTGACCTCATTAAAGTGAAAACGGTGGGGGCAATTTCTGAGTTGCCAAGGTCCAAATCCAACCCATTCCTGAGGCTATTTCATACAGAATTCATGCTTGGACAAAGGGGGAGCACTTAGTTAGTCATGATGAGCCTTTAGTTAGTTTTCTAGAGAGAGAAGCTCCCTCTTCTCTCTCGAATTAGGGTTTTTAGGGTTATTTTCATCTTAGATCTAGGCATAAATTCTTGATTTTATCTTGTTTCCTTCATAATTTCTTGTTTCTAGTCCTTTATTCTTCTTAGTTCTCTTGTTAATTGTACTTTTATGCCTCTTTTATGTTCATGAATATTCATGTTGGATTTGGATCCCCTTTTAATGCAATTTGATGTTTGATGTTCTTTTATTGTTGATTTGGGTTGCTATTGTTAATTTCTCGCAATTGGTAGTTGTTAGATTTTACTATTTCTTGTCATTTATTATGCCTTCCAAGTGTTTGACAAAATGCTTGGTTGGATGTTAGAGTAGACTTTTGAGCATTCTTGGCTTGAAAAGAGTAATTAGGCAATCTTGAGTCATGAAAACCCAACCTATATTGGTGATCTAGGGTTGTTAGCTAATATTGTTTCCATTGATGCTAATCTTTTTCTAATTCAATTAGTAAGTTGATTAGGACTTTTGGATTGAGATTAGCTAGTCTTATTAGACTTTCTTCGAGTGTGAGGATAATATGATACCTTCTTCCATCGTCGGGGATGACGTAATAAGATAAATTTTTGTTTATTATTGTGATATGAGTAACTAGTCTTGTTTGACGTTCTCCCTATGTGAAGATAACATGACACCTTCTTCCATTTGTTGGAGTTGACTAAACAAGATGAATTAATCATTGAATGACTAGGATAGAAAGCCTATATTCTAAATTCTCGCCAAGGAAGTCTCTTTTTATTAATTGCTTTCTTTAATTGCCTACTTAATTTACTTTTCTTGCCCATTTAATTTTTTGCCCTCTTATCAATTAAACCCCTTATTCCTTCATAGCCAATAATCATCCACTTCATTGCAATTCCTTGTGAGACGACCCGAGGTTTAAATACTTCGGTTAATTTTCATTGGGGTTTGTACCTGTGACAACCAAATTTTTGATTGGGAGGATTGTTTGTTGGTGTAGAACTATACTTGCAACGAGATTTCATTAAAAAATTCAATACCGACATGACAAATTTCTTTTCATCAGAGCTCTGATGATTCTCATAGATTAGTAATATTGATGTTTCTATTTCAATATGTCTTATTCTATTCTCTTATGCGTTCTCGTTCTTCAATATCAATGAATATGGGGTGAACCGTGACATTCATCCTTGTTCTACATGGGTTACGTGCGAGTCCTGACCCGGATAGCGTTGAACTAAAGCTAGAGAATGCATTGCAGATTCCAAGAGAGTACCTGGGCAACTTTTGATACGTGACATGAAATCCCATTGACCGTGGGTTACTGAGGTCTCTGTGGCGCTAAAGCTAGAGTCAGAAAAGTAGCACTCTCTGATCCGGAAGATCCGACCTTGTTTGTGGCAGTTTGAGTAGGATCGCGAAGGGGAGTGGATTGCTTAGAACTTCATCTTCGGCTACAGTGAGAAGCCATGAGTCAACTTGATGAGAGGACATGAGTTAGTCACTTATAGTTGCCATTGAATGAATCATTCGTTATTGAAGTAGACAGTAAGAAAAGTTAATCCGGAACGAAATAGCATCTCCGAAGCCTTAAATGAATCTTTATCATTGTTTTCACATCAATCTGGTATGTTGTTCTTTACTATTTCGTTTATGCTTTCAAACAAACAACTATCTTTTCTAATCGCCTGACTAAGATTTACAAGATAGCCATTGCTTGCTCAATTCGACAATCTCCGTGGGATTCCACCCTCACTCACCTGAGGTATTACTTGGATGACCCGGTGCACTTGACGGTTCAGTTGTGCGGAGTTAAATTTCACGCACCAGCCACCTTGCTCCCATAATGGGCGTTGTTTGAAGTAACGCCTGTATAAGTGGGCATTGCTAATACCCAAGTTGGCCTACTACAGGGCTCTGCTTCAGGGTTCTGCTTCCCCTGTCTCTGCTTCACCTATCATCAACCAATTAAAATGCATCAAAGTTTGATATTTCATGAATCAATGCAAGATATATTATGCTATTTCAGTGCAATATAATCCTTTTAATCAAGACATTCACTTAACATCAGTTATTACATCAAATGACTCTTGTATCTTCATGAAATATTCACAATTTCAATTCATGCTTGGTGATCCATTATATTCAGGGATATTTAATGCAATCACTTGTTTACTAAATAAAATTGCATGAAAATAAAATAAAAACTAACTAAAATAGCTAACTAAACTAGTTAAGATACACATGCATCAATGTACACATAGAGGACACAACTATACATGACAAGCAAATGTTGCATTGAGTTATCTTGTATGGCAACATTTTCAGCAACATAAACAAATGTTATCAGCATAGACCATTATCAATAGATAACACAAGTGACAATCCCAAGGTTAGAATTCAATCAAACACATTAATTCTCCATGTCAAACTAATTTATCATTCAGTAACGAAACTTCATAGTATCAGAGCATGTTAAATCATCAGTGCATGCAATTAAACATTAGACCAATTAAACAACAGACCATTAAAAGAGAAATTTCACATTTTGAAAACATGTAGTTTTCAATAGTAATGGTTCACCATCAAAACACATCAAAACACCAAACTATTAACTACTTACTACACTACTCCCCCTTTGTCATCAAGGGAGGCTTGCAAAAAAGACGTTAGTCTTGAAAATTCATTTAAACTGAACTAAAACAAGTGCTGACAAAATAGTCTTTGAGTCATACAGTCATCCAGAAATTAAAATCATTGTCTAAAATGAAAATTTTCCATGTAACAAAGAGCCATCAAACAGAAATCTTCATCAAGAGACATTCCTAGGCATCTGAGCCATCCTCTTCAAAGTCCAGTGGTTTCTCTTGGTCTGTGGCCATGATGTCATCCTCATGTATGTTGTCCATATATTTTAAGAGAACAGCCACTCTATCTCTTGATTTCCTCAAGCCATTTTTGTTCCTGACCATAAGCTTTCTTTCTTGTTGACTTGTTGAAATGAGTTGGTTGGACAAATTTACAAACTCTTGCAAGAAATCTTTAGAAACTCCATAAAGGAGTGATTTGTGACTAGTGGAGGTAGAAGTTCCAGAACCAACATTTCAATTTTTGTAGGTCTTTTCTTTTGTTGTTTCACTGCACCACCTCCTTTTAAATAAGAGTTTCTACTTTCATAGGTCTCATTGGTTTGGTCAACACCAAATGATTCAAAAATACAAGTTAAAAATAAGCCGTAAGGAAGAGAAACATTCTTGTCACTCCTTATGCAATCATGTATATGCCTCATAATCAAATAAGCAAATGAAATTTTCGTTATAGTAATGGTAGCATGTAGAACCAATGTGTCACAAAAAGAAACTCTTTGATAAGAATCGCTTTGGGGTAGGATGATGTGATTCACAATGCGGTGAAGTTGAGCAGAAAGCCAAAGCATCAATTAGAGAAATATCTTCACAGACATAGGTGATGATGAGATTTTATGCCGGTATAGAAATTATCAAAAAAAAAAAAAAACAATCGTCAGTATAGTCTAGACCAACACGCAATTTCACATCAAACAAATCTAATATCAATAACCGAGAGTATTCATCCCGGGTCATTCTCCCTTGGAATTACATTAGAGTGCACATCATTGGTTAGGAAGCCTTTTGTGGTTTTAGAATATAGTGCAAGAATTCAAACTAACAAAATGGATAACAATTGATCAAGATAAAAGCCTTGGTTAAGGGTGGGTATTGGAAGTTCCATCATTATAGCATCCATCAATTTTGATAATAATTGATCATTGCTTCACTTAGTTAACCTCTAATTGTGGAGGAAAGTCAAGTGAAAATAACTAACTAACTTGAATCATAAGTCCTAGTCTAACCTTAGAGAAGTCTAGCTTTAGTGGCTTACAAGTCAATTAGCAACCTCCAATTGGTAACCAACAATTGATATTAACTTTTCAAGTATCTCCAATAACTCAACCCCTAAGCCAAGAAAGAGGAATCTACTCCATAGCTAAGGTTGTGGTGCACGAAATTATAATTACACTTTTGCAATTCCGCACAACTAACTAGCAAGTGCACTGGGTCGATCCCACGGAGATTGTTGGCTTGAAGCAAGCTAGGGTTATCTTGTAACTCTTAGTCAGGATATTAATAATAATTTTCAGTTTTAATTGGAATGAGTAAAAGAACATGGATTAAATAATACTTGTTATGCAGTACTAGAGAATAGGTTGAGGTTTTGGAGATGCTCTGTCTTCTGAATCTCTGCTTTCCTACTCTCTTCTTCTTCCAAGGCAAGCTGTATGTTGGTGGATCACCATTGTCAATGGCTACCATCCGTCCTCTCAGTGAAAATGGTCCAGCTACGGGTTTCGTAGGGCTAATCATCTGTCGGTTCTCACTAGTGTTCGAATAAGATCCATTGATCCTTTTGCACACTGTCACTGCGCCCAACAATTGTGAGTTTGAAGCTCGTCACAGTCATCCCTTCCCGGATCCTACTCGGAATACCACAGACAAGGTTTAGACCTTTCGGATCTCAAGAATGCTGCCAATTGATTGTAGCTTATACCACGAAGACTCTGATCTCACTGATTTGAATGCTCTGTTGTCAGGAGAGGCAATCAAACTTGTGAACCAAGAACCAAAGAGATACACACTCAATCTAAGGTAGAATGGAAGTGGTTGTCAGGCACGCGTTCATAGGTTGAGAATGGTGATGAGTGTCACGGATCATCAAATTCATCATGTTGAAGTTCGACTGAATATCTTAGAATAGAAACAAGCGTGATTGAATGGAAAACAGTAGTAATTGCATTAATCCATCGAGACACAGCAGAGCTCCTCACCCCCAACCATGGAGTTTAGAGACTCATGCCGTAGAAGATACAAAATTCAGATGTAAAAATGTCATGAGGTTCAAAAATAAATCTCTAAAAGTAGTTTTTACATTCAACCAGTAACCTAGGTTTACAGAAAATGATTAAGCTAAGATAGATAGTGTAGAAATCCACTTCTGGGGCCCACTTGGTGTGTGTTTGGGCTGAGCACTGAAGCTTTCACGTGCATAGGCCATTCCTGGTGTTGAACTCCAGCTTTTGTGCCAGTTTGGGCATTTAACTCCAACTTTTATGTCAGTTCTGGCGTTTAATGCCAGAAAAGGGTAAGGATCTGGCATTTAAACGCCAGTTTGCGCTACCAAATCGCGAGCCAAGTATGGACTATTATATATTGATGGAAAGCCCAAGATGTCTACTTTCCAATGCAATTGAGAGCGCGTCAATTGGACTTCTGTAGCTCCAGAAAATCCATTTCGAGTGCAGGGAGGTTAGAATCCAACAGCATCTGCAGTCCTTTCTTAGCCTCTGAATCAGATTTTTACTCAGGTCCCTCAATTTCAGCAAGAAAATAACTGAAATTACAGAAAAAACACAAACTCATAGTAAAGTCCATAAATGTGATTTTTGCATAAAAACTAATAAAAATATAATAAAAAGTAACTAAAACATACTAAAAACTACATGAAAATATCACCAAAAAGCGTATAAAATATCCGCTCATCACAACACCAAACTTAAAGTGTTGCTTGTCCTCAAGCAACTAGACAAATAAAATAGGATAAAAAGAGGATCAAGTTGTAATAGAATCCCAGTGTTTTAGGTGAAGCTCAAATTCTAATCAGATGAGCGGGGCTAGTAGCTTTTTGCTTCTGAACAGTTTTGGCATCTCACTTTATCCTTTGAAGTTCAGAATGATTGGCATCTATAGGAACTCAGAATTCAGATAATGTTATTGATTCTCCTAGTTTAATATGTTGATTCTTGAACACAGCTACTTTATGAGTTTTGGCTGTGACCCTAAGCATCTTATTTTCCAGTAATACTACAGGATACATAAATGCCACAGACACATAATTGGGTGAACCTTTTCAGATTGTGACTCAGCTTTGCTAAATTTCCCAGTTAGAGGTGTCCAGAGTTCTTAAGCATACTCTTTTGCTTTGGATCACGACTTTAACCACTTAGTCTCAAGCTTTTCACTTGGACCTGCATGCCACAAGCACATGGTTAGGGACAACTTGATTCAGCCGCTTAGGCCGGGATTTTATGCCTTTAGGCCCTCCTGTCCATTTATGCTCAAAGCCTTGGATCCTTTTTACCCTTTGCCTTTTGGTTTAAAGGGCTATTGGCTTTTTCTGCTTGCTTTTCTCTTTCTCTTTCTCTCTTTTTTTTTACTACTTTTTATTGCTTCAAGAATCAATTTTATGATATTTCAGATTATCAATAACATTTCTCCTTTTTCATTATTCTTTCAAGAGCCAACAATTTTTAACATTCATAAACATCTAGTTCAAAAATATGCAATGTTCAAGCATTCATTCAGAAAACAAAAGGTATTATTACCACATCAAAATAATTAAACTAATTTCAAGATAAAATTCGAAATCATGTACTTATTGTTCTTTTGTAATTAAAACCATTTTTTTTATTTAAGAAAGGTGAAGGATTCATAGGACATTCATAGCTTTAAGGCATAGACTCTAGGTTTTATTAATCATGAAATATAAATAAGACTTAAAATATACATAAAAGCAAACCAATAATAATAGAAGACAGGAAATCAAAAACATAAAAATAAATGACTCTTAAAATAGATCTCTAATAACAAAAGTTATCACAGAGTTAGGACTCAACAACCTGCATTGGGGGAGGCAAGTACTCCTTCAATTTGTGGGGCGCCTGGCTCTTCAAGGGAGAGCTTCTGACGCTTCAGCTCCTATAGCTCATGCCCTTGCTTCTCCTGTTCCTTAAGCAGTTTGCAAAGCATGCTATTTTGATTTTGCTTCTTGCAGCTTGGTGACAGATGCTTCTAGACGGGTCCAGTAGTTAATTTGAGGGATTTCTGGGAAGAACTCCTGCGCCCTCCTCTTGATGGAGTTGTCATGTACTTGTTGTCCCTCCATTGACTTTTTAGTGATTGGATGCTCGACTGAGATGACCTCATCCACTCCCATATTTACCCCAGCATCTTTATATAGCAAAGAGATTAAGCTTGGGTAAGCCAATTTGGCTTCAGTGGAGTTCTTATTCGCAATTGTGTAAATCTCACAAGAAATCAAATGATGAATCTCCAGTTCGTTTCCCAGCATAATACAATGGATCATCACTGCTCTTTTAACAGTGACCTCAGAGTGGTTGCTAGTGGGCAGTATAGAATGCCCAATGAAGTCCAACCAGCCCCTAGTGACTGGTTTGAGATCTCCTCTCTTGAGTTGGTTTGGGACACCTTTTGAGTTGGTTATCCACTTAGTTCCAGGGAGGCATATGTCTAGAACTTGGTCTAAACGCTTATCTACTCTCACCATTCTCCTATTAAAGGATTCTGGATCATCTTATAGTTGAGGCAGTTTGAAGACCTCTCTTATTTTGTCAAGGTGGAAGTAAATAATCTTCCCTCTGACCATGGTTCGAAAGGTGTGGAAGGCAGTTCCCGTCATTCTCTGTTTATCTGTTAACCACAGATTTGAGTAGAATTCCTGGGCCATGTTTCTTCCAACCTTTGTCTCAGGATTGGCTAGGATTTCCCAACCTCTATTTCGAATCTGTTCTTGTATCTCCTGATATTCGTCTTCTTTTAGATCGAACTTAACTTTCAGGATCACTGACCTCAAACCCATTATTTTGTGATAATGGTCTGCATGTTCTTTGGTTAAGAACTTCTCTTGATTCCAAAGTGGTTTTAGATTGTTCTCTTTCTTGCCTCTTGGAGTGGTTTGTTTTTTCTTTAGGAGCCATGATCTTGGTGAAGTTTTGCTCAGTGATCACGGAAAGACACACCAAACTTAGAGGTTTGCTTGTCCTCAAGCAAAAGAAAAGAGGGGAGAAGAATAGAGGGGAGACAGATTCGAATGGTAGAGGGATAGGGATGGCCGAACGTGTATTTAAAAGTGAAGGGGTGGGGTTTCGAAAATTTTGAAAAAGATATGATAGAAAGATATGATTGGTAAAAAAATGAATCATGATATGAAAAATATGAGATTTTAAAATTCAAAAGATATGAAAAAGTTATAAAGAAGTTAAATCTGAAAATTTATTAATGCATCTAAGAATTAAAAGAAGATATGATGAGTTGGAAAAGATTTGGAAAGGAATTCAAAAGATAAATGAGTTTTTGAAAAAGATTCGGAAAGGATTTGAAAGAAAATTGAAAAGGGATTTAGAAGATTATTAAATTTTTGAAAATTAAGTGTGAGTGATGAAAATTTGTAACATGTTTATGCAGAAGATTATGAATTAAAACATGAAAGTTTGAAAAAATTTGAAGTGGAAACAAAATCTCCTCCTCCTGCCTTTTCTGGCATCTGGCGTTTAACGCCCCTATGTTGGCAATTGTGGGCGTTTAACGCCCAGCTAGATACCCTGGCTGGCGTTAAACGCCAGAAATCTTTTATCACTGGGCGTTTTTCTAAACGCCCAGGATGCTGCTACTCTGGCGTTTAAACGCCCAGAATGGTGTCCATTCTGGCATTTAACGCCCAGGAAGGTATCTTTACTGGCATTTTCGAACTAGTGAGCTCTTTTTCTCTGCTTTGTGCTTCGAATCCTTTCGTAACTCTGTAAACTTCTACATTTGGACAAATAACCTTAAAGATAATTGATATCAAACTTCTATAATTTTTATTTAGATAATAAGAACCTTTGCTAATGACTGAGTTGCTTCCCAGCAAGCACTTCTTTATCGTCTTTAGCTGGACCTTTTACTGAGCTTTAGTCTAGTCTCAGTTTTGAGCATTCTTGCTCAACATTGCTTTCAAGATAATGTTTGACTCTCTGTCCATTAACAATGAACTTTTTGTTAGAGTTAGCATCCTAAAGCTCTACATATCCATATGGTGACACACTTGTGATCACATATGGTCCCCTCCACTGGGATTTTAATTTCCCAGGGAACAATCTGAGCTTAGAGTTAAATAGCAGAACCTTCTGTCCTGGCTCAAAGACTCTAGATGACAGTTTCTTGTCATGCCACCTTTTTGCTTTCTCTTTGTAAATTTTTGCATTTTCGAAAGCATTAAGTTTGAATTCCTCTAGCTCATTCAACTGGAGCAATCTTTTCTCTCCAGCTAACTTGGCATCAAGGTTTTGGAAATTTGGTTACCCAGTAGGCCTTGTGTTCCAGTTCTACTGGCAGGTGACATGCTTTTTGGTGCACGAAATTACAATCACACTTTTGTAACTCCGCACAACTAACCAGCAAGTGCACTGGGTCGTCCAAGTAATACCTTACGTGAGTAAGGGTCGATCCCACGGAGATTGTCGGCTTGAAGCAAGCTATGGTTATCTTGTAACTCTTAGTCAGGATATCAGTAATTCTCAGATTTAATTGTAAAAAGTAAAAGAACATGAAATAAATACTTGTTATGCAGTAATGAAGAACTGTTTGAGGCTTTGGAGATGCTTTGTCTTCTGAACCTCTGCTTTCCTACTGTCTTCTTCTTCATACACGCAAGACTCCTTCCATGGCAAGCTTTATGTTGGGCATCACCGTTGTCAATGGCTACATCCTGTCCTCTCAGTGAAAATGTTCCAAATGCGCTGTCACCGCACGGCTAATCATCTGTCGGTTCTCGATCATGCTGGAATAGGATCCATTGATCCTTTTGCGTCTGTCACACTTCCAACAATCGCGAGTTTGAAGCTCGTCGCAGGCATCCCTTCCCAGATCCTACTCAGAATACCATAGACAAGGTTCAGACGTTCCAGATCTCAGGAATGGCCGCCAGTAATTTTAGCTTATACCACGAAGACTCTGATTTGAATCATGAGGCTAAGAGATATGCATTCAATCTAAGATAGAACGGAGGTGGTTGTCAGGCACGCGTTCATAGGTGAGAATGATGATGAGTGTCACGGATCATCACATTCATCAAGTTGAAGTGCGAATGAATATCTTAGAATGGAGGCAAGTGTAATAGAATGGAAAACAGTAGTAATTGCATTAATTCATCAAAGAACAGCAGAGCTCCTCACCCCCAACAATGGGGTTCAGAGACTCATGCCATAGATAACACAACAAGAAATGTGTAAAGTGTCATGAGGTGAAAATACAATAGCAAAAGGTCCTATTTATAATGAACTAGTGACCTAGGGTTTACAGAAATGAGTAAATGACGTAAAAATCCACTTCCGGGGCCCACTTGGTGTGTGCTTGGGCTGAGCATTGAAGCATTTTCGAGTGGAGGCTTTTCCTGGAGTTAAACGCCAGCTTTTGTGCCACTTTGGGCATTTAACTCCAGCTTTGGTGCCAGTTCCGGCGTTTAACGCTGGAAATTCTGATGCTTACTTTGAACGCCGGTTTGGGCCATCAAATCTTGGGCAAAGTATGGACAATTATATCTTGATGGAAAGCCCTGGATGTCTACTTTCCAACACAATTGAGAGCACGCCAATAGGGCTTCTGTAGCTCCAGAAAATCCACTTCGAGTGCAGGGAGGTCAGAATCCAACAGCATCTGCAGTCCTTTCCAGCCTCTGAATCAGATTTTTGCTCAAGTCCCTCAATTTCAGCCAGAAAATACCTGAAATCATAGAAAAACACACAAACTCATAGTAAAGTCCAGAAAAGTGAATTTTAAATAAAAACTAATAAAAATATAATAAAAACTAACTAAAACATGCTAAAAACATACTAAAAACAATGCCAAAAAGCGTATAAATTATCCGATCATCACAACACCAAACTTAAATCGTTGCTTGTCCCCAAGCAACTGAAAATAAAATAGGATAAAAAGAAGAGAATATATAATGAATTCCAAAAACATCTATGAAGATCAATATTAATTAGATGAGCGGGGCTTTTAGCTTTTTGCTTCTGAACAGTTTTGGCATCTCACTTTATCCTTTGAAGTTCAGAATGATTGGCATCTATAGGAACTCAGAATCCAGATAGTGTTACTGACTCTCCTAGTTAAGTATGTTGATTCTTGAACACAGCTACTTTATGAGTCTTGGCCGTGGCCCTAAGCACTTTGTTTTCCAGTATTACCCCCGAATACATAAATGCCACAGACACATAACTGGGTGAACCTTTTTAGATTGTGACTCAGCTTTGCTAGAGTCCCCAATTGGAGGTGTCCAGGGTTCTTAAGCACACTCTTCTTTTTGCTTTGGACCTCGACTTTAACCGCTCAGTCTCAAGTTTTCACTTGACACCTTCACGCCACAAGCACATGGTTAGGGACAGCTTGTTTTAGCCGCTTAGGCAAGGATTTTATTCCTGTGGGCCCTCCTATCCACTGATGCTCAAAGCCTTGGATCCTTTTTATCACCCTTGCCTTTTGGTTTAAAGGGGTATTGGCTTTTTCTGCTTGCTTTTTCTCTTTTTTTTTTCGCATATATCTTTTTTTTCTGCAAGCTTTTCACTGCTTTTTCTTGCTTCAAGAATCAATTTTATGATTTTTCAGATCATCAGATAACATTTCTCTTTTTCCTTTCATTCTTTCAAGAGCCAACAATTTTAACATTCATAAACAGTCAAATTCAAAAATATGCACTATTCAAGCATTCATTCAGAAAAATAATAGCATTGCCACCACATCAAGATAATTAAACTGTTTTAAAAATTGAAATTCATGCACTTCTTTTTCTTTTTCAATTAAAAACATTTTTCATTTAAGAAAGGTGATAGATTCATAGGACACTCATAGCTTTAAGACATAGACACTAAGACACTAATGATCATGTAATAAGACACAAACATAGATAACATAATCATAAAAATTCATAAAACAGGAAAATAAAGAACAAGGAAATTAAAGAATGGGTCCACCTTAGTGATGGCGGTTTGTTCTTCCTCTTGAAGATGTTATGGAGTTCTTGAGCTCCTCAATGTCTCTTCCTTGCCTTTGTTGCTCCTCTCTCATGATTCTTTGGTCTTCTCTAATTTCATGGAAGAGGATGGAATGTTCTTGGTGCTCCACCCTTAGTTGTCCCATGTTGGAACTCAATTCTCCTAGGGAGGTGTTGATTTGCTCCCAATAGTTTTGTGGAGGAAAGTGCATCCCTTGAGGCATCTCAAGGATTTCATGATGAGAAATTTCCTCATGCTCTTGGTGAGGTTCTCTTATTTGCTCCATCCTTTTCTTGGTGATGGGCTTGAGGTCATGCCTTCTTGGTTGAACCGGCTTTCCTCTTGAATCACTCTTCCATTGAGCGCCCTCTTCACAGATGTCTATGAGGACTTGGTCCAACCTTTGATCAAAGTTGACCCTTTTTGAGCTTGAAGGGGACCTCGGGGATCACCTTCTTCTTGGCCACAACTTCATAGAAGTGGTCTTGATGCACCTTTGAGAGGAATCTCTCCATCTCCCATGACTCGAAGGTGGAAGCTTTTGCCTTCCCTTTTCTCTTTCTAGAGGTTTCTCCGGCCTTTGGTGCCATAAATGGTTATGGAAAAATAAAAAGCAATGCTTTTACCACACCAAACTTCGAAGGTTTGCTCGTCCTCGAGCAAAAGAAAAAGAAAAGAGTAGAAGAAGAAGAAAATGGAGGAGATGGAGGAGGATTTATGGTTCGGCCAAGGGGCGAAGTAGTGTTTAGGTTGTGTGAAAATGAAGGAGTGAAGAAGGGTTTATATAGGGGTGGAGAGAATGGTGGGATTTGATAGGTGAGGGGTTTTTTTTTGGAAGAGGTATTAAGGTGATTGGTGAATGGGTGAAGAAGAGAGAGAGTGGCGGGGTAGGTGGGGATCCTGTGGGGTCCACAGATCCTGAGGTGTCAGGGATAGCTCATCCCTGCACCAAGTGGCGTTCCAAAACGCCCTTTCTGCCATTCCTGGCATTAAACGCCGGGCTGGTGCCCTTTTCTGGCGTTTAACGCCAGCTCCTTGTCCATTCCTGGCATTAAACGCCAGTCTGGTGCCCATTTCTGGCGTTAAACGCCCAGAATGGTGCCAGACTGGGCGTTAAACGACCAATTGCTGCCTTTACTGGCGGTTAAATGCTAGCAAGCTTTTCCTCCAGGGTGTGCTGTTTTTCTTTCTATTTTTCATTCTATTTTTGCTTTTTCAATTTTTTTTGTGACTTCACATGATCATCAAACTACAGAAAACATAAAATAACAATAGAAAATAGAAATTTAACATAGATAAATAAAGATTGGGTTGCCTCCCAATAAGCGCTTCTTTAATGTCTTTAGCTGGAGCTTGACTGAGTTTTATTCAAGCCTCAGTTTTGAGCATTCTTGCTCAAAATTGCTTTCAAGATAGTATTTGATTCTTTGTCCATTAACAATGAACTTTTTGTCAGAGTCAATATCCTGAAGCTCAACATATCCATATGGCGATACACCTGTAATCACATATGGTCCCCTCCACCGGGATTTTAATTTCCCAGGGAATAATCTAAGCCTAGAGTTGAACAGCAAGACTTTTTGTCCTGGCTCAAAGACTCTGGATGACAAATTCTTGTCATGCCACTTTTTTGCTTTTTCCTTATAAATTTTTGCATTTTCAAAAGCATTGAGTCTGAATTCCTCTAGCTCATTTAGCTGGAGCAATCTTTTGTCACCAGCTAGCTTAGCATCCATGTTTAGGAATCTGGTTGCCCAGTAGGCTTTATCTTCCAGTTCCACGGGCAAATGACAGGCCTTGCCATACACAAGCTGGTATGGAGAGGTTCCTATAGGAGTCTTGAATGCTGTTCTGTATGCCCACAGAGCATCATCCAAGTTTTTTGCCCAATCCTTTCTACGGGCAATTACAGTCCGTTCCAGGATTCTCTTTAGTTCTCTGTTAGAGACTTCAGCCTGCCCATTTGTCTGTGAATGATATGAAGTTGCTACTTTGTGGCTAATTCCATATCGAACCATAGCAGAGTAAAGCTGTTTATTGCAGAAATGGGTGCCCCCATCACTGATTATTACTCTTGGAACACCAAATCTACTAAAAATATATTTCTGGAGGAACTTCAGCATGGTCTTGGTATCATTAGTGGGTGTGGCAATTGCTTCTACCCATTTAGATACGTAGTCTACCGCCACCAGAATGTAAGTGTTTGAGTATGATGGTGGGAAAGGACCCATGAAGTCAATGCCCCATACATCAAACAACTCAATCTCTAAGATCCCTTGTTGAGGCATGGCGTAACCATGAGGCAAGTTACCAGCTCTTTGACAACTGTCACAGTTACGCACAAACTCTCGGGCATCTCTATAGAGAGTAGGCCAGTAGAAGCCACATTGGAGAACTTTAGTGGCTGTGCGCTCACTTCCAAAATGTCCTTTATACTGGGATCCATGGCAATGCCACAGGATCTTCTGTGCCTCCTCTCTAGGGACGTATCTGCGGATCATCCCATCTGCACATCTCTTAAAGAGATATGGTTCATCCCACAAGTAGTACTTTGCATCAGAAATTAGTTTTTTCTTTTGCACCCTGCTGTACTCCTGGGGTATAAACCTCACAGCTTTATAGTTTGCAATGTCTGCAAACCATGGTGCTTCCTGAATGGCAAAGAGTTGCTCATCCGGAAAGGTCTCAGAGATCTCAGTAGAAGGGAGGGACGCCCCAGCTACTGGTTCTATCCGGGACAGGTGATCAGCTACCTGGTTCTCTGTCCCTTTTCTGTCTCTTATTTCTATATCAAACTCTTGCAGAAGCAACACCCATCTTATGAGCCTGGGTTTTGAATCCTATTTTGTGAGTAGATATTTAAGAGCAGCATGGTCAGTATACACAATCACTTTTGAACCTACTAAATAGGATCTAAACTTGTCAATGGCATAAACCACTGTAAGTAACTCTTTTTCTGTGGTTGTGTAATTCTTCTGTGCATTATTTAAAACACGACTGGCATAGTAAATGATGTGCAGAAGCTTGTTATGCCTTTGTCCCAACACTGCACCAATGGCATGGTCACTGGCATCACACATTAATTCGAATGGTAATGTCCAGTCTGGTGCAGAGATGACTGGTGCTGTGACCAGCTTGGCTTTCAGGGTCTCAAATGCCTGCAGGTTGCTTAGAGGTTTTGCAATTTTTGAAAAATCTTTTATGAACCTCCTGTAGAATCCTGCATGTCCCAAAAAGCTTCTTATTGCTTTTATATTGGCTGGTGGTGGTAATTTTTCAATCACCTCCACCTTGGCTTGATCCACCTCTATTCCCTTGCTTGAAATTTTGTGTCCAAGGACAATTCCTTTATCACCATAAAGTGACATTTCTCCCAGTTTAAAACCAGGTTAGTCTCTTGGCACCTTTTCAGCACAAGTGCTAGATGACCAAGATAGGAGCTGAATGAGTCTCCAAATACTGAGAAGTCATCCATGAAGACTTCTAGGAACTTCTCTACCATATCAGAGAAGATGGAGAGCATGCACCTCTGAAAAGTTGCAGGTGCATTGCATAGACCAAAAGGCATTCTTCTGCAAGCAAATACGCCAGAAGGACAGGTGAATGCTGTTTTCTCTTGATCTTGAGGGTCTATTGCAATTTGATTATAGCCTGAATAGCCATCCAAAAAGCAGTAATAATCATGACCCACTAGTCTTTCTAGCATTTGGTCTATGAATGGTAAAGGAAAATGATCATTTCTGGTGGCTGTATTGAGCCTTCTGTAGTCAATACACATACGCCACCCTATAACTGTTCTTGTAGGAACTAGTTCATTCTTTTCATTATGAACCACTGTCATGCCTCCCTTCTTGGGGACAATAGAAATGCATACTTCAGGGAGTGTGGTAGTGGCTTGAGCTCGGGTTTAGGAGGCTTATCCTCTTCCTGAGGAATTTTCAGAGGTTCTTTTATTTCCTCTGGTTCCTCCAGATCAGGCTGAACATCTTTAAAGATATCCTCTAGCGCTGATTCGAGACTCTCAGTCATATTGATCTCTTCCACCAAAGAGTCAATAATATCAGTGCTCATGCAGAAATTTGATGTGTCTGGATGCTGCATAGCTTTGACAGCATTCAACTTGAACTCATCCTCATTGACTCTCAGGGTCACTTCCCCTTTTTGTACATCAATAAGAGTTCGTCCAGTTGCTAGGAAGGGTCTTCCTAGAATGAGAGTTGCACTCTTGTGCTCCTCCATTTCCAGCACTACAAAGTCAGTGGGAAAGGCAAATGGCCCAACCTTGACAATCATGTCCTCAATTATGCCTGATGGATATTTAATGGAGCCATCAGCAAGTTGTAGACATATCCGGGTTGCTTTGACTTCTTCAGTCAACCCAAGCTTTCTGATAGTGGATGCAGGTATTAGGTTAATACTTGCTCCAAGGTCACATAGAGCTGTCTTGGTGCAAGCACCCTCTAATGTGCATGGTATCATAAAGCTTCCCGGATCTTGAAGCTTCTCTGGTAAGCTTTCAGAATGACTGCACTGCATTCTTCAATGAGAAACACTTTTTCAGTTTCTCTCCAATCCTTCTTATGACTTAAGATCTCTTTCATGAACTTAACATAAGAGGGTATTTGCTCAAGTGCCTCTGCAAACTGGATCTTTATTTCAAGAGTCCTGAGATAGTCTGCAAAGCAGGCAAATTATTTATCCTGTTCCGCTTGGCGGAGTTTCTGAGGATAAGGCATCTTGGATTTATATTCTTCAACCTTAGTTGCTGCAAGTTTATTTCCTACAGAGGTGGTTAGAGAAGCCTTCTTAGAGGAGTTACTATCAGCACTCTCAGGTGTCTGATTCCTCATTGGCGTTTGAACGCCAGGATTGGGTGCAGGATGGGCGTTTAACGCCAGCTTCCCACCCTTTTCCGGCGTTTGAACGCCAGAACTGGGCAAGGAATGGGCGTTTAACGCCAACTTTTCCCCCTTTTCTGGTGTTTGAACGCCAGAAGTATTCCTCTCTGGGCTCTTATTGTCCTCAGAAGGATGTTGGGCAGTGGTTTGGTTATCATCTGTTAGTTGTTCCTTTCTTGGCTTTTTGCCACTTTGAACTGATACATTCAGTGTCCTCCCACTCCTTAATTTAACAGCTTGGCATTCTTCTGTTATCTGTTTAGATAGCTGCTGTCTTGTTTGATTCAATTGTGCTTCCATATTCTTGTTAGCATTTTTAGTGTCTTGGAGCATCTCTTTAAATTCTGCTAATTGTTTTGTCATAAGGAGTAATTGCTGATTAAGCTCAACAATCTGTTCTTGAGGATTAAGATCAGTAGTTACTGCCATAGCTTCTTCTTTTGTAGAGGACTCACTGTTTGAGTACAGATGTTGATTTTTAGCAACTGTATCTATGAGTTCTTGAGCCTCTTCAATTGTTTTTCTGATGTGAATAGATCCACCAGCTGAGTGATCTAGGGACATCTGAGCTTTTTTTGTAAGCCCATAGTAAAAGATGTCTAATTGTACCCACTC
Source organism: Arachis ipaensis (assembly GCF_000816755.2). NCBI lineage: Eukaryota > Viridiplantae > Streptophyta > Magnoliopsida > Fabales > Fabaceae > Arachis > Arachis ipaensis. Next base: position 79,734,009 of record NC_029791.2, read on the forward strand.
TGAAAACATTTTAGAAGGGCATTTTCTCAGCATCCCTCTGTACCTCTCCCAGGCATTATAAAGGGATTCATGATCCTGTTATTTAAAGCCTTAGATGTCCAGCCTTAGCTGTGTCATCCTTCTTTGATAGTAAAATTGATTCAGGAATTTGTCTGTTAATTGCCTCCATGTTTTTATGCTTGATGTGGGTTGGTTATTTAACTACCTCTTAGCTTGATCTTTTACAGCAAATGGAAACAATAATAATCTGTAGACATCCTGATCCACTTCTTTATCACGTACTATGTCAGCAATTTGTAAGAACTGTGCCAGAAACTCAGTAGGTTCTTCCTGCGGAAGACCGGAATACTGGCAATTTTGCTGCACCATGATAATGAGCTGAGGGTTTAGCTCAAAGTTGCTTGCTTTGATGGGAGGTATACAGATGCTACTCCCATATGCAGCTGTAATGGGGTTAGCATATGACCCCAGAGTCCTTCTGGACTGCTTACTTCCACTTAGGTCCATGATGGAGAAAAGAGAATTGATATGAATTTTTTTTATTTTAATTAAAAGTAACCGAAATTAATAAAATAAAATAAATGGAAAATAAAATAAAATTTCGAAAACTAAAAGAAAATAAAATCAAAGCAAATTGAAAACTAAACTAATTAATTGATTAAAAAGATTTTGAAAAGAGCAATCAAAAAGATATGATTGAAAATTATTTTGAAAGAGATTTGATTGAAAAGATATGATTCAAGAAATTAAAAAGATTTGATTTTTTTTTTGAAAAAGATTTGAGAAAAAAAGAAATCAATTTTTTTTTTGAAATTAGAATTTTGACTTGACTAAAAAATATGATTTTGAAAATCTTTGACTAAGTTAATGCAAAATTTCGAAAATTATGAGTAAAATAAGGAAAGGATATTTTTTTTTATTTTTTAATTTTTAATGAGGAAAGAGAAAAACAACAAAATGACACTAAACTTAGAAATTTTAGATCAAAACATAGAGAACAAACAAGAAAACTTTGAATGTCAAGATGAACACCAAGAACACTTCGAAGATCAAGATGAACACCAAGAACAAATTTTTGAAAAATTTTTAAGTAAATAAAAGCACAAAAACACCAAACTTAAAATATGAAACTAAACTCAAATAAAAGACTCTAAACCAACAAAAATAAAATATTCCTAATCTAAGCAACAAGATAAACCGTCAGTTGTCCAAACTCAAACAATCCCCGACAACGGCGCCAAAAACTTGGTGCACGAAATTACAATCACACTTTTGTAACTCCGCACAACTAACCAGCAAGTGCACTGGGTCGTCCAAGTAATACCTTACGTGAGTAAGGGTCGATCCCACGGAGATTGTCGGCTTGAAGCAAGCTATGTGATGAGCGGATAATTTATACGCTTTTTGGCATTGTTTTTTGTGTATGTTTTTAGTAGGATCTAGTTACTTTTAGGGATGTTTTTATTAGTTTTTATGTTAAATTCACATTTCTGGACTTTACTACGAGTTTGTGTGTTTTTCTGTGATTTCAGGTATTTTTTGGCTGAAATTGAGGGACTTGAGCAAAAATCAGATTCAGAGGTTGAAGAAGGACTGCTGATGCTGTTGGATTCTGACCTCCCTGCACTCAAAGTGGATTTTCTGGAGCTACAGAACTCAAAATGGAGCGCTTTTAATTTCGTTAGAAGGTAGACATCCAAGGCTTTCCAGAAATATATAATAGTCCATACTTTGGCCGAGTTTAAACGACGTAAAATGGCATTGAACGCCAGTTCTACGCTGCAGTCTGGAGTTAAACGCCAGAAACACGTTACGAACCAGAGTTGAACGCCAGAAACACGTTGCAACCTGGCGTTCAATTCCAGAAAGAGCCTTTGCATGTGTAACATTCAAGCTCAGCCCAAGCACACACCAAGTGGGTCCCGGAAGTGGATTTATGCATCAATTACTTACTTCTGTAAACCCTAGTAACTAGTTTAGTATAAATAGGACTTTTTACTATTGTATTAGACATCCTGGATTGTATTTTTGATCCTGTGATCACGTTTTTGGGGCTGCCCATTCGGTCATGCCTGAACCTTTCAATTATGTATTTTCAAACGGTAGAGTTTCTACACTCCATAGATTAAGGTGTGGAGCTCTGCTGTTCCTCATGAATTAATGTAAAGTACTACTGTTTTTCTATTCAATTCAACTTATTCCGCTTCTAAGATATTCATTCGCACTTCAACATGAATGTGATGAACGTGACAATCATCATCATTCCCTATGAACGCGTGCCTGACAACCACTTCCGTTCTACCTTAGATTGAATGAGTATCTCTTGGATCTCTTAATCAGAATCTTCGTGGTATAAGCTAGATTGATCATGAAGACAGCAGGAAAGCAGAAGTTTAGAGGGACGAAAGCATCTCTATACGTTTATCTGAAATTCTCACCAATGATATACATAAGTATTTTTATCTTTATTTTCTATCTACTTATTATTTATTTTCGAAAACTCCATAATCAATTATTATCCGCCTGACTGAGATTTACAAGATGACCATAGCTTGCTTCATACTAACAATCTCCGTGGGATCGACCCTTACTCACGTAAGGTTTATTACTTGGACGACCCAGTGCACTTGCTGGTTAGTTGTATCGAAGTTGTGACTGAAAAATGATTTATTAAGACGTGCGTACAGATTTTTTGGCGCCGTTGCCTGAGATCACAATTTCGTGCACCAAGTTTTTGGCCCCGTTGCCGGGGATTGTTCGAGTTTGGACAACTGATGGTTTATCTTGTTGCTCAGATTAGGTAATTTTCTTTTTGTTTTATTTTCAAAAATATTTTAAAAAAAAATTTCAAAAATTTCTCCTTTGTTTTTGAAAAAAAAAATTTTAAAATAAATGTTTTCAAAAATATATTTTTCTTCAGAATTTTTATGAATGAATTCTAGTGTTTCATGATGATTTGTTGAATCCTGGCTGGCTGTAAGCCATGTCTAATATTTTGGACTGGGGTTTCAACTTATCATCACAAGAGCTTGTTGATCTTCACACACTTAGTTGCTCTATACATGGAAAGTATCAATATCTTCTAAAGCTTGGCTGGCTATTAAGCCATGCCTAACCCTCAGATTGGAGCTTTGGACTAATATTGAAAGATTCCTGGAATTCGTATTAAAAATTTTGAAATCCTTATTTTTCTTTTTCAAATGATTTTCGAAAAATATAAAATAAAAATCCAAAAAAAATCAAGAAAATCATAAAAAAAAATATTTTGTGTTTCTTGTTTGAGTCTTGAGTCAATTTCGAGTTTGGTGTCAATTGCATTTTTTTCTAAAAATTATTGCATAAAATTTTCGAAAACATCATGCATTCATAGTGTTCTTCATGATCTTCAAGTTGTTCTTGGTAAGTCTTCTTGTTTGATCTTGATGTTTTCTTGTTTTGCATCTTTTCTTGTTTTTCATGTGCATTTTTGCATTCATAGTGTCTGAACATGAAAGATTTCTAAGTTTGGTGTCTTGCATGTTTTCTTTGCATCAAAAAAATTTTTCAAAAATATGTTCTTAATGTTCATCATGATCTTGAAAGTGTTCTTGGTGTTCATCTTGACATTCATAGCATTCTTGCATGCATTCATTGTTTTGATCTAAAAATTTTCATGCATTGCATCATTTTCATGTTTTTCTCTCTCATCATAAAAAAATTCAAAAAAATCAAAAAAATATCTTTCTCTTTTTCCTCTCATAAAATTCAAAAATTTGAGTTGACTTTTTCAAAATTTTTTTAAATCTAGTTGTTTTCTATGAGTCAAATCAAATTTTCAAATTTTATCTTTTTCAAAATCTTTTTCAAAAATCATATCTTTTTCACTTTTCTTATTTATTTTCAAAAATTTTTAAAATATTTTTCAAAAATCTTTTTCTTATCTTTACCACATAATTTTCGAAAATTACTAACCTTTTTTCAAAAACTAATTTCGAAAATCACTAACCATTTTTCAAAAATAATTTTCGAAAATTCTCTTTCTCTCTCATCTTCTTCTATTTATTTATTCATCTACTAACACTTCTCTTCATCTCACATCTCTGCTCTCCTCACCCTTGTGTTTCTTTCTTTACATTACATTCTTTTCTTCTTCCACTCACCTAAGGGAACCTCTATACCTGGGCAAAAAGGATCCCTATTATTATTTTTTTGTTCCCTCCTTTTTCATATGAGCAGGAGCAAGGACAAGAATATTCTTGTTGAAGCAGATCCAGAACCTGAAAGGACCCTGAAGAGGAAACTAAGAGAAGCTAAATTACAACAATCCAGCAAGAACCTTTCAGAAATTTTCGAACAGGAAGAGGAGATGGCAGCCGAAAATAATAATAATGCAAGGAGAATGCTTGGTGACTTCACTGCACCTAATTCCAATTTACATGGAAGAAGCATCTCAATTCCTGCCATTGGAGCAAACAATTTTGAGCTGAAACCTCAATTAGTTTCTCTGATGTAGCAAAACTGCAAGTTTCATGGACTTCCATCTGAAGATCCTTTTCAGTTCTTAACTGAATTCTTGCAGATTTGTGATACTGTTAAGACTAATGGAGTAAATACTGAAGTCTACAGGCTCATGCTTTTCCCTTTTGCTGTGAGAGACAGAGCTAGAATATGGTTGGACTCTCAACCTAAGGATAGCCTGAACTCTTGGGAT
>NC_029791.2:79738778-79740013 GCF_000816755.2 Arachis ipaensis
GAGTTCTTGAAATTGATACTCTGAATGCCATATTGGCTCAGAATAAAATATTAACTCAGCAAGTCAATATGATTTCTCAGAGTCTGAATGGAATGCAAGCTGCATCCAACAGTACTCAAGAGGCAGTTTCTGAAGAAGAAGCTTATAATCCTGAGAACCCTGCAATAGCAGAGGTGAATTACATGGGTGAACCATATGGAAACACCTATAACCCCTCATAGAGAAATCATCCAAATCTCTCATGGAAGGATCAAAAGCCTCAACAAGGCTTTAATAATGGTGGAAGAAATAGGTTTAACAATAGTAAACCTTTTCCATCATCCATTCAGCAACAGACAGAGAACTCTGAACAAAATACCTCTAATTTAGCAAACTTAGTCTCTGATCTATCTAAGGCCACTATGAGTTTCATGAATGAAACAAGGTCCTCCATTAGAAATTTGGAAGCACAAGTGGGCAGCTGAGTAAAAGGATCACTAAAATCCCTCCTAGTACTCTCCTAAGCAATACAGAAGAAAATCCAAAAGGAGAGTGCAAGGCCATTGAATTGATCACCATGGCCGAACCTGTAAGGGAGGGAGAGGACGTGAATCCCAGTGAGGAAGACCTCCTGGGACGTCCAATGATCAATAAGGAGTTTCCCTCTGAGGAACCAAAGGAATCTGAGACTCAACTAGAGACCATAGAGATTCCATTAAACCTCCTTATGCCATTCATGAGCTCTGATGAGTATTCCTCTTCTGAAGAGAATGAGGATGTAAATAAGGAGCAAGTTACCAAGTACCTTGGTGCAATCATGAAGCTGAATGCCAAATTATTTGGTATTAAAACTTGGGAAGATGAACCTCCCTTGTTCACCAATGAACTAAGTGATCTGGATCAACTGACATTGCCTCAGAAGAAACAAGATCTTGGAAAGTTCTTAATACCTTGTACCATAGGCACCATGATCTTTGAAAAGGCTCTGTGTGACCTTGGTTCAGGGATAAACCTCATGCCCCTCTCTGTAATAGAGAAATTGGGAATCTTGGGGTGCAAGCTGCTAAAATCTCATTAGAGATGGCAGACAGTTCAAGAAAACAAGCTTATGGACAAGTAGAGGACGTGTTAGTAAAGGTTGAAGGCCTTTACATCCCTGCTGATTTCCTAGTCCTAGATACTGGAAAGGATGAGGATGAATCCATTATCCTTGGAAGACCCTTCCTAGCCACAGCAAGAGCTGTGATTGATGTGGA
>NC_029791.2:79740254-79741163 GCF_000816755.2 Arachis ipaensis
CTTACTGGCGTTTAAACGCCAGTAAGGAGCATCTGTCTGGCGTTCAACGCCAGAACAAAGCATGTTTCTGGTGTTGAATGCCAGAAACAACCAGCATCCTGGCGTTCAGATGCCAGAAATGCACAGTGAAGAAGAGCTGGCGCTGAACGCCCAGAATAAGCATCAGTTCGGCGTTTAAACGCCAGAATTGCATGCAAAGGCATTTTACATGCCTAATTGGTGCAGGGATGCAATTCCTTGACACCTCAGGATCTGTGGACCCCACAGGATCATCTCAGCATCTGTGGACCCCACATGATCCCCACCTACCACCACTCAATCTCTTCCCTCTTCTCAATGTTCATCCTCTCTTCCAAATAAACACTCTTCCCCAAAACTCTTCACCAATCACCTCAATCTCTCTTCCCTATCACTACTTCACCACTCACATCCATCCACTCTTCCCCATAAACCTACCTCATAAACCCCACCTACCTTCAAAATTCAAAATCAATTTCCCACCCAAACCCACCCATATGGCCGAACCTTAACCCCCCTCCCTTCCCTATATAAATCCCTCCATTCTTCTTCATTTTCACACAACACAACCCTCTCTTCCCCTTCTTGACCGCATACACCTCTCCCTCCTCTCCTCCATATTTTCTTCTTCTTCATCTATTCTTTCTTCTCTTGCTCGAGGGCGAGCAATACTCTAAGTTTGGTGTGGTAAAAGCATAAGCTTTTTGTTTTTCCATTACCATTGATGGCACCCAAGACCGGAAAATCCTCTAGAAAAGGGAAAAGGAAGACAAAAGCTTCCACCTCCGAGTCATGGAAGATGGAAAGATTCATCTCCAAAGCTCATCAAGACCACTTCTATGATGTTGTGGCCAAGAAGAAGGTGATCCCCGAGGTCCCTTTCAAACTCAA
>NC_029791.2:79741281-79769119 GCF_000816755.2 Arachis ipaensis
GTGATTCATAGCATCATGATTGGAGAGGAAGTAGAAGTTCATGAAGTCATCTCCCTTGAACTCTACAAAATAGTCGAAAAGTTCTCCCCCATAGCAAGGCTAGCTTTTCCTCATCTTATTTGCCATCTATGTTACTCAGCTGGAGCTCTCATAGAAGGAGACATTCCCATTGAGGAAGAGAAGCCCATCACAAAGAAAAAGATGGAGCAAGAAAGAGAGCCCATTCATGAATCTCAAGAGACACGTGAAGCTCATCACCATGAGATCCTGGAGATGCCTCAAATGCATCTTCCTCCACAAAACTATTGGGAGCAAATCAACGACTCCCTAGGAGAATTAAGTTCCAACATGGGACAACTAAGGGTGGAACATCAAGAGCACTCCATCATCCTTCATGAAATTAGAGAATATCAAAAAGCAATGAGGGAGGAGCAACAAAGACAAGGAAGAGACATAGAAGAGCTCAAGGACATCATTGGTTCCTCAAGAAGGAAACGCCACCATCACTAGGGTGGACTCATTCCTTGTTCTTACATTCTCTGTTTTTCGTTTTCCCTATGTTAAGTGCTTATCCATGTTTGTGTCTTATTACATAATCATTAGTCTTTAGTAACTTTGTCTTAAAGTTATGAATGTCCTATGAATCCATCACCTCTCTTAAATGAAAACTATTTTAATTCAAAAGAAGAAGAAGTACATGAGTTTCGAATTTATCCTTGAACTTAGTTTAATTATATTGATGTGGTGACAATGCTTCTTGTTTTCTGAGTGAATGCCTGAACAGTGCATATGTCTTTTGAAGTTGTTGTTTAAGAATGTTAAATATGTTGGCTCTTGAAAGAATGATGACAAGGAGACATGTTATTTGATAATCTGAAAAATCATAAAAATGATTCTTGAAGCAACAAAAAGCAGCAAAGAACAAAGCTTGCAGAAAAAAAATGGCGAAAAAAATAGAAAAAAAAAAAGAGAAAAAGCAAGCAGAAATAGCCAAAGCTCTTAAAAACAAAAGGCAAGAGCAAAAAGCCAATAGCCCTTAAAACCAAAAGGCAAGGGTAATAAAAAGGATCCCAAGGCTTTGAGCATCAGTGGATAGGAGGGCCTAAAGGAATAAAATCCTGGCCTAAGCGGCTAAACCAAGCTGTCCCTAACCATGTGCTTGTGGCGTGAAGGTGTCAAGTGAAAACTTGAGACTGAGCGGTTAAAGTCAAGGTCCAAAGCAAAAGAAGAGTGTGCTTAAGAACCCTGGACACCTCTAATTGGGGACTTTAGCAAAGCTGAGTCACAATCTGAAAAGGTTCACCCAGTTATGTGTCAGTGGCATTTATGTATCCGGTGGTAATACTGGAAAACAAAGTTCTTAGGGCCACGGCCAAGACTTATAAAGTAGCTGTGTTCAAGAATCAACATACTAAACTAGGAGAATCAATAACACTATCTGAACTCTGAGTTCCTATAGATGCCAATCATTCTGAACCTCAATGGATAAAGTGAGATGCCAAAACTATTCAAGAGGCAAAAAGCTACAAGTCCCGCTCATCTGATTGGAGCTATGTTTCATTGATAGTTTGAAATTGAGGGACTTGAGCAAAAATCAGATTCAGAGGTTGAAGAAGGACTGCTGATGCTGTTGGATTCTGACCTCCCTGCACTCAAAGTGGATTTTCTGGAGCTACAGAAATCACAATGGCGTGCTTCCAATTGCGTTGGAAAGTAGACATCCAGGGCTTTCCGGCAATATATAATAGTCTATACTTTGGCCGCGTTTAGACGACGTAAAAGGGCGTTGAATGCTAGTTCTATGCTGCAGTCTAGAGTTAAACGCCAGAGACACGTTACGAACCAGAGTTGAACGCCAGAAACACGTTGCAACCTGGCGTTCAACTCTAAAAAGAGCCTCTGCACGTGTAACATTCAAGCTCAGCCCAAGCACACACCATGTGGGCCCTGGAAGTGGATTTATGCATCAATTACTTACTTCTGTAAACCCTAGTAACTAGTTTAGTATAAATAGGACTTTTTACTATTGTATTAGACATCCTGGATTGTATTTTTGATCCTGTGATCACGTTTTGGGGGCTGGCAATTCGGTCATGCCTGAACCTTTCACTTATGTATTTTCAAACGATAGAGTTTCTACACTCCATAGATTAAGGTGTGGAGCTCTGCTGTTCCTCATGAATTAATGCAAAGTACTACTGTTTTTCTATTCAATTCAACTTATTCCGCTTCTAAGATATTCATTCGCACTTCAACATGAATGTGATGAACGTGACAATCATCATCATTCCCTATGAACGCGTGCCTGACAACCACTTCCGTTCTACCTTAGATTGAATGAGTATCTCTTGGATCTCTTAATCAGAATCTTCGTGGTATAAGCTAGATTGATGGCGGCATTCATGAGAGTCCGGAAAGTCTAAACCTTGTCTGTGGTATTCCGAGTAGGACGCTGGGATTGAATGACTGTGACGAACTTCAAACTCACGAGTGCTAGGCGTAGTGACAGACGCAAAAGGAGGGTGAATCCTATTCCAGTATGATCGAGAACCTCAGATGATTAGCCGTGCTGTGACAGAGCATTTGGACCATTTTCACAAGAGGATAGGATGCAGCCATTGACCACGGTGATGCCTCCAGATGATTAGCCATGCAGTGACAGCACATCGGACCATTTTCCAGAGAGGATGAAAAGTAGCCATTGACAATGGTGATGTCCTTACATAAAGCCAGCCATAGAAAGGAGTAAAACTGATTGGATGAAGACAGCAGGAAAGCAGAAGTTCAGAGGGACGAAAGCATCTCTATACGTTTATCTGAAATTCTCACCAATGATATACATAAGTATTTTTATCTTTATTTTCTATCTACTTATTATTTATTTTCGAAAACTCCATAATCAATTATTATCTGCCTGACTGAGATTTACAAGATGACTATAGCTTGCTTCATACCAACAATCTCCGTGGGATCGACCCTTACTCATGTAAGGTTTATTACTTGGACGACCCAGTGCACTTGCTGGTTAGTTGTATCGAAGTTGTGACTGAAAAACGATTTATTAAGACGTGCGTACAGAGTTTTTGGCGCCGTTGCCTGAGATCACAATTTCGTGCACCACTATGGTTATCTTGTAACTCTTAGTCAGGATATCAGTAATTCTAAGATTTAATTGTAAAAAGTAAAAGAACATGAAATAAATACTTGTTATGCAGTAATGAAGAACAGGTTGAGGCTTTGGAGATGCTTTGTCTTCTGAACCTCTGCTTTCCTACTGTCTTCTTCTTCATACACGCAAGACTCCTTCCATGGCAAGCTTTATGTTGGGCATCACCGTTGTTAATGGCTACATCCCGTCCTCTCAGTGAAAATGTTCCAAATGCGCTGTCACCGCACGGCTAATCATCTGTCGGTTCTCGATCATGCTGGAATAGGATCCATTGATCTTTTTGCGTCTGTCACACGCCCAACAATCGCGAGTTTGAAGCTCATCACAGCCATCCCTTCCCAGATCCTACTCAGAATACCACAGACAAGGTTTAGACATTCCAGATCTCAGGAATGGCCGCCAATAATTCTAGCTTATACCACGAAGACTTTGATTTGAATCATGAGGCTAAGAGATATGCATTCAATCTAAGATAGAATGGAGGTGGTTGTCAGGCACGCATTCATAGGTGAGAATGATGATGAGTGTCACGGATCATCACATTCATCAAGTTGAAGTGCGAATGAATATCTTAGAATGGACGCAAGCGTAATAGAATGGAAAACAGTAGTAATTGCATTAATTCATGAAGAGCAGCAGAGCTCCTCTCCCCCAACAATGGGGTTTAGAGACTCATGCCGTAGAGAACACAACAAGAAACATGTAAAGTGTCATGAGGTGAAAATACAATAGCAAAAGGTCCTATTTATAATGAACTAGTGACCTAGGGTTTACAGAAATGAGTAAATGACGTAAAAATCCACTTCCGGGGCCCACTTGGTGTGTGCTTGGGAAAAAGTGAATTTATAAAGTAAAAGGTTAAAGGAAGGTAATTTTCGAAAATATATTAATAAAATAATAAATAATATTAAAATATTAAATAATAATATTTATTTAAAAATAATATTTTAATAAAAATAATAAAATAATACGGAAAAGACAGTTTTCTGTAAAAGCTTTAGAAAGACAACTTTAAGTGCAGAATCTCATAATTACCTTCATAAAATACTTAGGGAGTTGTAAGAACATATTAGTGAGGCAAAGATAAAAGAAAGATAAAAAGTTGAAGAAAAGATAAAAGTCGAAGAAAAGTCTGTAAAGTTTTATTGATAGAAAAACAGACAGAGATTAGTGAACGAACTAGGGCAACATAGTTAGTTCTTGAGTTGTGACTAGGGTTAGGTATTATATGAAAAGTTAAACTGTTTCAGTATAGACTTAATGAACCTATACTTGGGACAAGCTAACTATTCATACCGAAATTTACATAAGCTTTAAATATATACGTTAAGCAGAGAAATCAATAGAGAAATACAGAGAACAGAGTAATCAGAGTAGAGTAAAGAGATAAAGAGAAGAAGAGTAGCATAGATATAAAGGAATGAGTAATCAGAAAAAAGTAAAGCGATACAGAGAACAGAGTAACTAGAGCAAAGTAAAGAGATACAGAGAAAAGAGAAACCATAACAGAGTAAAGAGATATAAAGAGAAGAGTAATATAATAAAAAGATATTTATATATATATTAGTTGCTTGATGCAACCCAGAGCTATATTTATATATATATATATATATTAGTTGCTTGACGCAACCCAGAGCTATATTTAATACATATTAGTTGCTTGATGCAACCCAGAGTTTCTGTAGGGATACTAAGTTACCTAAAGCCATTTTCCGATTCCCCATAGCAGAGCAGAGTTTCTTGCGTTAAGCAGAGGCCATCTCAAATGAGTGGCTATTACTATCCTTTAGGAACGGAAAATTGTATCTGGGAAATCGGGATTACTCGTGACCGGATAAATGTCGGGATTGCGGGCAGCCAACCGACACATAAGCTCATGGCCTGCGCTGGGGCTAGACATGCATCATTCTTGTCTGCGCATCATTCTTTGTTGCATTCCTTTCTGTGTGTGATCTATTTCCTTATGTTTGTTTTCTTGTATGCTATTTCTGTGTTACATTTCCTTGTATTCTTTTGTTTGTGTTCTGCTTTCTATTGTCTCTACTTTCTCTTTCTATCTTTATCTTCTATTTACTGCTTCGCTATATTTTGTTATTCGTCTACTAATCGACACCGTGTAAATGAACGTAACTAATAACCCCGGCCCTACTAAGAACTCCCCAGTTCTTACCCCCTTCTCTCTCTTCCTCCCCTTCAGATGGGATCGGGCGTGATATTCTATGAAGTCGAAGACCTATACATTTACGAGGATCCAATGTACTATGGTTACTACATTCTGAGTGTGGAGCTTCGTATGAGACGTTATACGTTACAAAACCATCCCTTCCAACATCCTTTGCGTAGTCCACTATTTGATCCTGATGATCCCTACGACTTTCTCTTATCCTGGTTACACCCTAATGCACCTGGACATCCTTTTTCCGATGATCACAGACACTCTATACCAGCTCAACCCTTGAATGGGGTGGCACCTGAGCCTATCATTCCTGATGAGCCCAAGATAGCTGGAGAGTACGTACATGTAATTCTACCAGAGTGGGACCTTCCCCCTGAGCCAATCTTTGACTTTCCACAGACTACTGAGTCAGCACTACTGGATGATGGGGTAGCTCCGATATACGTGAATAGACCTGTGCTCGTGAATGGTTTTGTACATAGTGATAGCAGTGTTTCTGGTGGATCTAAGCGTATAGTTGTAGCCGCAGGCGACGAGGAGGAGGAGGATCCCTGAGATAGAGATAGAGCAGAATGAGGAGATGGGCGAGCCTCACGACGATCTTCTGAACGGCCATGTGTAGATATAGTTTGACAGCCGTAGGGGTATTTTTTTGATGACACTCTAGTTTGACATTATCTATTAGTTAGTCTCTCACTTCTGTTAGTACACCCGAGAGCTGGGAGCTTTATAGTGGTTAGGCTAGCCTGGGCACCAGTTTAGCGGCTTTTTGTATAGGCCAGGCCCTGGGAGTGTTGTGTATATATTAGCTACGTAGGTTGACGAGGATGTAAACTGACTTGATCATGTGTTAAAGCTACCTGTTTTATTATAGTGTACATGATGTATATTATCTACTATATTTCTATATTTCTCTATGCTTGCTTTTATTGCTCTCAATGTATGCTTGTTTATTTTTACATTATCATCCGCAGCAAATAAAAAAAAAAAAAGTTACTCGTAAAATTGGCAATGTTCTAACAAGGCACATGCTCATATATTAAATAATAGATAATAGTTAGGAAGGACAAGTTAGTAACACTTAGCTTCTTGTATGACCATGGCATACTGGGAGTTGGGTCATTACAATTTGGTATCAGAGCAGTTTATTCCCAATAGAGCTTGGGGAGTGGACTGACTATGCTTCATTACATACTCTGCTTGTGTGTCTCATGTTGTTAGGGTATCTTTAAGATACATTTGGCATGAATGTCTATGAGTACTCATTTTTTAAATGTTTGTGCCTTACTTGAAATATTAAGACTGATCACCTTAATGTTGATTGTTTGGTGCGAATAGGACCATAATGACTGAGGCAAAGTTTAATAGAGTTTTGAACGACGAATCGATGCAAGGCATAGCTATCCTCACAGCTGTTATGATCTCCATGGTTAGGGTTATGTCAGATTTGGATGCTGTAAGAAACATACGCTTGTTTTACTTGTGAGAAATCTGGACACACAGCTAGGATCTACCCAAGAAAGTTTGTTCGGAATCCAGTACGAACCCAGCAACAAGGCCGAGTGTTTGCTATGACTGCTAATGATGCTATGCAATCAGACGCCCTGATCCAAGGTCAGTGCTATGTCAAGAATCGATTTCTAACTGTATTGTATGACTCAGATGCATCGCATTCCTTTATTTCTTTAACTGTTGCTCGTGAGTTGGGACTAGATTTCTCTGAGTTAAATTTTGATTTAATTCTCCATACACCTGCATCCCAAAATTCTTTGACCAGCTTAGTGTGCCTGCAAGTACCATTTACTATTAGGAACAGGACTTTCATACATGATGTAATCTGTTTGCCTCCATGTGCTCTAGAAGTTATTCTAGGGCTGGATTGGTTATCTAAATATCATGTTTTCCATGATTGCTTTGAAAGAACTGCTATTATTCCATCTGATAGTCCACATACTAAACCATTTTTATCTCATACCTTATATCTAAATTCTGTAAGACTTACCTTAGACGGGAGTGATTGTGAGAGGTACATTCTGTTAGTGGCTAGCTCGAATGACAGTGAACTAAGCTTAGAACGAATCCGAGTGGTGAAGGAATTTCTTGATGTTTTTTTAGATGACATTCCTGAGTTTCCCCTCAACGAGAGATAGAGTTCAGCATTGATCTAGTACCTGGAACCGGACCAATATCTATAGCACCGTACCGGATGTCACTACTGGAACTTACAAAATTAAAGAAGCAGTTGGATGAGCTACTTGAAAAGAAATTTATTTGTCCCAGTGCATCACCTTGGGAAGCTCCAGTATTGCTAGTAAAGTGGAAGGACGGTGGAATGAGACTTTGCGTAGATTAGTGACAGCTAAATAAGGTCACTATTAAGAACAAGTATCCAATTCCACGGATTGATGATTTGATGGATCAGTTGAAAGGTGCAACTGTGTTCTCTAAGATTGACTTGTGATCGGGTCATCACCAAATTCGAGTAAGCAAGCCAGATATACCAAAGATTGTGTTTAGGATTCAGAAATGATGACAATGTTGAGACGTATGGGAGCAAAAGAACTAGAAGCTGTGAGACATAATCGTAATGGTCTATGGAGGTAAAAAAATGGAATTTGTATGCCTAACTCTGGAGAATTGCGAAAAAGGATTCTTGCATAAGCTCACTAAAGTAGATTTCTTATGCATGCTGGGGTGACAAAGATGTATCAAGATTTGAAACAAACGTTCTGGTGGCCGGGCTTGAAAAAAAAAAGGTAGCTGATTGTGTCTCAAAATGTTTAACCTGTCAGAAGGTGAAGGTGGAACATCAGAATTCGTCAGGAACCCTGCAACCCTTAGAAATACCACAATGGAAATGAGAGCAGATCACCATGGATTTTATCACGAGATTGCCAAGAACCTCAATAGGACGTGATGCCATTTGGGTGATTGTGGACAGGTTGACAAAATCGGCGTGCTTCTTTTCGATTCGAGTTGACTATACTTTAGAAAGGTTAGAACGAATATATATATTCAAGAAATTGTACGACTGCACGAGATACCTTCGTAAATTGTCTCATATTGAGTTTTGAGGTTTGCTACTAGATTCTGGGGAGCTTTTCAGAAAGCGTTCGAAACAGAATTGCACACGAGTATAGCGTACCATCCTCAGATAGACGGACAATCAGAGCAGACAATCCAGATGTTAGAAGACATGTTACAATCATGTATGATAAATAACCAAAGCAGCTGGGATAAGTATTTGTTGTTGGTCGAATTTGTCTACAACAATAGTTGCCAACAAAGTATCGGGATGGCACCTTATGAAGCTCTCTACAGAAGAAGATGTCAGACACCATTGTGTTGGAATGATGATGGAGAAGCTAGTATCTTGGGTCCAGACTTAGTGCAAGAAACTACTAAGAAGATAAAGGGGATTCGTCAGAAGATCCAGACAGCACAAAGCCGTCAAAAGAGCTATGCCGATAATAGACATAAACCCTTAGAGTTTAGTTAGGGAGACCATGTTTTTCTAAAAGTAACCTCGACTACTGGAATAGGTAGAGCCCTTAAGACTAAAAAGCTTAACGCTCGATATATAGGACCTTTCCAAATACTTAAAAGAGTCGGTCTAGTAGCTTATCAAATAGCCCTTCCTCCTTACTTATTAAACCTTCATGATGTTTTTCATGTATCGCAACTTAAGATATATATATCCCCGAAGAGAGTCACATTTTACAGCCAGAGACAGTACAGTTACGAAACAGTTTGACATACCAAGCATCACCAGTTCAGATCGTAGAAAGAAGTGATAAGCAGCTGAAAGGCAAGACTGTTCGCTTAGTCAAAGTAGCATGGGGACCAAGAGGAGAAGAAGAGCACACTTGGGAACTAGAATATAGAATTAAGGCTGATTACCCACGTTTGTTCTCAGGTAACTGAAATCTTGAGGGCAAAATTTTCTTTTAGGAGGGTAGAATGTAACAACCCTGATTTTTAAGTACGCCAGATCTTTTCTGAAAGTACAGATTTCTCCGGAGGATCAGTAAGGGGAGAACCTCTGATATATCATCAAGTATCTCAATCCTCATTGTCATTATGTCATCTTTAAGTTATAACCTTTTATGAGGCAAGCTCGATAACACAGTCACGAAGAACCTAATTTTTGAACCGTATCAGTTAGGAGTTTTGATTCGGTTTTTCGTAAATAGTCTCAATTTGACGAACCGGACTCGATTCAAGAGAGAATAGAGATAATAGGATAATATCATCATTATATGAGTATTAGAAGATTCTTGAATGATATTATAAGGTTACCTGATTAGTTTTAGTTAAAAATAGAAAATCGGTTTAACTGGGTTCACAGTTTACTGGTGCAGCTTAGCACCAGCACTCTCTGATGACTTTAGAAATGCTAAGGCCTTATTATACATGTTTTATTCTCATAATAAATATGTTACTAGTGTCATTTACTCTAGTAGCTCAGAAAATAATTTTTAGAGATGTTTTTACAAGTGTTCCGATACACCTAGTTTTAGTAGTTATACACCTGAGATATTTTAATATTATTTTAATCCACCTCCAAGCCAACCAATCACAACTCACCCTACACCCTCAAGACACTCCAAGGCTGTCTCATTTCTTCATTTTGGACGAAAATAACAAGAGAGAAAAGAGAGAAACCTTCATGAACACTTAATCTTCAAAGCTTGATTTCTTCTTAACTAAAACTCAAATCAAAACTCCGATTTCACCAAAATGATCCTCTCTTCTTTCTCTACATAACCATGTAACTTATCAAGGCTGGAAATAAGGTTAGATGTCTGTCCCTTTCCCATTTGAATTCGGTTTTCAAGGAAACATGCTTAAACAAGTGTTTTCTTGATGTTCTTCCTTAGATCTCTTGCTTAGCTTGACTTGTGGGCCAAAGATCTTTGATTTCCTGCATGTTTAAGGTGAGGATAACCTTCCTAAGATTCTGCTGAAGTTCGTTTAGTTGATGGTTTAGAGTTTTAAAGTTGTTCTTGATGTGTTTTAGGAGGAAAAAGTGCTTTAAGAACACTTCAAAGAGTAACCGGATTTGGAGCTGCAAATCAAGGTAGGGTATGACAAAATTAATCTTGATTATTTGTGTTTGAGTTGTGTAAATGTTGTATGATATTGCTGTGCTAAAAATTGGTTGCATGTATGATTGATTCTTGGTGAAAATTTGGTGAAATTTTGATGAAATTTGATGAAATTTATGCTTTGAGTTCATGTTCTTGGAGCAACTGGAAAAACGAAACCCTAGGCCTAAATTGAGGTTCAATTTATGTTAAAATCATGTGGAAAATATGGGGTTTTAGTGGCTGCTAATTTATTATGAATTATGGTAAAAATCGATTGCTGAAAAGACTGAAAAACGGGTAAAAACAAAGAAAGAATTTGAAGAATTTACGAAGAACATGAAGAACACTTTGAGTGTGGTGAAGAACATTGAAGAACACCTTTTAGATCTTAGAACAGGCAAGGAAGTAAATATTTTGGTGTTTGAGGGGTTATTTTGTAATTTCTGAAAGTTAGGGTGGTTGAAGTAGAAACATTAAAAGTTACAAGTGGTAAAAAGTGAATTTATAAAGTAAAAGGTTAAAGGAAGGTAATTTTCGAAAATATATTAATAAAATAATAAATAATATTAAAATATTAAATAATAATATTTATTTAAAAATAATTTTTTAATAAAAATAATAAAATAATACGGAAAAGGCAGTTTTCTGTAAAAGCTTTAGAAAGACAACTTTAAGTGCAGAATCTCATAATTACCTTCATAAAACACCTAGGGAGTGGTAAGAACATATTAGTGAGGCAAAGATAAAAGAAAGATAAAAAGTTGAAGAAAAGATAAAAGTCGAAGAAAAGTCTGTAAAGTTTTAATGATAGAAAAACAGACAGAGATTAGTGAACGAACTAGGGCAACATAGTTAGTTCTTGAGTTGTGACTAAGGTTAGGTATTATATGAAAAGTTAAATTGTTTCAGTATAGACTTAATGAACCTATACTTGGGACAAGCTAACTATTCATACCAAAATTTACATAAGCTTTAAATATATACGTTAAGCAGAGAAATCAGAGCAGAATAGAGAAATACAGAGAACAGAGTAATCAGAGTAGAGTAAAGAGATAAAGAGAAGAAGAGTAACATAGATATAAAGGAATGAGTAATCAGAGAAAAGTACAGAGATACAGAGAACAGAGTAACCAGATCAGAGTAAAGAGATACAAAGAAAAGAAAAACCAGAACAGAGTAAAGAGATATAAAGAGAAGAGTAATATAATAAAGAGATATTTATATATATATTAGTTGCTTGATGCAACCCAGAGCTATATTTATATATATTAGTTGCTTGATGCAACCCAAAGCTATATTTATATATATATTAGTTGCTTGACGCAACCCAAAGCTATATTTAATACATATTAGTTGCTTGATGCAACCCAGAGTTTCTGTGGGGATACTAAGTTACCTACAGCCATTTTCTAATTACCCAGAGCAGAGCAGAGTTTCCTGCGTTAAGCAGAGGTCGTCTCGAATGAGTGGCTATTACTATCCTTTAGGAACGGAAAATCGTATCTGGGAAATCAGGATTACTCCTGACCGGATAAATGTCGGGATTGCATGCAGCCAACCGACACATGAGCTCATGGCCTGCGCTAGGGCTAGACATGCATCATTCTTGTCTGCGCATCATTCTCTGTTGCATTCCTTTCTGTGTGTGATCTATTTCCTTATGTTTGTTTGCTTGTATGCTATTTCTGTGTTACATTTTCTTGTATTCTTTTATTTATGTTTTGCTTTCTGTTATCTCTACTTACTCTTTCTATCTTTATCTTCTGTTTACTGCTTCCCTATATTCTATTATTCGTCTACTAATCGACATCGTGTAAATGAATGTAACTAATAACCCTGACCCTACTAAGAACTCCCCAGTTCTTACCCCCTTCTCTCCCTTCCTCCCCTTCAGATGGAATCGGGCATGATATTCTATGAAGTCGAAGACCTATACATTTACGAGGATCCAGTGTACTATGGTTACTACATTCTGAGTGCGGAGCTTCGTATGAGATGTTATACATTACAAAACCATCTCTTCCAACATCCTTTGTGTAGTCCGCTTTTTAATCCTGATGATCCCTACGACTTTCCCTTATCCTGGTTACACCCTAATGCACCTGGACCTCCTTTTCCCGATGATCACGGACACTCTATACCAGCTCAACCCTTGAATGAGGTGGCACCAGAGCCTATCGTTTTTGATGAGCCCAAGATAGCTGGAGAGTACGTACATGTGATTCTACCAGAGTGGGACCTTCCCCCTGAGCCAATCTTAGACTTTCCATAGCTTACTAAGTCGGCTCTACCGGATGACAGGGTAGCTCCGATATACGCAAACAGACCTGTGCTCGCGAATGGTTTTGTACATAGTGACAGCAGTGTTTCTGGTGGATCTGAGTGTATAGTTGTAGCCGCAAACGATGAGGAGGAAGAGGATCCCTGAGATAGAGATAGAGCAGAATGAGGAGATGGGCGAGCCTCACGATGATATTTTGAACGGCCACGTGTAGATATAGTTTGACAGCCGTAGGGGTATTCTTTTGATGACACTCTAGTTTGATATTATCTATTAGTTGGTCTCTCACTTGTGTTATTACACCCGAGAGCTAGGAGCTATATAGTGGTTAGGCTAGCCTGGGTGCCAGTTTAGCGGCTTTTTTTGTATAGGCCAGGCCCTGGGAGTGTCGTGTATATATTAGCTACGTAGGTTGACGAGGATGTAAACTGACTTGATCTTGTGTAAAAGCTACATGTTTTGATATAGTGTACATGATGTATATTATCTGCTATATTCCTATATTTCTCTATGCTTGCTTTTATTGCTTTCAATGTATGCTTGTTTATTCTTACATTATCATCCGCAGCGAATAAAAAAAAAGTTACTCGTTAAATTGGCAATGTTCTAACAAGGCACAGGCTCATATATTAAATAATAGATAATAGTTAGGAAGGACAAGTTAGTAACACTTAGCTTCTTGTATGACCATGGCATACTGGGAGTTGGGTCGTTACATATCAGCAGCTAGCAGATTACTCAGGGTTTTGTGATTTTTGAAAAATCTTTTATAAATCTCCTATAGAATCCTGCATGCCCCAGAAAGCTTCTGATTGCCTTAACACTAGCAGGTGGTGGTAATTTTTCAATTACCTCTACCTTATCTTGATCCACCTCTATTTCTTTGTTCGAAATTTTATGCCCAAGGACAATTCCTTCAGTCACCATAAAGTGACATTTTTCCTAGTTTAAAACCAGGTTAGTCTCTTGGCACCTTTTTCAAAACAAGTGCTATGATCAAGACAGGAGCTGAATGAATCTCCAAATACTGAGAAGTCATCCATGAAGACTTCTAGAAATTTCTCCACCATATCAGAGAAGATAGAAAGCATGCATCTCTGAAAGGTTGCAGGTGCATTGCACAGATCAAAAGGCATCCTTCTGTAGGCAAATACTCCAGATGGACATGTGAATGCTGTTTTCTCTTGATCCTTAGGATCTACTGCAATTTGGTTATAACCTGAATAGCCATCCAAAAAGCAGTAATAGTCATGACCTGCTAGTCTTTCTAGCATCTGGTCTATGAATGGTAAAGGAAAATAATCCTTTCTGGTGGCTGTATTGAGCCTTCTGTAGTCAATACACATACCCCACCCTATAACTGTTCTTGTAGGAACCAGTTCATTTTTTTCATTATGAATCACTGTCATACCTCGCTTCTTTGGGACGACTTGGACAGGGCTCACCCAGGGGCTATCAGAAATAGGATAAATAATCCTAGCCTCTAGTAATTTGGTAACCTCTTTCTGCTCCACATCCTTCATGGCCGGATTTAACTGCTGACGATCTGATTTCTATCGGTGAAGAATTTTCACAAATATTATTGCGTTGTAAGTATAGTTTCTAAACCAACAGAGAATCCTTTCGTACAAAAGTTTTGGTTGTCACTTAAGCAAATCCAATAAAATTTATAACCGAAGTATTTAAACCTCGGGTCGTATCTCAAGGAATTGCAGGGAAGTATGATTTATTATTGGTTATGGAAAATAGTGTTTTTGGGTTTTTGAAAAAGGTTTGAATGAGAAAAATAGATTGCAGGAATTAATAAATCAATAGCTAATAAAACTCTTGGCACGGTATAAAAATTAGAAGTCCTATCCTAGTTATCCTTATCAATGGTGATGAGAATTATATTTTGCTCCCCACTAAGTTAACCTCTAACTATGAAGGTAAGTCAAGTGGATAAATCAATTTAACACCTAAAGTCCTAGTCAACTCCTAAGGAAAGACTAGAGTTATAGGAATTTAAATCAATCAGCAAAGATAACAATTATCAATCACGATGAGTTTGACAACTCGAGAGTTACCAATTAATCAACCAAAGCCAAAAGGGAAAAATCTA
The DNA here is from genome assembly GCF_000816755.2 of Arachis ipaensis. Classification (NCBI taxonomy): domain Eukaryota; kingdom Viridiplantae; phylum Streptophyta; class Magnoliopsida; order Fabales; family Fabaceae; genus Arachis; species Arachis ipaensis. The sequence goes on from NC_029791.2 coordinate 79,756,099, forward strand.
AATTATTTAGATAAATAAAGGAAAGCAATCATAATTCTGAAATACCTCAAATTCCATTAATAAAAGAAAATCAATCCAAACATAAAGAGTTCATAAACTAAATTGAGAAAATAAATAAAAGGAATATTAAACTGGAAATTGAGAAGAAGAAATCCTAATTCCTTTAAGAGGAATCCTAATCCTAAATCCTAAGAGAGAGGAGAGAACCTCTCTCTCTAAAAACTACATCTAAATCTAAAATTCTGAATTGTGAATGTAGGATAAGTTGTCCCCCTTTGATTCCTCCATTCTCTGGCTTATATTCTGTGTTTCTCGATTCAGAATTGGGCCGAAAAAGGGTCCAGAAATCGCTGGGGGCATTTTCTGCAGATTCTGGTATGTGGCGCCTGTCACGCATTCGCGTGGGTAACGCGTTTGCGTCATCTGGGAGTTTTCCTTGTCATGCATACGTGTCGGTCATGCGTACGCGTCATTTACGTTCTGCTCAAGGCACGCGTCCGCGTCAGTCACGCGTGCGCGTCGATGCCTTTTCACGCTAGGCACGCGGCCGCGTCATCCATGCGTTCGCGTCGCTACCTTTTCTTCAAAACTCCATTTTTGTGCTTTCCTTCCATTTTTGTATGTTTCCTCTCCGTAAGCCATTCATGCCCTATGAAACCTGAAAATACTTAACACACAAATCACGGCATCGAATGGTAATAAAGGATAATTAAAAATTAATATTTTTAAAGCATAAGAAAACATGTTTTCACATATATCATAAAGTAAGGAAGGAAAAGTAAAACCATGCAATTTACATGAATAAGTGGGTGAAGGGTTGAGTAAATCACTTAAATTGAGCACAAAATACTTCATAAAATATGGGTTTATCAACTGCCTCTGTGGTTGAACCACTGGCTTAGCATCATCCTCTAACAGAATCTTGTGCATGCATCTGGCGGGGCTAATGCCCTTAAGGTCACTTATGGACCACCCAAGAGCTGTCTTGTGTGTCCTTAGCACCTAAAGTAGTGCTTTCTCTTCCTGTGGCTCTAAGGCAGAGCTTATGATCACAGGAAAAGTGTCATCTTCTCCTAGAAACGCATATTTCAGGGATGGTGGTAGTGGTTTGAGCTCAGGTTTAGGAGGCCTCTCCTCTTCCTGAGGAGCTTTCAGAGGTTCTTCCGTTTTCTCTGGTTCCTCCAGATCAGGCTTAACATCTTTAAAGATGTCCTCTAGCTCTGATTCAAGACTCTCAATCATATTGATCTCTTCCACCAAGTTGTCAATAATATCAACGCTCATGCAGTCATTTGATGTGCCTAGATGCTGCATGGCTTTGACAGCATTTAACTTGAGCTCATCCTCTTTGACTCTCAGGGTCACTTCCCCTTTTTGTACATCAATGAGAGTTTGTCCAGTTGCTAGGAAGGGTCTTCCTAGAATGAGAGTTGCAATCTTGAGCTCCTTCATTTCCAGCACTACAAAGTCAGTTGGAAAGGCAAATGGCCCAACCTTGACAATCATGTCCTCAATTATGCCTGATGGATATTTAATGGAGCCATCAGCGAGTTGGAGGCATATTAGGGTTGGTTTGACTTCTTCAGTCAAGCCAAGCTTTCTGATAGTGGATACAGGTATTAGGTTGATACTTGCCCCAAGGTCACATAGAGCTGTCTTGGTACAAGCACCCTCTAATGTGCATGGTATCATAAAGCTTCTGGGATCTTTAAGATTCTCTGTTAAGCTTTTCAGAATGACTGCACTGCATTCTCTAGTGAGGAAAACTTTTTCAGTTTCTCTCCAATCCTTCTTATGACTTAAGATCTCTTTCATGAACTTAGAATAAGAGGGTATTTGCTAAAGTGCCTCTACAAACGAGATCTTTATTTCAAGAGTCCTGAGATAGTCTACAAAGTGGGCAAATTGCTTATCCTGTTCCGCTTGGCAGAGTTTCTGAGGATAAGGCATCTTGGCTTTGTATTCCTGATGAGCGGATAATTTATACGCTTTTTGGCATTATTTTTACTCAGTTTTCAGTATAATTTAATTAGTTTTTAGTATATTTTTATTAGTTTTTAATTAAAATTCACATTTCTGAACTTTACTATGAGTTTGTGTGTTTTTCTGTGATTTCAGGTATTTTCTGGTTGAAATTGAGGGACTTGAGCAAAAATCAGATTCAGAGGTTGAAGAAGGACTGCAGATGTTGTTGGATTCTGACCTCCCTACACTCAAAGTGGATTTTCTGGAGCTACGGAACTTCCAATGATGCGCTCTCAATTGCGTTGGAAAGTAGACATCCAGGGCTTTCCAGCAGTATATAATCGTCCATACTTTGCCCAAGTTTAGACGACACAAACTGGCATTCAACGCCAGTTCCATGCTGCATTCTGGAGTTAAATGCCAGAAACAGGTTGCAAAATGGAGTTAAATGCCAGAAACAGGTTACAAACTGGCGTTCAACTCCAAGAGAAGCCTCTACATGTGTAAACTCAATGCTCAGCCCAAGCACACACCAAGTGGGCCCCGGAAGTGGATTTCTGCAACATTTACTCATTTCTGTAAACCCTAGTAACTAGTTTAGCATAAATAGGACTTTTTACTATTGTATTTACATCTTTGATTAGTTTTAATGCTATCTTAGACTTCCATGGGGACTGGCCATTCGGCCATGCCTGGACCATTATCACTTATGTATTTTCAAATGGTAGAGTTTCTACACACCATAGATTAAGGTGTGGAGCTCTACTGTTCCTCATGAATTAATACAAAGTACTATTATTTTTCTATTCAATTCAAGCTTATTCCTATTCTAAGATATCCATTCGCACCCAAGAATATGATGAATGTGATGATTTTGTGACGCTCATCATCATTCTCACTTATGAACGCGTGCCTGACAAACACTTCCGTTCTACATGCAAACAAGCTAGAATGAATATCTCTTAGATATCTAATACAGAGGACCGAGTCTGAGATATTAGAATCTTCGTGGTATAAGTTAGAACCCATGGATGGCCATTCTTGAGATTCGAAAAGTATAAACCTTGTCTGTGGTATTCCGAGTAGGATCTGGAAGTAGTGACAGACGCAAAAGGATAGTAAATCCTATTCCAGTATGATCGAGAACCGACAGATGATTAGCCATGCAGTGACAGCGCATTGGACCATTTTCACAGAGAGGATGGGATATAGCCATTGACAACGGTGATGCCCTACATAAAGCTTGCCATGGAAAGGAGTAGAAATGGTTGGATGAAGACAGTAGGAAAGCAGAGGTTCAGTGGAACGAAAGCATCTCTATACGCTTATCTGAAATTCTCACTAATGAATTACATAAGTATCTCTATCCTAGTTTATGTTTTATTTATCTTTTAATTATTAAAACTCTATATCCATTTGAATCCGCCTGACTGAGATTTACAAGGTGACCATAGCTTGCTTCAAGCCGACAATCTCCGTGGGATCGACCCTTACTCACGTAAGGTTTATTACTTGGATGACCCAGTGCACTTGCTGGTTAGTTGTGCGATGTTGTGACAAAGAATTAAGATTATGAACGTGCATATTGATTTTTTAGCGCCGTTACCAAGGAATGGAACCGTCACGATTTCTGCGCACCATGTTTTTGGCGCCGTTGCCGGGGATTGTTCGAGTTTGGACAACTGACGGTTCATCTTGTTGCTCAGATTAGGTAATTTTATTTTAATTTTAAGTCTTTGTTTTTATTCTTTTTATTTTTGAAAACTTTTTAAAAAAAAAATACTTCTTCTTTTTCGTTTTTCCCAAAATAATTTTCGAAAAAACCGAAAAAAATAACAAAATCATAAAATCAAAAATATTTTTGTGTTTCTTGTTTGAGTCTAGAGTCAAGTTTTAAGTTTGGTGTCAATTGCATCTTTTTGATTTTCTAAAAAAAAAATTTATTTTCGAAAATTTCATGCGTTGCATTCTTCATGATCTTCAAGTTGTTCTTGGCCAGTCTTCTTGTTTGATCTTCATATTTTCTTGTTTTGTGTCTTTTCTTGTTTTTCATATGCATTCTTGAAACATTAATGTCTAAAGAATAAAAATTTTTAAGTTTGGTGTCCTGCATGTTTTCTTTTTGTTGAAAATTTTCCAAAAATAAGTTCTTGGTGTTCATCTTGACATTCATAGTGTTCTTGCATGCATCACATGTTTTGATCCAAAATTCTCATGCATTGAGTCTTTTTGATGTTTTTCTCTTTCTTTATTAAAATTCAAAAATCAAAAAAATATCTTTCCCTTTTTCACTCATAAATTTTCGAAAATTTGAGTTGACTTTTCAAAACTTTTTATAATTTAGTTGTTTCTTATGAGTCAAATCAAATTTTCAATTTAAAAATTATATATTTTTCAATTCTTTTTCAAAAATTAAATCTTTTCAATTTTTCTTTCATATTTTCGAAAATTTCAAATTAATTTTCAAAATCTTTTTCTTATTTTTATTCTATATTTTCGAATTCAATGCTAACAATTAATGTGATTGATTCAAAAATATTAAGTTGTTACTTGCCTAATAAGAAAGGTTCAATCTTTAAATTTTAAAATCAAATCTTTTTGTTTCTTGTTAGTCAAGTAATCAACTTTAATTTTCAAAATCAAATATTTTTAAATTTCTTTTTCAAATCTTTTTCAAAATAAATTTCAATCACATCTTTTTCAAAATCAATTTCAAAGTCTTTTCTAACTTCTTATCTTTTCAAATTTAATTTTCAAATCTTTTTCAATTAATCGTATCTCTTTGTTTCAATCATATCTTTTTCAAAACTACCTAACTAATTCTCTCTCTAATTTTCGAAAATCCCTTCCCTCTTTTTCAAAAAAAAAATTCCTTTTTAATTAATTAATTGTTTTAAAAATCTAATTTAATTTAATTTCAATTTTAATTTTCGAATTTTAAATTTAATTTTAAATATTTTTATTCTAATTTAATTAATTTTCGAAAATTCTTCTCTCTCACCTCCTTCTAATTATTTATTTATCTACTAACACTTCACTTCTTCTTAAAAATTCAAACCCTCTCCCTCTCTCTGTGTTCGAATTTTTTCTCTTCTCCTTCTTACATTCTTCTCTTCTTATACTTGCATAAGGAATCTCTATACTGTGATATAGAGGATTCCATATTTTCTTTTGTGTTCTCTTCTTTTTCATATGAGCAGGAACAAGGATAAGAACATTCTTGTTGAAGCCGATCCTGAACCTGAAAGGACTCTGAAGAGGAAGCTAAGGGAAGCTAAGGCACAACTCTCTGGAGAAAATCTAACAGAAATTTTCGAAAAAGAAGGAGACATGGCCGAAAATAATAACAATGCAAGGAAGATGCTTGGTGACTTTACTGCACCAAATTCCAATTTACATGGAAGAAGCATCTCAATCCCTGCCATTGGAGCAAACAACTTTGAGCTGAAACCTCAATTAGTTTCTTTGATGCAACAGAATTGCAAGTTTTATGGACTTCCATCAGAAAATCCTTTTCAGTTCTTAACTGAATTCTTGTAGATTTATGATACTGTTAAGACCAATGGGGTTGATCCCGAGGTCTACAGGCTTATGCTTTTCCCGTTTGCTGTAAGAGACAGAGCTAGAGTATGGTTGGACTCTCAACCTAAAGACAGCCTGAACTCTTGGGATAAGCTGGTCACGGCTTTCTTAGCCAAGTTCTTTCCTCCTCAAAAGCTTAGCAAGCTTAGAGTGGATGTTCAAACCTTCAGACAGAAAGAAGGAGAATCCCTCTATGAAGCTTGGGAAAGATACAAGGAACTGACCAAAAAGTGTCCTTCTGACATGCTTTCAGAATGGACCATCCTTGATATATTCTATGATGGTCTGTCTGAGTTATCAAAGATGTCACTGGACCATTCTGCATGTGGATCTATCCACCTAAAGAAAATGCCTGCAGAAGCTCAAGAACTCATTGACATGGTTGGAAATAACCAGTTTGTACACTTCTGAAAGGAATCCTGTGAGTAATGCGACGCCTATGAGGAAGGGAGTTCTTAAAATTGATACTCTGAATGCCATATTAGCTCAGAATAAAATATTGACTCAGCAAGTCAATATGATTTCTCAGAGTCTGAATGGATTGAAGGAATCATCCAACAGTACTAAAGAGGCCTCTTCTGAAGAAGCTTATGATCCTAAGAACCCTGCAATAGCAGAAGTGAATTACATGGGTGAACCCTATGGAAACACCTATAATTCCTCATGGAGAAATCATCCAAATTTCTCATGGAAGGATCAACAAAAGCCTCAACAAGGCTTTAACAATGATGGAAGAAACAGGTTTACCAATAGCAAGCCTTTTCCATCATCCACTCAGCAAAAGACAGAGAGTCCTGAGCAGGATCCATCTAGCTTAGCAAATATAGTCTCTGATCTATCTAAGGCCACTTTAAGTTTCATGAATGAAACAAGGTCCTCCATTAGAAATCTGGAGGCATAAGTGGACCAGCTGAGTAAAAGGGTCACTGAAACCCCTCCTAGTACTCTCCCAAGCAATACAGAAGAGAATCCAAAAAGAGAGTGCAAGGTCATTGATCAACCAACATGGCCGAACCTACAAGGGAGGGAGAGGACGTGAATCCCAGTGAGGAAGACCTCCTGGGACGTCTAGTGATCAACAAGGAGTTTCCCTCTGAGGAACCAAAGGAATCTGAGACTCATCTAGAGACCATAGAGATTCCATTGAACCTCTTTATGCCATTCATGAGCTCTGATGAGTATTCTTCTTCTGAAGAGAATGAAGATGTTACTGAAGAGCAAGTTTCCAAGTACCTTGGTGCAATCATGAAGCTAAATGCCAAATTATTTGGTAATGAGACTTGGGAAGATGAACCTCCCTTGCTCATCAATGAAATAAGTGATCTAGATCAACTGAGATTACCTCAGAAGAAACAGGATCCTGGAAAGTTCTTAATACCTTGTACCATAGGCACCATGACCTTTGAGAAGGCTCTATGTGACCTTGGATCAGGGATAAACCTCATGCTACTCTCTGTAATGGAGAAACTGGGAATCTTTGAGGTGTAAGTTGCCAGAATCTCATTAGAGATGGCAGACAACTCCAGAAAACAGGCTTATGGACAAGTAGAAGACGTGCTAGTAAAGGTTGAAGGCCTTTACATCCCTGCTGATTTCATAATCCTGGATACTGGAAAGGATGAGGATGAATCCATCATCCTTGGAAGACCTTTCCTAGCCACAGCAAGAGCTGTGATTGATGTGGACAGAGGAGAGTTAGTCCTTCAACTGAATGAGGACAACCTTGTGTTTAAAACTCAAGGATCTCCTTCTGTAACCATGGAGAGGAAGCATGAAAAGCTTCTCTCACTGCAGAGTCAACCAAAGCCCTCAAAGTCAAACTCTAAGTTTGGTGTTGGGAGGCCACAATCAAACTCTAAGTTTGGTGTTAAACCCCACATTCAAACTCTAAGTTTGGTGTTGGGAGGTTCCATCCTTGCTCTGAACATCTGTGAGGCTCCATGAGAGCTCACTGTCAAGCTATTGACATTAAAGAAGTGCTTGTTGGGAGGCAACCCAATGTTATCTAATTATATTTATTTATTTTTTATTGTTATTTTATGTTTTCTTTAGGTTGATGATCATGTGAAGTCACAAAAATTACTGAAAAATCAAGAACAGAATGAAAAATAGAATAAAAAATAGCACACGCTGGAGGAAGAGCAGTGTGGCGTTAAACGCCAGAAACAAGCATCTGTCTGGCGTTTAACGCCAGAAACAAGCATCTGCCTGGCGTTAAACGCCAGAAACAGGCTACATTTGGGCGTTTAACACCAGAAACAAGCAGTAGTCTCGCGTTAAACGCCAGGATTGCACAGCAAGGGCGTTTTACATGCCTAATTGGAGCAGGGATGTTAAGTCCTTGACCCACTTGATCTGTGGACCCCACAGAATTCCCTCAAGATCTGTGGACCACACAGGATCCCCTCAGGATCTGTGGACCCCACAAGATCCCTACCTTTTCTTATCTCCTCTTCACACCTTTTCATAACCCTCTTCCCCAAATACCCTTTACCAATCACCTCAATCCCTCTTTCCCATCACCCCCTCACCACTCACATCCATCTTCTCTTCCCCATAAACCCCACCTACCTCTAAAATTCAAATTCTTTTCCCTCCCAAACCCAACCCTAATGGCCGAACCCTAAACCCCTCCCCACTTCTATATAAACCCCTCATTCCTTCTTCTATTTCACACAACACAACCCTCTCTTCTTCCACTTGGCCGAAACCTACTCTCTATCCCTCTCCTCTATTTCTCTTCTTCTTCTACTTCTTTCTTTCTTCTTTTGCTTAGGGACGAGCAAACATTTTAAGTTTGGTGTGGTAAAAGCATAGCTTTTTGTTTTTCCATAACCATTTATGGCACCTAAGACCAGAGAAACCTCTAAAAAGAGGAAAGGGAATGTAATTGCTTCCACCTCTGAGTCATGGAAGATGGAGAGATTCATCTTAAAGGTCCATCAAGACCACTTCTATGAAGTTGTGGCCAAGAAGAAAGTGATCCCTAAGGTTCCTTTCAAGCTTAAGAAGAATGAGTATCCAGAGATCCGACTTGAAATCCAAAGAAGAGGTTGGGAAGTTCTCACCAACCCCATTCAACAAGTCGGGATCCTAATGGTTCAAGAGTTCTATGCAAATGCATGGATCACTAGGAACTCATAGACATATGTGAGGAAGGAGCTCAATGGAAAATTGACTCAAGAGGCAAGCCGGTTCAATTAAGAAGGCATGACCTCAAACCAGTGGCTAGGGGATGGCTAGAGTTCATTCAATGCTCAATCATTCCTACTAGTAACCGGTCTGAAGTTACTATAGACCGGGCCATCATGATCCATAGTGTCATGATTGGAGAAGAGGTGGAAGTTCATGAGATTATACCTCAAGAACTCTACAAGGTGGCTGACAAGTCCTCCACTTGGGCAAGGTTAGCCTTTCCTCACCTCATTTGCCACCTCTGCAATTCGGCTAGAATTGACATAGAGGGAGACATCCTCATTGAAGAGGGCAAGCCCATCACTAAGAAAAGGATGGAGCAAATAAGAGATCATGGACCTCAACATGAGCATGAGGAAATTCCTTACCATGAAATCCCTGAGATGCCTCAGGGGATGCACTTTCCTCCACAGAATTATTGTGAACAAATCAACACTTCCCTAGGAGAATTAAGTTCCAACATGGAACAACTAAGGGTGGAGCATCAAGAGCACTCCATCATCCTCCATGAAATTAGAGAAGATCAAAGAGCTATGAGGGAGGAGCAAGAAAGACAACGAAGAGACATAGAGGAGCTCAAGAGCACCATTGGTTCTTCAAGAAAAGGAAGACGCCACCCTTACTAAGGTGGACTAATTCCTTAATCTCCTTGTTTATTTATTTTCCTGTTTTTCGATTTTTGAGCTTTATGTTTATTTATATTTGTGTCTTATTACATGATCATTAGTGTCTAAGTGTCTATGCCTTAAAGTTATGAAGCTAGTTTAATTATTTTGATGTGGTGACAATACTTTTTGTTTTTTGAATGAATGCTTGAATAGTGCATATGTCTTTTGAAGTTGATGTTTATGAATGTTAAATATGTTGGCTCTTGAAGAATAAGGAAAAAGGAGACATGTTATTTATAATATGAAAAATCATAAAAATGATTCTTGAAGCAAGAAAAAGCAGTGAATACAAAAGCTTGCAGAAAAAAAAAAGAAAAAAAATAGCAAAAAAAAAGAAAGAAAAAGAAAAAGCAAGCAAACAAAAGCCAAAAGCTCTTAAAACCAAAAGGCAAGAGCAAAAAGCCAATAGCCCTTAAAACCAAAAGGCAAGGGTAATAAAAATGATCCAAGGCTTTGAGCATCAGTGGATAGGAGGGCCTAAAGGAATAAAATCCTGGCCTAAGCGGATAAACCAAGCTGTCCCTAACCATGTGCTTGTGGCGTGAAGGTGTCAAGTGAAAACTTGAGACTGAGCGGTTAAAGTCAAGGTCCAAAGCAAAAAAAGAGTGTGCTTAAGAACCCTGGACACCTCTAATTGGGGACTTTAGCAAAGCTGTTTGATTCAGAGGTTGAAGAAGGACTGCAGATACTATTGGATTCTGACCTCCCTGCACTCAAAGTGGATTTTCTGTAGCTACAGAACTTCAAATGATGCACTCTCAATTGTGTTGGAAAGTAGACATCCAGGGCTTTCCAACAATATATAATAGTCTATACGTTGCCAGTTCCATGTTGCATTCTGGAGTTAAACGCCAGAAACAGGTTGCAAAGTGGAGTTAAACGCCAGAAACAGGTTACAAACTGGCGTTCAACTCCAAGAGAAGCCTCTACACGTGTAAAGCTCAATGCTCAGCCCAAGCACACACCAAGTGGGCCCCGAAAGTGGATTTCTGTAACATTTACTCATTTCTGTAAACCCTAGTAACTAGTTTAGCATAAATAAGACTTTTTACTATTGTATTTACATCTTTGATTAGTTTTTATGATATCTTAGACTTCCATGGGGGCTGGCCATTCGGCCATGCCTGGACCATTATCACTTATGTATTTTCAAACGGTAGAGTTTCTACACACCATAGATTAAGGTGTGGAGCTCTGCTGTTCCTCATGAATTAATACAAAGTACTACTATTTTTCTATTCAATTCAAGCTTATTCCTATTCTAAGATATCCATTCACACCCAAGAACATGATGAATGTGATGATTATGTGACGCTCATCATCATTCTCACTTATGAACGCGTGCCTGACAAACACTTCCATTCTACATGCAAACTGTAATACCCGGTCTAACTGAAATTAATTAAATAATAAGTTAAATAAGAGCGAATATGGTTGGAAGATTTGGCAATTGGAATTTGATAATTCAAATATGATATTTGGATTCAGTGAATTTTTTCGAGTCGGAAAACATAGTTTTCTGCGTAAAAGCGCGCAGTGGAATTTTGACCGGCAGTACTGGCTGAGATCTGTCTGGTACTACAGCTGAGGAAATTGATTATGGGTAAATAAGATTAATAAATGAGGAACTATAATTAGGGAAGGTAGAAATATTTAAAGTGCAATTTAGAGCGCTAATCTTAAAGGTTTTGGCCCAAAATTGGGTCAATGGGCAAAAATAAGTGAACCGGGCCTAAGTGGGCCCAAGACCCAACATATATAAACATTAGTTATGAGTATTTCAGCTCATTTTGCCCTAAAGAAGGGGTGTTGGGCGCTGAAATTGGGAAGAGAGAAGAGAAGAGAGAAAACCTAACTCTCTTTGATCTTCAAACCACCATAACTTGAGCTACGGAGCTCCGATTGACGAGCCGTTTGCGGCAACACGTTGCTCTTCTCATCCTCTACAATTCTATCTAAGTTTTGTGGTGAGTATTCCATTCATCTCTGCCCAGTTTTCGAAATTCCCCACTGTTACACGTTTTTGGGTAGTTAGTGTTGAAATCTTGTGATTTTGGGTGTTTAGGGATACTCCACCTTGGATTCTAAGTGGGTTCTATCCCTACTTCATATGGGCTGAGGTAAGAAGTGCTCAAACCCTTGTGATTTGTCATTTTTATGAGCCCTAGGTTGATGTATGTATGTGACATTGGTTGTGTTAGTGTATTTGGTGATGTTGGTGCACAATTGGGAGATTGGTATTGCTTGAGGAGCTTTGGTAAGGCTTGGAGCTAAGGTTGGTGAAGAATTCCAAAGAAGAGGCTCAATTGGTTTGGCTACAAGATTTGATGGTATGATGATGCATTAGAGATATGTATGTTGTGATATATGCTTGGGGAATGATTAAGGTTTATTTGTGGGTGAAATCACGTGATAGTGAGTATGATATTGATTACATATAATGATGGTTGATTGGAAATGGTATTATTGGAAATTGGGATGAGGAAGGATGTATGACATGAAAGCTTGGAGTTGAGCTGTGATTAGTGGTAATTGGCTTGGCAGAGGGAGAGGATAGTGATGGATGGAATTTTCGAGGGCGAAAATTTCTGTTAGGGGGGTAGAATGTAATACCCGGTCTAACCGAAATTAATTAAATAATAAGTTAAATAAGAGAGAATATGGTTGGAAGATTTGGCAATTGGAATTTGATAATTCAAATATGATATTTGGATTCAGTGAATTTTTTCGAGTCAGAAAACATAGTTTTCTGCGTAAAAGCGCGCAGTGGAATTTTGACCGGCAGTACTGGCTGAGATCTGTCTGGTACTACAGCTGAGGAAATTGATTATGGGTAAATAAGATTAATAAATGAGGAACTATAATTAGGGAAGGTAGAAATATTTAAAGTGCAATTTAGAGCGCTAATCTTAAAGGTTTTGGCCCAAAATTGGGTCAATGGGCAAAAATAAGTGAACCGGGCCTAAGTGGGCCCAAGATCCAACATATATAAACATTAGTTATGAGTATTTCAGCTCATTTTGCCCTAAAGAAGGGGTGTTGGGCGCTGAAATTGGGAAGAGAGAAGAAAAGAGAGAAAACCTAACTCTCTTTGATCTTCAAACCACCATAACTTGAGCTACGGAGCTCCGATTGACGAGCCGTTTGCGGCCACGCGTTGCTCTTCTCATCCTCTACAATTCTATCTAAGTTTTGTGGTGAGTATTCCATTCATCTCTGCCCAGTTTTCGAAATTCCCCACTGTTACACGTTTTTGGGTAGTTAGTGTTGAAATCTTGTGATTTTGGGTGTTTAGGGATACTCCACCATGGATTCTAAGTGGGTTCTATCCCTACTTCATATGGGCTGAGGTAAGAAGTGCTCAAACCCTTGTGATTTGTCATTTTTATGAGCCCTAGGTTGATGTATGTATGTGACATTGGTTATGTTAGTGTATTTGGTGATGTTGGTGCACAATTGGGAGATCGGTATTGCTTGAGGAGCTTTGGTAAGGCTTGGAGCTAAGGTTGGTGAAGAATTCCAAAGAAGAGGCTCAATTGGTTTGGCTACAAGAGGTACGGTTTAAGTTTCATTTAAGTACCATGTGTTGTGATGAGAATTCCTAGGCTAGA
>NC_029791.2:79769163-79825217 GCF_000816755.2 Arachis ipaensis
TTTTGTGCCTGGGGCGCAAGAGCACCCACGCGTACGCGTGGTTGACGCTTGTGCGTGGTTTGGCTATTTTTCAACCCGCGCGTCCGCGCGTATGACGCTTGCGCGTCGATGAGTTTTGTGGCCATCCACGCGTGCGCGTGGAGTGCGCGTAAGTTGTGCCAGTTTTGTGCCTGGGGCGCAAGAGCACCCACGCGTACGCGTGGCTGACGCTTGCGCGTGGTTTGGCTATTTTTCAACCCGCGCGTCCACGCGTATGACGCTTACGCATCGATGAGTTTTGTGGCCATCCACGCGTGCGCGTGGAGTGCGCGTACGCGTGGCCCTGTTTTCATGCCAAAGTTGATTTTTGAGTTTTAAAAGCCAAATCTCATACTTCTAAGCCTCCGATCTCACCTCTTATGTATTAAGTCATTCTGATATGCCTAGCAATGAGCTAGGAAATGTGGTAACTTGTGAGTGAAGCAAGGGGAAAAGTTATGATCAATGATGATCAAAGATGATTATATGAGATATGGAGGATGACGGTGGAAGTACCGTGTATGCCATGAGCCGGAGGGCTATATTTATTGATAAATGGATATGTTAAATGGATAATAATGAAAAAATATTGAAATGTGATGTGCGACCCCGGGTAGTAGGCAGTGGCGTTATCCACTTGCTCTGGGTATGAGACGGGAAAGGAGGATTATGATAAACGAGTTTGTGATACCTGGGTAGTAGCAAGGGTCGTGGTTCGTCCCGCTTGCTCCGGGTCATTGTCTGAGGATTGATAATAATGAAGGGTGATTATGAATAAATGTTTATTTGTGATACTTGGGTAGTAGCAATGGAAGTTATGATCAATGATGATCAAAGATGATTATATGAGATATGGAGGATGACGGTGGAAGTACCGTGTATGCCATGAGCCGGAGGGCTATATTTATTGATAAATGGCCCGTTCTTGATTGGACCATGAGCCGGATGGCTGAGTTATTGCCGGGTTATGGCAAAGCCATTATTGTTTATGGCTGAGTATAAATGCATATATGATTAATGAATGAATATGTTAAATGGATAATAATGAAAAAATATTGAAATGTGATGTGCGACCCCGGGTAGTAGGCAGTGGCGTTATCCACTTGCTCCGGGTATGAGACGGGAAAGGAGGATTATGATAAACGAGTTTAATCGTGGGGTTTTTAAATGTGTATTTGTGATACCTGGGTAGTAGCAAGGGTCGTGGTTCGTCCCGCTTGCTCCGGGTCATTGTCTGAGGATTGATAATAATGAAGGGTGATTATGAATAAATGTTTATTTGTGATACTTGGATAGTAGCAAGGTTCTACTTGTATCATGTTTGTGTATTACTTGCCTGTATTGCTTGTGTGTGTACAACTGAGAGGCCCCTCATGCTGGTGTCGGTGGGTGTGAGGGCTGTTCTTGATGGGATGAATTGATGATGCGATTGCATGATGATGTATTGATATAGAACTGCTGAGGCAGAATAACTGGTGATGGTTTTGCTTATGATTCTGAGTCTGATTCGTGGAAGAGTCAGCGAGTTGGGAAACATGTGAAACATGAATTGAATTTAGCACTCCCTTATGACAGTTGCCTATTCATGGATTAGTGAGAACCTAGGATGAATAATTGGTGAAGAAGTTTAGGATGCTTAGTGAGTTTTTGTTGCAGTACATTGAATTTATTTGGCACTTTTACTGTACTGGGAACCCATGGGCCCGGGGTTCTCATTCCGTATATATTTCTTGTTTTTCAGATACAGGTCCAGGTGCTCAGAAGTGAGTTGTGGGTCGTCTGAGAGACGGCGAAGATCTTTATTTCCTCTACTTTGTGTTTTGATGAGAATCTCTCCACCTTTGTTTTGGAAAGTTTATATTATGTATTGAACTCTTTGAATTTGCCTATAGAGGCTCTCATGTTTCCTTCGGGAGAGATTAGGATATACTGTTGTCAACTAATTTCATAATGTACTCTAGCCGACCTAAACTTCGCGGGTCGCGACTAGTAGCTACTTACTTATGTTATATATATCTATCTGTTATCTATCTCTTAATCTCCTCTACGCCTTATCCGTATATTGTTTTTGGCTTCACGGTTTATCTTTTGTTGTCGAAACATGAGAGATACGTCTTCGCGATTTTATTTCTACTCTTTTCAGGCTTCTCGATTAATACTCCTTTCGAAATTACCTATATTTATTTATTAAAAATCCACCTGAGAGTCGTACCACCGTAATATCATTGACTTATGACTCGAGCATCCATTTGAATTCGCCTGACTGAGATTTACAAGGTGACCATAGCTTGCTTCAAGTCGATAATCTCTGTGGGATCGACCCTTACTCACGTAAGGTTTATTACTTGGATGACCCAGTGCACTTGCTGGTTAGTTGTGCGGGAACATGAAAGAGATCGTACTATTACGCAGGAACCGGAAATCAACCCGAATAACCCGGTAAACCTTATGGCGGCGTTGGAGAATATGGCTGCGGCTATGCAGGCCACTACAGAGGCTCTTGGGCAACAGATGAACAATAATGGCAATGGCGGAAGGGAAGCTCAGGGCCCGATGACACTGGCAACCTTCTTAAAGGTTAATCCACCTAAGTTCAAGGGAACCACCAATCCGACTGAAGCTTTATTACTTGGATGACCCAGTGCACTTGCTGGTTAGTTGTGCGAAGTTGTGACAAAGAATTAAGATTATGAGCGTGCGTATTGAGTTTTTAGCGCCGTTACCAAGGAATGGAACTGTCATGATTTCTGCGCACCAATTACTCAACCTTAGTTGCTGTAGGTTTATTTCCTACAGCGGTGGTTATAGAAGCCTTCTTAGGAGGGTTACAATCAGCATTTATGGGTGTCTGATCCCTCGTTGGCGTTTGAACGCCAGGATTAGGGGTTGGATG
The DNA here is from genome assembly GCF_000816755.2 of Arachis ipaensis. Lineage (NCBI taxonomy): Eukaryota > Viridiplantae > Streptophyta > Magnoliopsida > Fabales > Fabaceae > Arachis > Arachis ipaensis. Next base: position 79,772,075 of record NC_029791.2, read on the forward strand.
GGCGTTTAACGCCAATTTTCCACCATTTTCTGGCATTTAAACGCCAGAATTGGGCATGGAATGGGCGTTTAACGCCAGTTTTTCACCCTTTTCTGGTGTTTGAACACCAGAAGTGGGCATCCACTGGGCGTTTAACGCTAGTTTCTCACCCTTTTCTGGCGTTTGAATGCTAGAATTATTCCTCTCTGGGCTCTTACTGTCCTCAAAGGAATTTTGGACAGTGGTCTGGTCATCCTCTATTAGTTGTTCCTTTCTTGGCTTTCTGCTATCTTGAGCTGAATTATTCAATGTCTTCCCACTCCTTAGTTGAACATCTTGGCATTCTTCTGTTATCTGTTTAGATAGCTGTTGTTTTGTCTGATTCAATTGTGCTTCCATATTCTTGTTAGTATTTTTAGTGTCTTGGAGCATCTCTTTAAATTCTGCTAACTGTTTTGTCATAAGAAGCAATTGCTGATTAAGTTCAAAAACTTGTTCTTAAGGACTAGGATCAGTAGATATTGCCCTAGCTTCTTCTTTCATAGAGGACTCACTGCTTGAGTACAGATGCTGATTTCTAGCAACTGTATCAATGAGCTCTTGAGCCTCTTCAATTATCTTTCTCATGTGTATAGATCCACCAGCTAATTGATCTAGAGATATTTGAGCTTTTTCTTTAAGCCCATAATAAAAGATGTCTAACTGCACCCACTCTGAAAACATTTTAGAGGGGCATTTCCTTAGCATCCCCCTGTACCTCTCCCAGGCATTGTAAAGAGATTCATTATCCTCTTGTTTAAAGCCTTTGATGTCCAGCCTTAGCTGTGTCATCCTTTTTGGAGGGAAATATTGATTCAGGAATTTATCTGAAAACTGTTTCCATGTTCTTATACTTGCTGTGGGTTGGTTATTTAACCACCTCTTAGCTTGATCTTTTACAGCAAATGGAAATAGTAATAATCGGTAGACATCCTAATCCACTTCTTTATCACGTATTGTGTCAGCAATTTGTAAGAACTGTGCCAGAAACTTAGTAGGTTCTTCCTGTGGAAGACCGGAATACTGGTAATTTTAATGCACCATGATAATGAGCTGAGAATTTAGCTCAAAACTGCTTGCTTTGATGGGAGGTATACAGATGCTACTCCCATATGCAGCCGTAATGGGGTTAGCATTGATGAGTATTTTGGTGAAAAATAAATTTCTCCCAAAACACACAAATCTAACCGGCAAGTGTACCGGGTCGTATCAAGTAATAAAAACTCACGGGAGTGAGGTCGATCCCACAGGGATTGATGGATCAAGCAATTTTAGTGGGTGATTAGTTTAGTCAAGCTGACATTTAGTGAATTGTGTGAAATTGTAGCCAAGAGAATGAAACAGTACACCTTCAATTCTCCACCCAAGACTCAAAAACAAAGAAAATAAAATTTAAAGAGAGCTCTTGAATCCTCGTGCTCCCTTATGGAGCCAGCCTCCTCACAAATATGAAAATGATGCCTTATATAGGCTTTACAAAATGAAAATGAAATTCAAAACAAATTACAATTAAAATGAAATTTCTATTCTAACTATCTCTTGAGTGGTGTCAATTGGGCCCTTGCTCTTGATGGAATTGGGTTGATAAAGGCCTTGGTTGATTGCTCTTGGAGTTGGAGAAAGATCCATTGTGAACCGGGTTGAAAAACATAAAAGCTTGAGTAAAAGTTTGAGCAAAAGTTAGGGGTCTAACTTTTGCTCTAACTTTTCATATCAGCCCCAATGTTTTGCTGATACCCACGTTGGTGCAAAAGTTAGGGGTCTAACTTTTGCTCCAACGTTGGCCTCCCTTATGCATGTTCATGGCGCCAACTTTGTCCTCTTGTCATGTTGCTAATTTTATGCCCAATATAGACTATCATATATGGTTGGAAAGCTCTGAATGTCAGCTTTCTAACCCACTTGGAATCACTTCAATTGGACATCTACAACTCAAGTTATGATCATTTGAAGAGGGCATGGTCGCTGGCTTTGGTGTGCAGCGTTTGAGGTAACGTTTGCCTCAAACGTTGGCGAAAACGCCAGTTCTGGAGGCTCAAACGTATTGTCCACCCCATACTATTATACATTGTTGGAAAGCCCCGGATGTCTACTTTCCAATGCCGTTGAGAGCACATTATTTGGAGCTCTACAGCTCGAGTTATACTCCGTTGAAGGTGCAGAGGTCAGTTGGCCTCACTGCAGGTTGCCACCATGTTCGTTTATGCACATTGCGGGGCAGTTTTATCCCTCAATTTTAGTGTCCACCATGCAGTGCCATATATGCTTGGAAATCTCTTGATTCCTACTTTCTAATGCTTCTTGAATCACCTCATTTGGAGCTCTGTAGCTCAAGTTATTCCTGTTGGAAGTATACCCCTTGTATGCCTTGTGGTGTGTGGCGCCAACGTTAGCCCAAAAGGTAGGGGTCTAACGTTGGCGCAAACTTTTGCTCCTCCCTTTGTATTTTTCTCATGCCAACGTTAGCCCAAAAGTTAGGGGTCTAACGTTGGCGCAAACTTTTGGTGCCCAGGGAGTAATTTTCAAGTTCTAACGTTAGCTTCAAAGTTAGGGGTCTAACTTTGAGGCTAACTTTTCACCCAAAAGTTTGTGCAAAAGTTTGAGGTTAACTTTAGGTCCAACTTTTTGCTTCCTGGTTCAATTTCACTTATTCCATTGTCCTCTCTTTACTCCTAGCCATTCCTTCTTGCTTCACCCTTTCTCCAAGCCTTCTTCACCTATCATTAATCAACTAAACACATCAAAGCTATGCTCAAAATCATGAGATATTCATTCTTTCATAATATGTGACAATTTTAGCATAAAACCTCATGAAATAGCATGAATTCATACATGGTTGATTAAATCAAAGGAAGCATGAAAATCTACCCACTTGGCTTGCTTATGGCTCAAGAAAGTGCATAAAACCTATTGAAAACAAAGGAAAAAGCATAGAAAAACATGACATGGTAACATGTCATCACAACACCAAACTTAAACCTTGCTTGTCCCCAAGCAAGAAAAGAATCATGCAGTAAAGATTGACAATCCAAGGAAAGAAGAATAACAACTCAATGTTCATGGTAAGCTAGTTTTCTAAGCATGCTACAATCACAAAAGAAATGTAAATGATTGATGCTTCCATCTAGTTCAATTTATGAAATCTTTCTTTTATATTTCTTCCTTGAAACAAGCTTTTGATTTTTTTTTATTTAGCTTCTCCTTTTGGGTGCTTTGCCCCCTGAGTTGATAACAAATCTATGACTTCTAAATGCTTTGTTTTCAAGTATTACCACTTGATACATAAGCACCACAAGCATTTGATTAGAGGACTTCATTAAGCTCATTTTTCTTTTCTTTCCTTAACTCTCTAATCATTGATGCTCAGAGCCTTGAGCTTTGAGGGAGTGCTTTTGCACTTTGAGCCTAGCCTTGACTTCTAAGTGTTTTGTTTTCAAGCATTTGGCTTGATACATAAACACCACAAGTACTTAACAAATAAATTGCCATTGGTACTCAGAGCCTTCAGCTTTCTCATTCTTTCCCTTTTTCTTTTCTCGCTTTATTTTTGCATTTGCTTCTTCAAGGTTTTCATGATTTTCAAAAGATTTCACAAAATGTCCTAGATGAAAACTTCAATTAAATAAAATCTACTGCAATTAAGCAACAATCAAACATACTAGCTTCCCAATACTTTTATGCACATGCTAAAATCTTCTTTAATGCCTTGTTTGTTTATGATCATGATACCTTGTTGCTTTTGAATTCACAAAACTCAAGTTGGTAATCATAATGACATAGCACCATGTTGCAATTTAGAAATCAAACTATGCCTTTTCATACACACATGCATACAGAGAAGGTAAAGACAATCATGCAGTTTATAGTGCTTGAAACAAATGAGAGGAAAAAGAACTTTACAACCTTGCAGTTCATCTTCATTATTGTTGTCCTTTTTCCTCTATTCTTCCTCCTTCCCTTGCCAAACTCAAAATACTTGCTCATCATCAAGCAATAATTAGAACAATGGCTATGGGGCTAAGATGTATCATGAATGTCTTACATAATGAAATGTTAGTAGCACATGTGTTTTAAGCAAGCAAAATTAAAGATAATAATCAAGGCACAAGAGACAGAGACATTGTGATTGCAAGCTTAAGAAGGTGAGCATAATACTTTGCATAAAGAATAAGTGGCACACCAAACTTAATGTGACACTTTCGCTTGGAATCAATGCAAGTATCCAGTAAAGATTTGAAGCAAATTATGTTGCATAGCAACACCAAACTTAGAATGCAATCCTATGTTCATTTATTTTGAATTAAAACCAAGCAAATGAAACTGTTCTTTATTAAATACAATCACTGAGCCAAGAATCTGTCATTAATAAAGGTCTCTTGGTGATGTATTAATAAACACAGCAAATAAGCAAACTAAAATGGAAGCATTAAAAACAAAGAATTAACTAAAGTAAACAGAATAACAAAATATCAAACCAAAAGAAAATTAACACTGCAAAGACATTATGGTTATGCAGACAAGTGATGTTGCTGAACGATTTGCATAGAAAAATAGGTGGCACACCAAACTTAGAATCTTGGTGTGTCGCTTTTCATTTTTGATTTGATGCAATCATCCAAAAAGATTGAAAACAATTTGTTGCAAGGCAACAGCAAACTTAGAATGTAACCATATGCCAATTTATTGAATTTTAAACAAAGCAAGGAGAAAAAAATATACCTACTGTCTACCTGTTCCTTACTTTCTTCCTCTTCTTCCAATTTGTTAAGAGGAATGACTTCAAGAGAGGAGAAGATTCAGCTATTGCCCCCTGTCTTGGTGTCCTCTCAGCAAGCTTTTTGTTGTACATGGCTTGATTGAGCTTGCCTGCCATTGGTCCAGGGGTTGGATTGCTTGTGGTTGACCTCCTCTTGAATGTTGTCCTTGGTAGTTTGGTCGCAATCCTCTTTTCGGTGCTTTTGTCAATTGCCTTCACTTCTTTGAATCCAAGTCTTGGTGGTTGTGTGATTTTTGGAGTTTTGTATTCATCCAGAGCCTTTTGTATTGGTGGTTCCATGAACTCCTCCTTTATGTACTTCTCTGCCTCACTTGAGTTTGGAATGACTTCTTCACTTTCTTGCTCCTCCACTTCCTCTTTTACACCCAACATTTGTTTCAATCGCTCTATCATGGGGGAGGTTTGTCGATCTTCCCAATATTTCTTCATCTCCTCATCATACCTTTCAATCATGGATTCAAATGTTGAGGCGTTTTGGTCCAGGGAGGTTTGTGAGAGTTGTGAGTCTTCATGTTCTCTTGTCATCTCAAGTGCAGTTTTAGGTTCAACCACCTCATTCTTCATTGAAAGTTCACTTGATGCAGTGGCCTCCTTATCTTGCTTTTCCACTTCCTCATCTACACATTTGTCTTCATCCTCACTGGTTGATGGTTCTAAGTTTCCCCTTGTTTGCTCTAAGGACCCATTTATCTGCTCGAGGATGGTTTCTTCCCAAGATGGGGATTTTGTGTAAAATTCCACTAAAATTTCTTAGTGAGGCAATAACTCAAACACCTTGGTTTTAACTTAGAGCAGAGAACAAAAACAAAGAAAATGCTTGATCTAGACTTCTCACCCACTTAATCATTGTTGATCTAATCAATCCTCGGCAACGGCGCCAAAAACTTGATGAGTATTTTGGTGGAAAAATGAATTTCTCCCAAAACACACAAATCTAACCGGCAAGTGCACCGGGTCGCATCAAGTAATAATAACTCACGGGAGTGAGGTCGATCCCACAGGGATTGATAGATCAAGCACTTTTTCTTAATTTCGATTAACCCACCAACTGTTTGATTTTTTGCTTAAACTAACTAACACTTCAATCTAGCAGTAAATTGAAGTGTCATTAGTTTTGTATTTCTCATGCTCTGCTTGTATGTCAGGTACAAGAAGAACCATACCCAATTTTCATGAACAAGACGAAAGAACTCTCAGGAGGTTAAAAAGAGCTGAAAGAGGGAAAAATATTGTCGGAGAAGAGGAATCAGACGAAGAATTCCAAGAGATGGAGGAACATTCAACCAATCCACCAGGTGGAGAAGACAACAACAATGGCATCCCACCCCAGAGGAGAGTTTTGGCTTCCTATACCTTTGCAAATCCTAGACATTGTGGGAGCAGCATCTTGGCTCCAAATGTCAATGCCAACAATTTTGAACTCAAACCACAACTCATCACTCTGGTTCAGAACAATTGCTCTTTTGGTGGAGGACCACTTGAGGACCCACACCAACATTTATCCACTTTCTTGAGGATATGCAACACTGTCAAAACTAATGGAGTGCCCCCTGACAGTTACAAACTGATGTTATTCCCATTTTCTCTCAGGGACAAGGCCACTCAATGGTTGGAATCCTTTCCAAGGGACAGCATCAACAACTGGGATGATTTGGTAACTAAGTTCCTTGCAAAATTTTACCCACCTCAGAGGATTATAAGGTTGAAGGCTGAGGTTCTTTCTAACCCACTTGGAATCACTTCAATTGAACATCTACAACTCAAGTTATGATCATTTGAAGAGGGCATGGTCGCTGGCTTTGGTGTGCAGCGTTTGAGGTAACGTTTGCCTCAAACGTTGGCGAAAACGCCTGTTCTGGAGGCTCAAACGTATTGTTCACCCCATACTATTATACATTGTTGGAAAGCCCTGGATGTCTACTTTCCAATGCCGTTGAGAGCATATTATTTGGAGCTCGACAGCTCGAGTTATACTCCGTTGAAGGTGCAGAGGTCAGTTGGCCTCACTGCAGGTTGCCACCATGTTCGTTTATGCATATTTCGGGGCAGTTTTCTCCCTCAATTTTAGTGTCCACCATGCAGTGCCATATATGCTTGGAAAGCTCTTGATTCCTACTTTCCAAAGGCTCAAGAAAGTGCATAAAACCTATTGAAAACAAAGGAAAAAGCATAGAAAAACATGACATGGTAACATGTCATCAAGCATACGACCCCAGAGTCCTTCTAGACTGTTCAATTCCACTTAGGTCCATGATGGAGAAAAGGGAATTGATGTGAATTACAAATAAAATATATTTTTATTTTTATTTTATTTAATTAAAAACAAATCGAATAAATAAAAAAAAGATAAAATAAAATAATTAGAAATTAAAATATAAATTCCGAAAATTAAAAGAAAAAGGAAAAATAAATTCAAAAACTAGAATAATTACTTAATTAAGAAGATTTGAAAAATTTTGGATATGATTTTTGAAAGGGATTTTGAATTTAATGAGGAAAGAGAAAAACAATAAAATTAAATATGAAAGATATTTTTGAATTTAATGAGGAAAGAGAAAAACAATAAAATGACACCAAACTTAGAATTTTTAGATCAAAACAAAGAAAACAAACAGGAAAACTTTGAATATCAAGATGAACACTGAGAGCAACATTTGAAAAAATTTGTTTTCTTAAGAAATCAGAAACACAAAAGAGACCAAACTTAAAATATAAAACTAAACTCAAACAGAAGACTAAATTATGAAGTTATTGGTTTTGAAAATTTTCGAAAATAATTTAGAAAAATAAAATAAGGATTTTAAAATTTTAACCAAAAACAATAATAGAAGACTCTAAAACAAAAAGAAAAATTTTTCCTAATCTGAGCAACAAAATAAACCGTCAGTTATCCAAACTCGAACAATCCCCGGCAACGGCACCAAAAACTTGGTGCACGAAATTACAATTACACTTTTACAATTCCGCACAACTAACCAGCAAGTGCACTGGGTCGTCCAAGTAATACCTTACGTGAGTAAGGGTCAATCCCACGGAGATTGTTGGCTTGAAGTAAGCTAGGGTTATCTTGTAACTCTTAGTCAGGATATCAATAATAATTCTCAGTTTTAATTGGAATGAGTAAAAGAACATGGATTAAATAATACTTGTTATGAAGTACTGGAAAATAGGTTGAGGTTTTGGAGATGCTCTGTCTTCTAAATCTCTGCTTTCCTACTGTCTTCTTTTTCACGCACGCTAGGCTCCTTCTATGGCAAGCTGTATATTGGTAGATCACCGTTGTCAATGGCTACCATCCGTCCTTTCAGTGAAAATGGTCCAGCTACGGGTTTCGTAGTGCTAATCATCTGTTAGTTCTCACTATTGTTGGAATAAGATCCATTGATCCTTTTGCACACAGTCACTGCGCCCAACAATTGTGAGTTTGAAGCTCGTCAAAATCATCCCTTCCCAAATCCTACTCAGAATACCACAAACAAGGTTTAGACCTTCGGGATCTCAAGAATGCTACCAATTGACTCTAGTTTATACCACGAAGACTCTGATCTCATAGATTTGAATGCTCTGTTGTCAGGAGAGGCAGTCAAACTCGTGAACTAGGAACCAAAGAGATACACACTCAATCTAAGGTAGAACGGAAGTGTTTGTCAGCCACGCGTTCATAGGTTGAGAATGGTGATGAGTGTCACGGATCATCAAATTCATCATGTTGAAGTTCGAGTGAATATCTTAGAATAGAAACAAGCGTGATTGAATGGAAAACAATAGTAATTGCATTAATCCATCGAGACACAGCAGAGCTCCTCACCCCCAACCATGGAGTTTAGAGACTTATGCCGTAGAAGATACAAAATTTAGATGTAAAAATGTCATGAGGTTCAAAAATAAATCTCTAAACGTAGTTTTTATATTCAACTAGTAACCTAGGTTTACAGAAAATGAGTAAGTTAAGATAGATAGTGCAGAAATCCACTTCCGGGGCCCACTTGGTGTGTGTTTGGGCTGAGCACTGAAGCTTTCACGTGCATAGGCCATTCCTGGCAATGAACTCCAGCTTTTGTGCCAGTTTGGGCGTTTAACTCCAACTTTTATGCCAGTTCTGGACTTTAACGCTAGAAAAAGGTAAGGAGTTGGCGTTTAAACGCCAGTTTGCGCTACCAAATCTCGGGCCAAGTATGGACTATTATATATTTCTGGAAAGCCCAAGATGTCTACTTTTCAATGCGATTCAGAACGCGTCAATTGGACTTCTGTAGCTCCATAAAATCTATTTCGAGTGCAGGGAGGTCAGAATCCAACAGCATCTGCAGTCCTTTCTCAGCCTCTGAATCAGATTTTTGCTCAGGTCCCTCAATTTCAGCCAGAAAATACCTGAAATTACAGAAAAACACACAAACTCATAGTAAAGTCCTGAAATATGATTTTTGCATAAAAACTAATAAAAATATAATAAAAACTAACTAAAACATACTAAAAACTACATGAAAATATCACCAAAAAGCGTATAACATATCCGCTCATCAGGTTGTCATTTTCTTGAACAATTGGTGAGCAATAATGAGAGATATTATCAAATTGAGAAAAGGAATTGAATTCGAGCTATCTAATCCAAGCAATCATCAACAATCAAACAATTGAAATTAATGAACATGAAAATACCTCAATTCATTAATCCAAATCAAAGTAACAAAGTTCAAATCCAAGATCTAAAGTGAATTGAACAACTAGAATACTAATTGACATTAGGAGAAGAAGATCCACAACTTGAATCAAAGTACAAGTGAATTAGTAATTGATCTCACCAAAGTAATCTAAGAGAAATTGAGATGGAGAGAGAAAAATTCTAGAGAGAAGTTGGAGTTTCTCTCTCTACAAAAACAAACTAACTAGGAAAATTATCTAAAAAATGTGTCTAATGTGTGAATTGTTGTGGATCCCTCAATCCTTTGTCTTCTTATGCCTTTTCCCGCCAAAATTCTGCTCTTAACAGGGTCTGTAACTACCCTGAATTTGCTGGTCACGTTTTCACTTTAAAAGTCACGTGTGGCATCAACACCTACGCGCAAAGAACGCGTACTCATTCCTGGGGGTTCTGCGATCCACGCCCATGCGTCAAGCGTACGTGTGCATCCATGAGGTTCTGGCTCAGCCATGTGAATGCGCCGGCTCCTAGCTTTGGCTCCTTCGTGCTGATCTCAGTGGCCCGCATCGACGCGTACGTGCCAAGTGTGCGTGCGCGTCGCTGCTCAAAACTCCAAAGCTCCAATTTCCATGCTCCTTCCCTTTATGCATGCTTCCTCCCTCTCCTCTAGGTCATCCTTGCCTTATAAGCTCTGAAATCACTTAACACACGGATCACGGCATCGAATGGTAATAGAGGAGGATTAAAATACATATAATTCAATGTAAAAACATCATGTTTTCATCCATGAAGCAAAATTGGGGAAGGAACACAAAATCATGCATTTTTATATGAATAAGTGTGAAAGATCATTGATAAAACCCTCAAAATCTATACAAGATAAACCCTAAAAACGTGGTTTATCAATAGGCCAAAGGATCTTTATATGAGAGACCCAAACCTTCATCCCATTTACCCGAGGTATAAGCACATACACCCACATTAATATAACCTAGGGCATCACTTATAGATTCACTGTTCAGGTTCAACTCACGCCCTTTTACATAAGAATGAATGTTTTCCTGATGACAAGTCATATATGCATAAAACTCACGAACAAGATCAGGATACACTGACTTCTGATTTTGAAAAGATGATTCCAGTCAAGAAACAACAGATTTTCAACGAAAACAAATTTTTTGTTTTTTTATAGTGGGTAAATTAGCCAAAAAAGTAGGGCACCAAGGATGATGAGCAACAATACCTCTATAAAACATATAGTTTATAGCAGAAGAGAAACAAAGAGGGTTGTAACGAGAGTGATAGTTCATGAAGTGAGATTTATGAGAAAAGGATCCACATTTTTGGGTTCCTTCACTAAACAAAGAGGGATTCGTGGATTACCTCTCTGATAGTGTTGAGGAACATACCTGGCTTCGGCCTTTGAGGGCTCAGAAGGAGGTTCTTCAGTGGCTGGACACTTTTTTTTCGAGGCACTAGGGCGAGATAGTGCACTTTACGAAGTTATTGCCTGAGATGAAGATGGATACCTTGGAGTCTTCTTCGTGCATGCCATGGTCTCAATACAAGGAGGAGAAAGTGAAGGTGTGGGAGAAGGAGTGAAGGTGGGATCTTGAGAGCGAGAAGGGGCTCGAGACTTCTTAGCAATCATGGGAAGTTGGTAAGTGAGGGTGCCCCTTTGTATAGCGGTTTTCTTCCTCATTATTATGACACAATGGTTTTACAGTTTTCAAAGCAAATGGTGGTAGTGAAAAACCAAAGAAGCATGCAAAGAATTATGAAAAAGTTGGGTTTGGTAACTGCTACAAGTTAATGGTTCCTTGAAAACATGCATGTGTAGACCTTATGGCACTTTGAAAAGACATGACATAATTTTCAAAGGTTTTTCATTTAAAAATAAAATAGTTTTCATAAAATACAAAGAAAAGTAATTTAAGAAAATAAACTTTAAACCATGACACAACCCATGAGGCCCACATTCATAAAAGTTAACTCTTATTGGGCCTTAAGGAGGTTGTGTTTAAGGAAACACAAGGGACCACATAAAATCTAAAAAGAATGGTTAGCTGACATGAATCTAAACTCAGAACTAAACACCAGATACCACGTTCCAAGTTTATGGCTCTTCACTTATCAAGAATTGTCTCATCCTTACCTAAGAGACAAAAACTTTAAACAAGGCATCAACAACGTTTAAAACAAAGAATCATAACTAAGAATGCCTAAACTAGTTTTTAACTTACAAAACCTATCCTCAGCCAGTGTTTTAGTGAATATATCAGCTAATTGTTCATCTAATTTAACAAATTGAATGTTAATATTACTTTTTCAAACATGTTCCCTTATTGAGTGAAATCTTACTTCAATGTGTTTTGTTCTTGAGTGCAAAATTGGATTTTTGAAAATATTTATGGCACTAGTGTTATTACATAACAGGGGAATATTATCAGCATTCAATTTATAATCAGCCAGCTAAGTTTTTAACCACAACAACTGTGAGCAGCAAGAGGAAGCAGCAATGTATTCGGCTTCAACAATGAAAAGGGACACTGTGGACTGCTTCATGCTTGACCAAACATTCAAGGATCTGCCTAAAAAATAGCATATACCCGACGTGCTCCTTCTATCAACTCTATCATCGGTAAAATCTAGATCACAATAACCAGCTATAGAAAATTCATCTGACCTAGGATTCCATAAACCAAAGTTGGATGTTCCATTTACACATCTTATAATTCTATTTAATGCAGAAAGATGTGATTCTTTTGGTTGTGTTTGGAAACTTGAACAAATTCTAATACTTTATACAATATCAGCTCTAGAGGATGTTAAGTACATAAGAGAGCCGATCATACCTCTATGCCTAGTCTCATCAACATCTTTCTCAGTTTCACCCTCTTCTGACTTTGAGTTAGGATGCATGGGAGTATCGATGGGTTTGGCATTCTCCATACTAAACTTCTTAACTAATTTCTTGGCATACTTCTCTTGGTAAATGAATGTTCTATTTTCAGTTTGTTTAATTTCAAGTCCAAGGAAAAAATTAAGCTCACCCATCATACTCATGTCAAATTCACTTGTCATGACTTTTCCAAATACAGTACAAAGTGATTCATTTGTTGATCCAAAGATTATGTCATCAGCATAAATTTGGACTAGAATGAAAGAATCATTAGAGTTTTTGATGAATAGAGTAGTGTCTATGGTGCCTCTTTGAAAATCTTTTTTCTAAAGGAAAAAATTAAGTCTTTCGTACCAAGATCTTGGAGCTTGTCTTAACCCATAAAAAGCTTTTGAAATTTTGAAAACATGATTCGAAAACACTTTATTTTCAAAGCCAGGGGGCTGTGCCACATACACTTCTCTATCAATAACACCATTTAAGAAAGTACATTTCACATCCATTTGAAATAATTTAAAGTCACAATGGGCAACATAAGCTAGGAGAAGCCTTATAGCTTCCATTTGGACTACAGGAGCAACGGATTGATCAAAATCAATCCCTTCTTCTTGATCAAATTCTTGCGCCATTAATCTTGCTTTATTCGTAGCAATGCTTCCATCTTCACCCAATTTGTTCCTAAAAATCCATTTAGTGTCAGTCACTTTCTTTCAAATAGTAGTGGAAACAAGTGGAGTAACCTACCAATATACATTCATATGCTTTTGGATCAAAATTTCCTAAATTTTCTTTTGTGTTTAAAACAAAGCATTTACATCCAAAGATATGAATGTAGTTCAAATTTGATGGGTTTTCTCTCCAAAGCTCATAAGGAGTTTTCTTCAAAAATTTTCTTATGATTGTTTTATTTAAAATATAGCAAGCCGTATTCATAACTTTAACCCAAGGGAACTTAGGAACTTCACTTTCACATAACATGGCTCTGGCCATTTCTTGAATGCTTCTATTTCTTCTTTCCGTGATACCAATTTGTTGTGGTGTTCTTGGACAAGAGAAGTTATGTGAAATTCCAAGTTCATCACAAAAGGATTCAAAAAATTGATTTTCAAATTATTTTCCATGGTCACTTCTAATAGAAGCAATCTTTAAATCCTTTTCATTTTGAATTCTTTTGTTAAATACGTCAAAGGCCAAAAATGCATCATTTTTGTGTGCAATAAATAAAATCTAACCAAATCTTGTATAATCATCCACTATCACCAAACTATAATGTTTACCATCTAAACTTAGAGTTCTTGCTGGACCAAAGAGATCAATATGTAGCAACTCAAGTGGTCTTTTAGTAGAAATGTCTTCCTTTTGTTTAAAAGAAATCTTAGTTTGTTTTCCCATTGACAAGCATCACATGTGATGTCTTTATCAAACTTGATCTTAGGAAGACCTTTCACTAAATCCCTTTTAACAAGCTTGTTTAATTGAAACATGCTTGCATGGCATAATCATTTGTGCCATAGCTATCTTTTCAGATTTGTTAGAATGAAAACAAGCTATATTTTAATTCTTTAGTTCATCAAGAGTGAGGCCATACACATTATCATAACAGTTTGCAACAAATAACACTTCATCATTCTTTTCATTCACAACAAGGCACTCTAATCTTTTGAAAATTTCCAGGTAACCCATATCACACAATTGGCTAGTATTAAAAAGATTTTGCTTCAAACCATCTACCAAGAAAACATCATCAGAGAAAGTAGAGAGATCTTTACCTACTTTTTCAATTGCAATGATTTTACCTTTACCGTCATCTCCAAAAGTCACAAATCCTCCGTTATACTTGTTTAGTTTGACGAAGAATGTTGACCTTCCCATCATGTGCCTAGAGCATCCACTATCCAAGTACCACATGTCTTTCTTCTTCTTAGATGATAGGAAAATCTACACATAATCTTAGGTAACCTTAGGTATCCAAATTAATTTGGATCCTTTAAAGTTAATCCATCTTGGTTGCCCAAGTGCATTGAAATCACAAACAACCTTGGATGTTTTGTTTCCTACTCTTCTTTTGTCAATAAAGCATTAGAAAGAAGAGTAAGCAGGTTTATTACAATTAAAGCAGTGATTTCTGTGTGTATGTTGCTAAAACTGATAGAAGTTTTGATGCCGAAAGTGATTAAAAGATTGAAATTTTATGGTTTTTGAAAAGGATGCATTTTGTTTGACAAATCCATTTCTAGAATTATAACCTCTTTTAGCAACATATCTTGAACCAGAATTTTTTGAAGCTGGTGAGCGAAATTAGAACTCGGACAACTTCAAAACGGCAAGTGCATCGGGTCGTCCAAGTAATACCTCAGGTGAGTGAAGGTCGATCCCATGAGGATTGTTGGATTGAGCAAGCAATAGCTATCTTGTTAGACTTAGTCAGGCAAATAATAAATGAAGGGTTGTTGTTGTAGGCACATAAAAGAAACTGATAAAGAAAATAAAGAAAGAAATTAAAGAATTGATAAAGAGTTAATATATGAAAGTAGTTAAGGTTTTGGAGATGCTTATCTTTCTGGATTGATACTTCTTACTAACTATTTTAATAGTGAATGATTCATTCCATGACAAATTGTAAATGATTAAACCCTAATTCCTTTGCAATTTAATCTCCTCTTATTCTCATCAGAAGCCAAGGTCAGTGGTCATTCGATTCGAACGAGGGTGAAGCTCAGCATTTTAATTTAGTGCCACAAAAACCTTAATTACCTAAAACTAACAGGATTTCATGTCACGTATCCTAATTAGCTGCAGGTAACCCTCAGTTTAGGAGGAGTTTTTTCAAGCTGTAGCTCAAGTGACCTTGGTCAGAGTATCACAAAGAGCTCATGTAGAATTAGGGGTCATACTTCCATTCCACCCCAGATTCATAGGATTAAGAACGAAAACAACACCTTAGAATTGAATCAAACATTAATTAAAAGAGAAGAGTAATAATATTAATCCATAGGAATAAGCAGAGCTCCTAACGTTAACCAGGAGGTTTAGTTACTAAAACTTTACAAAGAAAACTAAAAGAAGATCTGAAGTAATGTCTCCCCTCCCGGGAGGCGTGATCCTCAGGAGGAAGGAAGTCCCTTATTTATAGTAAAATCCTTTAAGACTCAACCTAAATGATGTTAATTTAAATTTAAAAGTTACAAGGTTAAGATAAGATAAGCTAAGGAGTGCTAAAATATACTTTGGGGCCCATTTGGTGAGTATTTGGGTTGATGCCTGGCATTCAACTTGGATTCTGGGCGTTGAACATTGGTCCCTGCCCCCTGGCTGGCTTTGAACGCCTGTTTTGGGCATTCAACTTGGGAGGTCAGTCATTCTTGGGCGTTAAACGCCCAAGCTTGGCAATTAACGCCAGTTTTAGCAATCATTTGGGAAGAGAAGTATAAACTATTATATATTGCAGGAAAGCTCTAGAAGTTAGCTTTCTAATACTGTTAAGACTGCATCAATTAGACCTTTATAACTCAAGATATGCTTATTAAAATGCACTGAGGTCAGATTTGACAGCATCTGCTATCCTTTCTTCATTCTTGAACAAGATTCTGCCAATTTTGCCCAAAAATTACTTAAAATTATAGAAATAACACATAAAATCAAAGTAGCATCCAAAGATGAATTTTGCACTAAAACATAGTAAAAATTAATAAAATCTGACTAAAAACAACTTGAAAATGATTTGAAAAAGGGTATAAAATGATCATGCATCACAACACCAAACATAAACTGTTACTTGTCTTCAAGCAACCAAAAACAAGATATGACTAATTAGAAGAGATAAATACATCAGGTTTAGAGTTATCAATGAGATCAGTTCTAATTACTGAATGGGGCTATTAACACTTTATTTCTAAACAGTTTTGGCATCTCACTTTCTTTTAAAGATAAAAAATATTGGCACATTTTGGAACTAGAATCTGGATGATATTATTGATTCTCTTTTAGTTTTTTCTTGATTCTTGAACACAACTTTTTCTTTTGGTGCTTTGCACCTTTGAGCCTAGCCGTGACTCTAAACGTTTTGTTTTCAAGTATTACCACCTAATACATAAACGCCACAAGCACTTAACATGGGGAACCCTTTGGATTCGAATTTAGCTTTTCTTAAATTCCCAGATAGTGGTGCTCAGAGTTCCTAAGCGTACCCTTTATAGCATTAGATTACTACTTTAAATGCTCAGTCTCAAGATTTTCTTGACACCTTCACACCACAAGCATATTGTTAGGGATAACAACTCTTTTGAGCTTTTTAGGCCAATTTTGACCCTCCTAACCATTGATCCTCAAAGCCATACACCCTTGTTCTTGTTCTTTTTCTTTTTCTTTTTCTTTTTCTTTTTCTTTTTGCTGTTTCTTTTGCTTCAAAAATCAATCTTTTTGATATTTCACATAATCAATAATACTTCTCTAAACTCCTGTTCTTCAATAGCCAATATGCCCAAACCCAACATCAAGTACACACAGTTAATTTATACATTCAAAAAATAGAGATTAGGCCATCACATCAAAGTAATCAAAATAACTTATAATATAACTCAAGATCATATGTATTTTGCTACTTTTTTTTTTCCAAAAATTTTCTTTTTAAGCTTTAGTGAGTAATGAATGAGACATCTTCTAACCATAAAATTTTCAAAATTGAAATACTAGACCAGAAAGGAAAAGAAATCCTAATAGTGATCATGCAAAAGCTAGAATAGGAATAAGAAATACGATAAAGGAAGGGATAATAAAACTTAACCACCTCAGTTATGATGGCTGCTGATCTTCTATGAAGATGATTCACCTTCCTTTGGTGCCAATGATACTAATATAAATCCAGAGCTCGCTCTTGCAATACCAAACTTAAAAAGTTTGCTTGTCCCCAAGCAAAGAAAACTTGGTCCCTTGTTGGTGTTAAACGCAAGGACGGCTTGCCTCCTACAGGCGCTAAACGCCCAAATGCCCAGCTTGGCGTTTAGCGCCAGAGCCTTCCTGCTCAAGGGTGCTCTGTTCTTCCATTCTGAGTTCTTCTGTCCCTATTCTAAACACTGTACATGATCACAAACATTATAAAACCTACGAAAACTTTAAAAATAAAAAAAAAAGAATAAAATAAAAAAATGAGATAAAATTGAAATAAACTAAAAGATACTTATGGTTGGGTTGCCTCCCAACAAGCGCTTCTTTAATGTCATTAGCTTGACAATTGATTGGTGAATTTTCTTCCTCTTCTTCGAGTTGGTTAAAAGTAATGACTCCAAGGAAAAAGAGGAGGAGATTAGTGCCTGTAGATTTGAATTCCTCCTAACAAGTTTTCTTTTTTTG
Organism: Arachis ipaensis; assembly: GCF_000816755.2. Taxonomy (NCBI): domain Eukaryota; kingdom Viridiplantae; phylum Streptophyta; class Magnoliopsida; order Fabales; family Fabaceae; genus Arachis; species Arachis ipaensis. The sequence continues at coordinate 79,789,763 of NC_029791.2, forward strand.
TTTTCAGCTTGATTCTCCTTGCTTGTTAGGATAGGGGTTGGATTCCTTTTTGCTGACCTTCTCTTTTTCATGGATATCATATTTGGTTCCTTGGTCACAATACCCTTTTTAGTACATTCCTTGATTATCTCTGTAAAACCCCGATTTAATGAAAATTAAATAAATAATTAATTAAATATGGGAGGTAATGAGTGAAAATTTTAGCATCATAATTTGATAATTTAAATATGATATTTGGATTCAGTGGATTTTTCTGAGTCGAAAAACATAACTTTTTGCGTAAAAACGTGTACTGGAAATTTGACCGGTAGTACTGGCTGAGATCTGTCCGGTACTGTAGCTGAGGAAATTAATTATATGTGAATAAGGTTAAGAAATTATAATTTATAATTTGGGAAGATAGAAATATCTAAAATACGATTTAAAACTCTAATCTTAAAGGTTTTGGCCCAAACTTGGGCCAACGGACTAAACTGAGTGAACCGGACCCAAGTGGCCCGAGCCCACACTATACAAAGATCTATTTCAGCACAAAAATACCTCATTCTTCCCTCATTTCAAAGAGAACATGGTGAGAGAGAAGAAGGGAGTAACCAAAATCTAAAGTACTATTTACCTTCATCTTGTTTCGCTTGTTACTTTTGATCCGGAGCTCCGATTGACGAGCCGTTTGTGGCCATGCATAGCTCTTCTCATTCTCTTAAATTCTATCTAAGCTTTATGCTAAGGAACTCTCAAATTTTCACCCAATTTTCTATTCCTTACAGATTTGTATTTTTGGTTTTGGGGATGTTGAATTATTGTGATTTTGGTTGTTTAAGAATGTTCTAACAAGGATTCCTAGTGGGTTCCATCCACATTTTGTGTGGGTTAAGGTAAGGAAGCTTAAATACCTTCGTTATCTCAAATTTCATGTATGAACCCGAGAATAAATGTTGAGATATATTGTTGAGACTAGATTATATGGAATAGAGAATCGTTGGGGCTGAATTTGGTGTGAAGTGGAGCTTGATTGGAAAAAATTGGGTGACAGACCTTGGAGATTTAGCTAGATAAGGCTTCAAGGGTTGGAACCGCCGACATTCAAGGTACGGGTTTGAGTTTCGAGTAGGCATTATGTAAAGTTATGTGAATGCCTAGGTTAGTTGATCCTAGAATAGGTGTGGATTGAATTTGGTTGTTGTTGTGGATAATGAATGGTTGTATGTATGTGTGTGCTTGATTGAGAATTATTGTGATATTATAAAGTGAATGGTAATCTTTGGTTATATTGATGATTGGTGAAACTTGGGCCGGTGGCCGTGAATGGGGCAAAAAGTCCCCCAAGGGGTAAGTGCGTAATATATGACTAATGTACGTGAATTATTATGTTTGATGAAGAGTTTGTTGATTGTGATGTGATAATGATGATGTGGTGATGCTGTATGTTGATGAATAATGATGGGAATGGAGTAAATGTATATGATTGAGGTTGAATGAAGAGTTGTTGAGATTGATGAGATTATAAGACTATATGTTGAGGAAATTGAAAATTTTGGTTAGGGGTTAAATGGTTTGTATATATGATAAGGTAATTGAAATTAGGTTTGTGAAATGAATTGAGGAATAAAATTAATTTTTGTGTGATGTCGGTGATATGTGTTTGATTAATAAGGTACATAAATGGTTTTTAATGAACTTTGACAGATGATAACTTGAGCCTCGATTTTCGAAATTGATCAGAATTTGTTTTAAATTAAAGATAATTTAAAAGGATTTAAAATGATATAAAGTTTGAGGAAAATGGATTTTTCTAGAGGAAGTTATGAATGTTTAAATTTTGGGTTTAAAAGTGATTTTTATTTTAAATTTTTCAAGGGCTTTAAAATGATATAAAGTCTGGGAGTGCATGCGTACGCATACCCCCATACGCATACATGCCATTCTGTTTGGCACTATACGTACGCATACGTGTGTATGCGTACACAAAATGGGCCAAATTGTATGTATGTATACGCATACATAATGCATGCGTACGCATACACCCTGTTTTGCTGAAAAATGGCTTTTCTTCATTTTTCAAGGGTTCTCTAGCTTTCTAAACTTTTCTAGTTACCATTTAAGGGTAATATCTATTAATTAGGTTCTAAGGACTAATAGAGATGTTTAGTAAATTAAATTGGTAAAGTTCTATATGAGTTTAAAAGATGGAGACATAGGCCTAGTATGTAAATTGGACGGAATGGTTATGTTATTTGATGGAGAGTCAGATTGGTGAATGAACTTGAGGAATTCAGAACTGAGGATAGTTGTAACGAGTTTGGGACTCGGAGATAAATGGGTTTAGATTATAGGAGTAGTGATCACGGAGAATATGATGAAGGTTCTGGCATGGCAAAGATGGTAGTTTAATCCCGCTTGCTCAGTGCGTAAACCGTTGTGCAGGGATGGTGGTTTTATCTCGCCTGCAATAAGAGCGGAGGTTTTATCCCACTCACGTATTGATGACTTGTTTATCAAGGATGGTGGTGTGATCCCCCTTGCATATTGTTTTGTGTTGTTCAAGGACGGTGGTTTAATCCTGCTTGCAAAATGTTTTGTGAAATGCAACCCGAGAAAGGATGGTGGTGTAATCCCGCTTGTTCTTGGTGCCCAGTAAGGATGGTGGTTTAATCCCGCTTACTATGGAGGCAAGGACGGTGGTCTAATCCCGCTTGCGAGTTCCGAGCAAGGATCGTGGTTTAATCCCGCTTGTTTGTGGAACCTACGGATAAGGATGTGGGTATAATCCCACTTATTCGAGTCGGGTCTGGCAACATAACCGACGCGCGAGCTCATGGCCAGTAGGACAGGCTTGCATAATTTTTGTCTATGTGATATTGTTTGCATATGTTTATTATATATGAAGTTTTCCTATGTGATTATTATTGTTTAACTGCTATATGTTATACTTGCTGTAATTGAATCTATTATGCTTGAATTTCATTACTTGTGTTTGTTGTTACTGTTTTATTATGAGACTTGGTATATATGGAGGCTGAGATGATATGAGAAGGACTTGAGGTTTATTGGAGAGAGAAAGGTCAAATGAAAACAAAGGTGCATGAGTGTAGTTAGTTGGTCTAGCCTACCTTACTATTTTTCTGGTTTAGTATATTTTTAGGCTTGGATTTCTGTTTGTTGGAGTGTTAGGATTGCCTAGAGGATTTGTGTAGTCCTTACATCGTATCTGCTTTGGAATTGTTACCCCTACTGAGAACCCTAAAACGGATGATGTTCTCACCTGTTTCGGGAATTTTCATCTTACAGGTATTGGGCATGATGCGCCTTGTCAAGCATGCAAAATTTGCTTTCAGGAAACGAAGATTGTCTTTAGGGAATTTTTTTGCTTAAATATTTTATATATTCTCCACTGCTGTATTTTATAACTTGTATATCCCTCTTAGAGGTTGATTTTGGAGAAACAGGATTTATGTTTATATCTTACCATTGGGTTGTATTATATTAACTAGTCATCGTTATCTTCGCAGGTCAAGGCTAGTGTTGTTATGTATAATTTTTGGAATCATATATATACTTCGGTCACTTCTGCTTATGTATATCGTCCGCTTCTGAGTATGATGAAATTTTTGCTTATGTCTTTTCTTTACAGGCTCCTAGTATATCATATTCCTTCTTTGATATATGTATGGATTTTGTGTTTAGAAGTCATGATACCTCACCACCACTGATTTATGACCTAGGTGTAAAGTTCTGTGTGGTAGGGTGTTATATTATGGTATCAGAGCAGTTCGTTCCTATAGAGCCTGAGGGATAGAATAACTATGCTTCTAAGCATACTCTGAGTTATGTTTACATTCTATTTGGGATATCTGATTGATAAACATAGCATAAGGTTCATGAGTTTACATTTGGAACTTTAGAGCACTAGACTTGCAATATTGAGATTGATCACCTTGATATCACTTGTTTGGTGTGAACAGGAACCAGATATCGACTCGCAGACACGGTCGCGGTCTAGGGAGAGGTAGGAATCGAACTGAAGAAACCAAGACGAATGCTAACAACCCCGCAAACTTCATAGCTGCACTGGAGAACATGGTTGCGGCTCTACAGGCTACGGCTGCGGTCCTAGGGAATCAAGGTAACAATGGGAATGGCAGAAATGGGGACGACGGATTGATGACACTTGCTACTTTTCTAAAGGTGCATCTTCCGACCTTCGATGGAATTACGAGTCCCACTGAGGCCGACAATCGGTTTCAAGCAATGGAACGAGCATTGCAAGCACAGCATGTACCTAAAAATCAGTATGTAGAGTTTGCCACATACAAGTTTGAGGTAGAAGCTCAGTTTTGGTGTCAAGGAGCTCGTCGTTTATTGCAACAAGGTGATGTTGCAGTTAGTTAGGATGCCTTTTTCCATGAGAAGTATTTTCCAAACTCGGTTAGGGCGGCGAAGGAGTTGGAGCTGCTACAGCTGAAGCAAAGTTCTATGACGGTGGCGGAATACACTAGTAAGTTTGAGGATTTATGTCGGTTCTCGATGGCTTGTCAAGGTGCTCCAGAGAGATATGAGGAGTGGAAGTGTATTAAGTACGAGGGTGGACTTCGGAGTAAAATTTTGACTGCTATGGGGCCTGTGGAGGTCCGAATCTTCTCCAAGTTGGTGAATAAGAGTAGAGTTGTGGAGGAATGCTTAAGGAAGGCTGCCGTCAAAAAGAATGACTGTGGGGAGTTCTATAAGAATGGTCAAGATAGAGATTTCGCACCAAGGGCCCAAAGCTTTAAGAGGAGTGGTCATGCACCACAATACTCACAAGACCACAACGACTATCGAAAGGGTGACCATCACAAAGGACATGGTAAGGGAAAGCAGGCAGGGACTTAGCAAGAGGACTTGAGATGCCTAAGATGCGAAAGATACCATCCGAAAATGTCGTGCATGGCTGGGCTAGAATTATGCTATGACTGCGGATTGCCAGGGCATGTCTCTTGACATTGTCCCAACCGGAAGGACCAGGATGAGAGTTGGTCTTAGTAACAAGGTTGAGAATCTCTAATATGAGGTAATTGTGAAATGGGTAACCAAATTCTGATTTGCATTGTATGAGTTTGTAATGGAGATAGGAATTTAAAACTGAAAGTGTCAGACTTAGTGTCATATCTATGATTAAATTTAATAGTGCCGCACAGAGTATAGTTGTTAGATTTGGCAGAATTTAGGATGATTTTTTTTGGTTGGCATGGGCGTATAATCAAATTCTTAAAGGCAAGCGAATCAAAGTAATGTTGTGGAAACACAGTGATCTTGATGGCGATGTGAGATTTTATATGAATGAGAGTACCAATAAAATCCTTGTGACCTAATCTGTCTATTATTTTGTTAGTTGCATTGAAGTTCTTTATTCCAAATTCTTTCTTGGAAATAATTTGAATATTCTCAATTCTATTCCTCATTTGCATATATCCTTGCATGAAACTTGCACTCATTGATGTAAGTCTGAACTCGTTTTAAACGAATCATATGAACCTTCGACCCTTGAGGGATCACTGTTGAGTTGAGTTGCCTCCATTCATGAACTCAAAATTCTTCTAAAGCTAGCAGAGATATGTTACAAGTCAATGAGCTTTTTGTTTCCGCTAAGGGTTCTTAATTTGAAAATTTATTTCTTGGGATTCACTTTAGTTCTCTTTTTGGTGCATTTCATTATTTTCCATGACCTCATTTGATCGTAACACAGAGCATCTTTCTGACTTCTGGCAGATACCATTCGAGTTGTTTTCTTTTGGGTTTGGTATCCCTTCGAATAAACACGAACCTATTTTGGCATTGTGTGCGATTTCTTGATGCAGCCATTGAAACGTTAGTTCCTTAAAGCATGGTTTGTGGACACGGAAGGTGAAATCCATAAGTATATGCCGTTGCTAGAAGTTGTAAAGTGGTGATTTTTGCAAAAAAAGTTTCGGATTGATCTGAGTCTAAAGTGGATGGTAATAAAGTTGCGAGGGGTTGATGATCCGTTGTGTTGATATGGGGTTGTAGAGCTAAGTGTGGTTGGGTTCCAACTTGTGTCGAGAGATATCGCAGGAAAAGAAATTTTGCTGGTTATGATCTCTTTGAGTCGAGCTAGAGTGAAGGAACACATGTAGGATCTTCATTCTAATATGAGAAAGGGCTATCCTCAGTATTGAGACAAGGTAACTTTTGATTAACATAGAGGAATAGCTAGGTTTTTGGTGACTAATAATCAAAGTAACACAGCGAAAGCAGGCTAAAACGTTCAATTTGAATTGGGTTTTTGGAACTGGAAAGGGTGTTGGTAGCGTGCAGTTATCAGTTGCATTCTATAAAGAATGAGAATAGGTTATTTAAGTCGCAAAATCTTACTATGGGTATTGAGGAAGTTTCATTAATGGAGATTAACTAAAGTCGGACAGACCTTGAGAAGCATACATGGAAAGTGGAGATACACGAGAGGAAGAATCATTCAGAGTTAGTTACAAGTGGTCAAATTTTGAGGAGAAAATTTTTATTAAGGTAGGTAGGATGTAAAACCCCGATTTAACGAAAATTAAATAAATAATTAATTAAATATGGGTGATAATGAGCGAAAATTTTAGCATCATAATTCGATAATTTAAATATGATATTTGGACTTAGTGGATTTTTCTGAGTCAGAAAACATAATTTTTTGCGTAAAATTGTGTACTGGAAATTTGACCGGCAGTACTGGCTGAGATCTGTCTGGTACTGCAGCTGAGGAAATTAATTATAAGTGAATAAGGTTATGAAATTAGAATTTATAATTTGGGAAGATAGAAATATTTAAAATACGATTTAAAACTCTAATCTTAAAGGTTTTGGTCCAAAATCGGGCCAACGGACTAAACCGAGTGAACCGAACCCAAGTGGCCTAAGCCCAAACTATATAAAGATCTATTTTAGCACAAAAATACCTCATTCTTCCCTCCTTTCAAAGAGAGCCCGGTGAGAGAGAAGAAGGGAGTAACCAAAACCTAGAGCACTATTCACCTTCATCTTGTTTCGCTCTTAACTTTTGATCCGGAGATTCGATTGACGAGTCGTTTGTGGCCACGCATAGCTCTTCTCATTCTCTTCAATTCTATTTAAGCTTTGTGGTAAGGAACTAAACATTAGCATGTCCTCATGCTTAGTTCAAGGAGATCAAAAGACTAAATAAGAGAAAGTAAGACTCATGAAATGCAACCTAGGAATGCAACTATATGCTAAGATGTTTCTGTCTAGTTAGTTAAAAGTAAATAAGTTCTCCAAGACAAACATAAATCAAATCCCACTAATTCAAATCACAAAGTAAGGACAAGTAAACATGTAAGAAGACAGCTCATGAGAGCAGGGAACATAGAATCAAGCGTTGAACCCTCACTGATGGAGTATATGCACTCTAGTCACTCAAGTGTATAGGGTAATCACTCTACTCTTCTCTAGTCATGGTTTCTAAACTTTGTTCTTCACCTAACTAATCAACAAATATTTAATGCACCAATGCAAACATCATGAGGTCTTTTCAAGGTTGTAATGTGGCTAAGGCAAAGGTGGGGATATATGTAAGGCTAAGTGAGCTATAAATTGAATCCTTGACTATCCTAAGTTCTCACATAAACACACATACACTCCATATAACTTCTAAAACTATGCTTAGCTACCCAAAGTTCCCACTTTTTCATCTCATACTCATGCATCAACTTTTCTTTTAATTTGTATCACAAATGCATTGAATTTTTTATTAACTTAACATTGGGGTAATTTTGTCCCCTTATTTATTTATTTATTTATTTAATTAAATATTTTTGTTTTTTTTGTTTTTTTTTTTGTTTTTTTAGAGATAAAAATAAACATAACATATCAATGCACATAGATTTTTAATTTTTCTGGTCTCACATGAGTAGGTACCCAAATTCCCAATATTTGAATGAAGTAGAAACATAAGACATTCCCTATTAACCCATGTTCCCACAGTTTCCCCACAGTTAGTTGGTACACAATCTCTATCTTAGGCTAACCAAAGATTCAATTGGGGTATTTAATTGTTTTTCCGCTTAAGGCTAGTGATGTGGTAAAATATAGAACAAATGGGGATTAAAAGGCTCAAAGTGGCTAACAAAGGTGATTGAAAGGGTAGGCTATTTGGGATAAGTAAGCTAGTAACAAATGACGGCCTCAATCACATGCATACATTTAAATACACTAAACATTGGACATATAGAGTGGAACAGAATATAGATTACAGTCATAGAGAAGAAAACACACAAAAATAAAATATTATGGTTAAATAATGTAACCATGTAATTAAGCTCAAATCTCATAGGTTGTGTGTTCTAGCTCTAAACCATGCATGTTCCAAATTACAATCTTCAAACAAGTTTTAACACAAATGTTTTAATTTGAATTAGTGAAATTTTTCAAAAATAGGGTCTTAAAAAGAAACTTATTATTTTTCAACCAAACAAAACCTGCATGCAAACACTAATTATTGTGCAATCTATCCTATCCTAACAAAAGAAAAATAACCTATTGGTGTTAAGAAAAAGAAATTATCTCCGGAAGTCAGGTACTGACCGACCTCCTCACACTTAAAGCTTGGCACTGTCCTCGGTGCCATCAGTCAAGAACAAAGGGGGGCTGGTAGCAGCATCTCCACAGTCGGGATTGTCATGGCTCCCTGTGCTAGTAGATAAAGTGGAATCCGGGGTGTCTGGGTCTTCTTCAGGTGGATGATTGCCAACAATCAGCTCCTTGATGTATGTAAATCGGCGCTTGTTACGGCGCTCTCTTCGCTTTGCCTGCCAGTCAAGCCGGTCCAACCTCTCAAGTATCTGTAGGAGCAGTTGATTTGTTGAAGGTGCTTGTGATGTGGAAGGAGAAGGAATATCTTCGACCGGTTCTACAAGTCGGGTGGTAGTGGCTGCTGGGGGTCTGATGTAATTCCCGTTAGGAACATGCTGATCATCCTGTGGAATCATGGCCTTGGTATCCCCAGCTCTGTAGGAGACTCCGGCTACTGAGACTAGATCTGAAACCAAGGCGGGGTAGGGTAGGTTGCCCGCGATTTGTACGTGTCCCATGGCATGCCGGAGGTGTCTTGGTAGATTGAGAGGCTGGTCTGTAATAATACACCAGAGGAGAACAGCCATGTCTACAGTGAAGGAGGACTCGTGAGTGCTCAGAAAGACATAATGGGACATAATCTGTGCCCATACTCGAGCCTCCAAAGTAAGTGATGAAGCCAATATGCCCTTAGGTCGGGATCGATGGTATCCATAAATCCATCTACTGCCAGGTTGTGCTATAACTCTGAGGATGGTGTCCCAGTCAAATTGGTATGTCTGGCGCTTGAAGGAGGCTTTTTGGAATGCATCCAATCCTTTTGGAGCAGGGGGGAGATCTAAAGCTCGCTGAATGGCCTCTTCAGTTATAAGGACTTGCTTCTGACGTACATAGACAGACTGCAGGGTTGGCATGTGAAAATTGGAATAGAATTCAACTACCCATAAGAGATTGACCTGCCGTGGCTGTCTCCATAAGAATCTCCATCGTCTACGCTCAATCTGGGTCTCTACGAAATCAACAATATGGGTCAGGAGGATGAGTAGGTGCTCATTGTTATAGTTCCACTCAGCCAGGATGGGAAACATCTGCTCACAGTAGCGGTTAGTGAACCGTGCAATGTCCCTTACTGGAAAGGCTTTCTCTATTTCATTGACCTTAATGATCCTCTTGACCCTCTTTGTTGTTGGTTTGACTATTTTTGAGGATGTTTCCGTAGTCAGCACTCTTTTTGTTCCTCTCCTTGCCGGTGGTTTGGGAGCAGCTTTCTCTTTACCCTTCTTGGTGGCCATCCTGAAAAGGGAAAAGGAATGTAACATGTAAAGCTAAGGGTTAAAGCAAGAAAGAGGACAGTACAAGTGATAATCAATGCCAAGGTAAAGAAGGATGGCGTTAACACATGGTCGCGACTACATGTGATCAGTTCATCATTGGAAATATAGCAAGTGCATATTATGGCAAGTAGATGCAAGATGTTTATTAGCATGCTGGCAAAGGCATGAGTAGCATAGATCAAGCATTAATTGCCAAATTTGATTATCAAATGAAAAAAATTAACAATTATGTTTGTGTTGACAATTATATTGAATTAATAAAATATTTAAGGGATTTTGTGAAAAACAGGCATTAGAGTAGAAGGATAGAATAATTTAAAAATGCATAATACCATACGGGCTTTTTCACAAACACTTAGCATGCATGGTAAATATGTTATTGAAAGTATTAAATTTGAACATGCAAGCAACCCTAAGAATTAATATTAATTGTCAAACAATTCCTTTAATAATCTACAAGCAATTATAGAAGAAAACCATTACCCAATTAGATTTCTAACACCAAGTAAAATAATGCAAAAATAAAAAGAAAGAAAAAGAAAACATAGATAATGAAATTAAGAAGAAAAAGAAGAAGAAACCATAAATTAAAGTAATAATGGAAAAGTAAAAAGGGAAAGAAGAAAAGAACCTTGATGAAGAAGATGAAGAAGGAGCGAGAAAGTAGTAGAAAGTAGGAAAGAATAAAGAAGACAGAAGGGAGATGAAAGAATTAGGATTGGGGGAGAAAAGATAAGAATTCGGGCGCAGAACTAGTTAAATTGTGCGTCACATGCGACGCGTGCGGGTGGAGAACGCGGACGACTAGATCGTGCTAATTTCGAGCGACGCGTACGCGTCAGGGACGCGGACGCGTGACATGGGTTGTGCGATAGGTGCGGAGGCAGCCTCGCGCACGCATAACTCTCTATCTCATACGCACAGTTGCCAAAAATTTAAACGACGCATGCGCGAGAAGGACGCGCACGCATGGATGGGCTGGATGGAAAAATGACGCGTACGAGTCAGGGACGCGTACACGTGACATGGCTTGTGCTCTTAGCCCACTTCCAGCACTAGGCCATCACAACTTTCTATCTATACACATTTTTATGCCGAATAGCAAGATCACGCGTACGCGTGAGCGATGCGTACGTGTGGGCTGAGGGTTTCGCAAGCGACGTGTACACGTCAGGGACGCGTACGCGTGGGTATGATTGTGCCTAAGGCACACTTCCAGCCCTGCTCCCGCGCAACTCTCTGTTCAATTCCCCTTTGTTACGCACGCACATATGACGCGTACGCGTCAGCGACGCTTGCGCGTCGTGTGCTTTTTTTTATATGCAGTATGCAGCATGGAAAATGGGGATGCTGATGCAGATGTTATGAATGACACCGGGGAAAATAGAATAAAACACAACTAAGAATGAAACAAAACAAAATAAAACTAAGATTGAGAAAGAACGATCATACCATAGTGGGTTGTCTCCCACCTAGCACTTTGTTGGACGGTCTTTAGGCTCATTCTGCTTCTGTTGGTGGGTCCTCCAAGAGGAAGACCTCTAGCTCTTTGTGTTCCTTCATCTTCTCTCCATGATAAAGCTTTAGGCGATGTCCATTGACCTTGATGAAATTGGGACTTGAAGGATGACTCAGGTAGAAGACTCCATATGGCTCTGCCTTCTCTACTCTATAGGGACCTTCCCATCTGGATCTAAGCTTTCCTGGCATGAGTCTCAGTCTGGAGTTGTAAAGGAGAACCAGATTTCCAGGTCTGAACTCTATTCTCTCAATGTGCTTGTCATACACAGCCTTCATCTTCTCTTTGTATAATCTGGCGTTGTCATAAGCTTCGAGTCGAAGGGTCTCTAGTTCTGCTAGTTGCAGCTTCCTTTCAGCGCCAGCTTTCTCAAATCCCATATTGCACTTCCCCCACAGCCCAGAAAGCCTTGTGTTCCACCTCTACTGGAAGGTGGCAAGCCTTTCCGTACACTAAGCGAAAGGGGCTCATCTCAATGGGTGTCTTGTACGCTGTCCAATATGCCCAGAGCGCATCAACAAGTCTGGTGCTCCAGTTCTTCCTATGAAGCTTGACTATCTTTTCTAGAATGCGTTTGATTTCTTTGTTAGACACTTCCACTTATCCATTAGTCTGGGGATGATAAGCTGTTGCTATTTTGTGAACTATCCCATGCTTCTTCAGTAGTCGTGCTAATCTCCTGTTACAAAAATGAGTGCCTTGATCACTCACAATTGCTCGTGGTGATCCAAAGAGAGAGATAATATGGTTTCTAACAAAGAAAACAGCAGTGTTAGCATCATCAGTACGGGTAGGAATTGCTTCCGCCCATTTAGAAACATAATCTATAGCTAACAGCATATAAAGATAACCACTGGAGTTTGGAAATGGACCCATGAAGTCAATGCCCCAAACATAAAAAATTTCACAAAATAGCATAATCTACGGGGGCATCTCATCCCTCTTGGATATATTACCAAACCTTTGGCATGGGGGGCAAGATTTACAAAAGATAGTAGCATCTTTAAAAAGAGTAGGCCACCAGAATCCACAGTCTAGAAATTTTCTAGCTGTTCTTTAAGGACCAAAATGTCCACCACTCTCAGAGGAGTGGCAGGCCTCTAAAATGGACTGGAATTCTGATTGAGGCAGACATCTTCTAATTACCTGGTCAGCACCACACCTCCATAAATATGGGTCATCCCATATATAGTATTTGGACTCATTTTTTAGCTTGTCTCTTTGATGCTTAGTAAAATTAGGAGGGAAAGTATGGCTAACTAAATAATTAGCTACAGGTGCATACCAAGGAACTACTTCAGATACTGCGTGCAAGATATCAAATGGAAAAGCATCATTGATATGAATGGAGTCATCCTTAATGTGCTCAAGGTGATTCAAGTGGTCTGCCACTAAATTCTGGGTACCACTCCTATCCTTAATTTTTAAATCAAATTCTTGCAGCAGCAATATCCAACATATTAGCCTTGGTTTGGAATCCTTTTTAGCTAATAAATATTTTAGAGCTGCATGGTCCGAGTACAGTACCACCTTAGTACCAAGTAAATAGGCTCGGAATTTATCCAGAGCGAAAACAATAGCCAGAAGCTCTTTTTCAGTGGTGGTGTAATTAGACTGAGCAGCGTCTAAGGTCTTCGAAGCATAAGCAATTACGAAAGGATCTTTACCTTCGCGCTGAGCCAGCGCTGCTCCTACTGCATGGTTGGTGGCATTAATGGTGGGGGAAATTAACCAGTTAAGAAATTAATAAACAAAATGTGTTGCAAGTACAGATCTCAACCGGCTAAGATCTGCTTTCTCAATTTAAAAAAAAATGGTTGTTACAAAATTTAGAATTAAAATTACTGGGAGTATGAGTCCCAGGTCGTCTCCCAATGAGTTACAGGAAAGAATGCTAGTTCATTAATTAGAAATTTTCCAAAAGGTTTGAGTTGGATAATGAGTAATTAAAATAATTGTAAATTAAAGTAATAAAACTGAGAATTATTATTAACATAAAAAGCCTTGACTGGGGAGTTGATTAATTGGAAGTTCTATCCTTGTCGAAATCTTCTCAAGTGTAATGTAAAGCAGTTGTTGTTTTCACTTAGTTAACCCTTACTGAGTAAAGGAAAGTCAAGTGATTGGACTGATCCTTATCCGCAGATCCTAGTCCTTTCCCTTGGGAAGGTCTAGCATTAGTAGATATAGAATTAGCCAATAATGTCCCTTTTAACTAAGCACTTGAGCATTCCAACTCAAGTGTCTCCTCTTAATCAACCCCCATGTCAAGTAGGATTTCTACTCCATTGACATGGAATTAATACTCATAAAAATATAAGAAGACATAATTAAATGAAATAAAATAGAGACTTAAAATTAATTAAAAATAAAAGTAACTCTATATATTGATAAATTTAAAATGCAACATACTTATTTGAATAGGGTCAATGATCAACTGAAAAGAGTAAAGGAATAAGGAAACAAACTAAAGTGATGTCTTCACGGAGGTAATGACTCTTCAGCATCAAAAATCCAAAGTAAAAAAATCATAAAACTATGAATGTAAAGCTAATCTAGATTCAGATCTAAAACTAAGAGTAATCCTAATCTTAGTGAATCTGAATGTGTGTGGATGCATTTTTGAGTCTCTACATGTTCCCTAGGTTTAGTCTATGTTTTTGGGCTGAGAACGGGGTTAAAACGCGGCCCAAAATCATTTCCAGCGTATTCTGTAATTTCTGCAGATCGCGCAGGTCACGTGTACGCGTCGTCCACGCGTTCGCGTCATTCAGCAATTTTTCTCTTCACGTGTTCGCGTTGTCCACGCGTTCGATCATACCATAGTGGGTTGTCTCCCACCTAGCACTTTGCTTTTACGTCCTTAAGTTGGATGCTCTTCAGGCTCATTTTGCTTCTGTTGGTGGGTCTTCCAAGAGAAAAACCTCTAGTTCTTTGTTATTCTTCATCTTCTCACCATGATAAAGCTTCTGGAAATGTCCATTGACCTTTAAGAATTTGGAGCTAGAAGGATGACGTAGGTGGAAAACTCCGTAAGGCTCTGCCTTTTCTACTCTGTATGGACCTTCCCATCTTGATCTCAGTTTGCCTGGCATAAGCCTCAATCTGGAGTTATAAAGAAGAACTAACTCCCCTGGTCTAAATTCTCTCCTTTTTATGTGCTTGTCATGAAAGTTTCTCTCTTTTCTCTCTTGTTATTTTTGGCCAAAATGATGAAATGAGACAGCCTTGGAGGTCTTGGAGGTGTAGGGTTAGTTGTGATTGGTTGGCTTGGAGGTGGGTTAAAATAATATTAAAGTATCTCATGTGTATAACCACTAAAACTAGATGTATCGGAACACTTGTAAAGACATCTCTAAAAATTATTTTCTGAGCTACTAGCATAAATGACACTAGTAACATATTTAATATGAGAATAAAACATGTATGATGAGGCCTTAGCATTGCTAAAGTCATTAGAGAGTGTTGGTGCTAAGTTGCACTAGTAAACCGTAAACCCGGTTAAACTGATTTTCTATTTTTAACTAAAACAGACCAGGTAACCTTATAATATCATTCAAGAATTTTCTAATACTAATATAATGATAATATTATACTATTATCTCTCTCCTCTCATGAATTGAGTCCGGTTCGTCAAACAGAGACTATTTACGAAAATCAGAATCAAAACTGCCAACCGATACGGTTCAAAAACTAGGTTCATCGTGACTGCGTTATCGAGCTTACCTCGGAAAAGGTTCTAGCTTAAGGATGACATAATGACAATGAGGATTGAGATACTTGTTGATATAGAAGAGGTGTTCCCTTTACTGATCTTCTGGCAAAATCCGTGCCTTCAGAAAAGATCTTGCATACTCGAAAATCAGGGTTGTTACATAGAACATGCATGCAATTAACCTATTTCTATGCAATCTATTCTATCATAAACAAAAGAAAAATTAACTAAATATCCTATTTTATTGGTGTTAGGGAAGAGAAATTACCTCCGAAAGTCAGGTACTGACCGACCTCCCCACACTTAAAGCTTTGCACCGTCCTCAGTGCCATCTGTTAGGAATAAAGGGGGGCCAGTAGCAGTATCTCCACCATCGGGACTGTCATGGCTCCCTGTGCTGGTAAATGAAGTGGAGTCCGGGGTGTCTGGGTCTTCTCTAGATGGTTGGCTTCCAACAATCAGCTCCTTGAGGTATGTAAATCTACGCTTGTTACGGTGATCTCTGAGCTTTCCTTTCCGGTCAAGCCGGTCTAGCCTCTCAAGTTTCTGGTTTAGCAGTTGATTTGTTGAAGGTGCTTGTGGTGCAGAAGAAGAAGGGATATCTTCTGCTGGTTCTGTGCTCCGGTTGATAGTGGCTGTTGGGTTTCTGATATACTTCCCGTTAAGGATGTATTGATCATCTCGTGGAATCATGGCCTTTGTATCCCCAGCTCTATAGGAGACTCTTGCTACTGAGACTAGATCTGAAACCAAGGCGGGAAATGGTAAGTTGCCGGTAATTTATACGTGTCCCATAGCATGCCAAATGTGTCTTGGTAAATTGAGGTGCTGGTCTATAAGGATACACCAGAGTAAAACAGCCATGTCTACAGTGAAGGAGGACTTATGAGTGCTCGAAAAGACATAATGGGACATGATCTGTGCCCATACTCGAGCCACCAAGGTAAGTGCTGAAGCCAATATGTCCTTAGGTCGGGAACGATGGTATCCGTAGATCCATATGCTGCCAGGTTGTGCAATAACTCTGAGAACGGCGTCCCAGTCAAATTGGTATGTTTGGCGTTTGAGTGAGGCTTCTAGGAATGCGTCCAATCATTCTGGAGTAGGGGGAAGATCTAAAGCTCGCTGAATGGCCTCTTCAGTTTTGGGGACTTGCTTATGACGGACATAGACAGACTACATGGTTTGCATGTGAAAATTGGAGTAGAATTCAACTACTCATGAAAGATTAACCTGCCATGGCTGTCTCTGTAGGAATTTCCATTGTCTTCGCTCAATGCGGGGCTCAACAATTTCACAAATACGGGTTGGAAGGATGAGAAGGTGCTCATTGTTATAGTTCCTTGCTGCCAGGATGGGGAATATCTGCTCACAGTAGCGGTTAGTGAACCGCGCAGTGTCCTTTGCTGGGAAGGCTTTCTCTTTTTCATCGACCTTGATGATCCTCTTGATTCTTTTTGTTGAGGGTTTAACTGCGGTTGAAGATGGATCTGCCACTAATGCTCATTTTGTTCCTCTCCTTGCTGGTGGTTTGGGAGTAGCTTTCTCTTTGCCTTTCTTGGTGGCCATCCTGAAAAAGGAAAGAGGTAAGTACATGTAAAGCTAAGGGTTCGAGCAAGGGAGTGAACATTATGGTTAATAATCAATGCACGATAAAGAATGATGTCGTTAACACATGGTCTAGACTACATGTGAAAAGTTTATCAAATGTAATATAACAAGTGCATGTGATGGCAATTAAATGCAAGATGTTTATTGGCATGCCAGCAAAGGCATGAGTAGCATAGATCAAGCATTCAATGTCCAAGTTAGATTACAAAGCCTTTCAAACTAATAATCTGTTTGTATTAACAATTATATTTAATTAATAAAATATAAAAGGGGTTTTGTGAAAAACAGGCATTAAAGTAGTAGAGTAGAATAATTAAAAATAATGTGTAATGTCATACGGGCTTTTTCACAAACACATAGCATGCATGGTTAATATGATGTTGAAAGTATGAACTTGAACATGCAAGTAACCCTATGAAAAGGAATATATAATTGTCAAACAATTCCACAATAACTCACAAGCAAAATATAGACAATAATGACCCAAAGTAATTTTCTAACACCAATTAAAGGGATAAAAGAAAAAGAAAGAAAAAGAAAATATAAATAATAAGAATAATAATAGAAAAGAAAAAAGGAAAAGAGAAAAGAACCTTGATAATGGATGTGAAAAATAAGGGCGAAGAAGGTAAAAACTGAGAAAGAATAGAGAAGGAAGAAGGAAGAAGAAAGAAATAAGAAGGGAAAAAGAAAAATAAAGATTTGGGGAAGAAAGGATAAGATATTTGGCTGATCTGGATAAGTTGTGCGCCGCATGTGACGTGGATGCATGAGTCACGCGGTCGCGTGGTGTGTGATGTTTCTCAGGTGACGCGGACGCGTGGGTCACGCGGTCGCGTGATTTGATTTGTGATAGTCGCTGATGACAAGTCATCTTAGCCTAGTCTCACTAGTCTTTTTCTTTTGTTTTCATTAGAATTATGCACTTTCTTGAGCTACAAGCAAGCCAATTAGGTAGAGTTTCATGTTTCCCTTGATTGAATCAACCATGTATGAATTCATGCTATTTCATGAGGTTTTATACTATAATTGTCACATATTATGAAAGAATGTATATCTCATGATTTTAAGCATAGCTTTGATGTGTTTGGTTGATTAATTATAGGTGAAGAAAGCTTGGAGAAAGGTTGAAGCAAGAAGGAATAGCTAGGAGAAAAGAGAAGACAATGGAATGAGTGAAATTAAACCAGGAAGCAAAAAGCTGGACCTAAAGTTAGCATCAAACTTTTGCACAAACTTTTGGTTGAAAAGTTAGCCCCAACGTTAGCCCCCTAACTTGGAGGCTAACATTGGAACTTGAAAATCACTCCCTGGGTACCAAAAGTTTGCGCCAACGTTAGCCCCCTAACTTTGAGGCTAACGTTGGCACATGAAATTCTCCCCTGGGCACCAAAAGTTTGCGCCAACGTTAGCCCCCTAACGTTGAGGCTAACGTTGGCACATGAAATTCTCCCCTGGGCACCAAAAGTTTGCGCCAACGTTAGCCCCCTAACTTTGAGGCTAACGTTGGCTCATGAACATCACAAGGAGGAGCAAAAGTTTGCGCCAACGTTAGCCCCCTAACTTGGTGGCTATCGTTGGCGCCACAAGTACACAAGGAAGGGCCAACGTTAGGGCCAAAGTTAGACCCCTAACGTTGGCACCAACGTTCACATCAGCAAAGTGGTGTTAGCTGATATGAAAAGTTGGAGCAAAAGTTAGACCCCTAACTTTTGCGCAAACTTTTGGTCCAACTTTTGCAAAACTCAAACCCGGTTCAATTGGTTCACTTTGGTTCTTCTCCAAACTTCAAGAGCAATCAACCAAGGCCTCTTTCAACCCAATTCCACCAAGAGGTAATTTCCTGCTCTCTTTAATTTCATGCAAATTACATTCAGCAAATCACAAATCACCCAACTAAAGCTTGATTCGCTTGACTAAATCAACCACTAAACTAAAATTGCTCAATCCTTCAATCCCTGTGGGATCGACCTCACTCCCGTGAGTTTTTATTACTTGATACAACCCGGTACACTTGCCGGTTAGATTTGTGTATTTTGGGAGAAATTTATTTTTCACCAAAATACTCATCAAGTTTTTGGCGCCGTTGCCGGGGATTGATTAGATTGACAATGATTAAGTGAAGTGGTAATCTAGATCAAGCACTTTTTCTTTAATTTTTTATTAACCCACTAACTGTTTGATTTTTTGCTTAAACTAACTAACACTTCAATCTAGCAGTAGATTGAAGTGTCACTGGCCTTGTGCATTTCTCATGCTCTGCTTGTATGTCAGGTACAAGAAGAACCATACCCAATTTTCATGAACAAGATGAAAGAACTCTCAGGAGATTAAGAAGAGCTGAAAGAGGGAAAAATATTGTTGGAGAAGAGGAATCAGACGAAGAATTCCAAGAGATGGAGGAACATTTAACCAATCCACCAGGTGGAGAAGACAACAACAATGGCAACCCACCCCAGAGGAGATTTTTGGCTTCCTATACCTTTGCAAATCCAAGACATTGTGGGAGCAGCATCTTGGCTCAAAATGTCAATACTAACAATTTTGAACTCAAACAACAACTCATCACTCTGGTTCAGAACAATTGCTCTTTTGGTGGAGGACCACTTGAGGACCCACACCAACATTTATCCACTTTCTTGAGGATATGCAATACTGTCAAAACTAATGGAGTGCCCCCTGACAGTTACAAACTGATGCTATTCCCATTTTCTCTCAGGGACAAGGCCACTCAATGGTTGGAATCTTTTCCAAGGGACAGTATCAACAACTGGGATGATTTGGTAACCAAGTTTTTTGCCAAGTTTTATCCACCTCAGAGGATTATAAGGTTAAAGGCTGAGGTACAAACATTTACACAAATGGAGGCCGAACCCATCTATGAGGCATGGGAGAGGTACAAGGCTCTGATCAGGAAATGTCCACCGGCCATGTTTAATGAGTGGAAGAAGCTTCAAAACTTCTATGAAGGCTTAACACTGAAATCCCAGGAAGCTTTGGATCATTCAGCTGGAGGTTCCTTGCAACTCATGAAAACTGCAGAGGAGGCTCAAGAACTCATTGATATGGTGTCCAACAACCAATATTTCTTTGCTCATCAAAGAGGCTGCCAACCATCACAAAGGAGAGGAGTAATGGAGCTAGAAGGAGTGGATTCAATCCTAGCTCAAAACAAGATGATGCAGCAGCAAATTCAACAACAATTTGAGCAAATGGCCAAGAGGATTGATAGTCTCCAAGTTGCAGCAGTTAACACTAGCCAACCATCAACCACATGGGGACAAAGTGAAGAAACTCAAGAAGAACAACAACAAGAGCAAGTACAGTATATGCACAACCAAGGACCAAATGAAGGTTATGGTGATACATACAATCCATCCTGGAAGAACCACCCAAACCTCAGATGGGGAGACAATCATACCCAAAACCAACAATCATGGCAGAAGAACTCAAACCAACACAACCCAAGAAGCAACCAAAACCACAACCAGCAGCAGACTAGCCAAAACCCCTACAGAAAACCTCAAAACAACTACCCCAACCTCAACCAATACCAATCTAATAACCAACCCACCAACCAAAATGCCTACCATCCACCACCCACATCTCATAACCCACCTCAAGTATCACCTGAAGCCCAAAGAATCACTCACTTGGAGGCCATGATAGACAAAATGTTGAAACACCAGGAAATGGTAACCAAGAATCAGGAAGCCTCCCTGAAGAGCCTAGAGAGACAGATGGGGCAACTCTCCAAGCAAGTATCTGTTGAGAGACCTTCAAACTCACTGCCCAGTGACACAATTCCAAATCCGAAGGAGGAATGCAAGGCAATACAATTAAGGAGTGGGAGAGCATTGATATGCAACAATGACACTACAAGGAAGCAAGCAGAGAACATCAAAGAACCAACGGAAGATGAGAAGCAAACAAAGGCAGATGAGGCTAAGGAGCAAGTTGTGATGCCAAACAAAGGCACCGAGAAACTTAAAGAGAAGGACAACCAGCCACATAGCTCAAAGGAAGTAGCTCAGGGACAGCAGCAAATAGGAAAGAGCATCCCATATCCCCAGAGGTTAAACAAAGAGGTTAAAGACCAGCATTTTCACAAATTCCTTGAGATCTTTAAGAAGCTAGAAATTAATATCCCCTTTGACAAAGTGCAACTGATATATTAACAGCTGGGGGCAAATCAACAAACCGAGGATTACTACACTGTCAGCAACATGCTATCATTAGAGCATGCTAAAATTGAACACCAGAGAACAAAGAAGAGGATCACGGTCAGAGGAGACAAATTGAGGCCCTACAAGCACCAACCACCATAAAAGAAAGCCTCAATGTCAAGCTAATGACAATAAAAGAGCGCTCCATGGGAGGCAACCCATGCTTTAAGATTCATGTCATTTTAAATTCAATAAGTTATGATCAATTGAGCATGAATTCTTTTCTCTTTTCATGAATATGTCCATTGACTGCATGCACTATTTTGAAACATATGCTAAGTTTGATGTGCCTTCAAGCACACTAAACCAATGTTACAAATAATTCCATTTTGCATGTTAGAGTATCTTGACAAAGCATATGGCCGAACACTAAGTTTGGTGTCCACATAGCTTCATGAAAAGTAGAAACTCATGCATCAATAATCATACAATTGTTGTTTTTCAAAATCTTATAAATAAAAAAATTCTTTTCCGGTAATGAAGGCATTAATTGTGAGGTACCCTTTGACAAGAAACAAGTTTGGTGTTCATCAGACCTTGATGCACCGATTTAGGGATACAATTGATCCTTCATGAAAATAAAAAAAAGAGAAAGTATGATGAAAACAATTCTTATGAACATTTAACATTTGAATCTCACTAATTGGAGGAAGATACTTATTTTCTTTATATATGACCAAACATTAAGTTTGGTGTCTTCAAGAGAGAGTGTCACGGTTCAAATGTTCAAATAATTAACAAAAAGTATGTTTTGTCCCCTGCATCTTTAATTTCAATAAAAGAAATATTTAAATATGAAGTAAGATGGTCTCTGTTAGATAGAAGTAGAATAAAAGTAAGTGGTGGTATGTGTGTGATTGTATAACAGCTCACTTTTAGTGAATAAAGAGCCAGGATATCTCCTTCTAAGTAAATAGTGGCCTACTGTCTATGAATCTCAATTAAATAAAAAAATTCCTTGGTTGGAAAGAAAAACAAAAAGAAGGAAAGAAAAAAGATAGCCAAAAAGTGGCAGAACAAAAGGAAACAAAAAGAAACAGAGCTGGACACCAATAGCTTGAACTTTAAAATATATGCCTGTGATGTCTTTGTACTAGGCTCTGCTTGGATTAGTAAGCTCTTAGGAGTGCATCAACACTCGGTGACTTGGGTTAACTAATCCGGGATCATCAGCTGAAAGTCCACTATCAAGAGCAACCTAACTACAAGGCATTTAGCAGCCCAAAGAGGTGCTGGGCATCAATGTTTTAAGAAGGAATGTGAGCCAAGTGTCTATGGTGAATAATGTGTCAAGTATAAAGAAAAGAAAATGAACTTGCTACACATGACACTCAAATAAAGCTTATAAACATTTGATGCTATTTACTTTCCTTTGTTTAAATTCTGCAAATCCAACTCCCAATCCCCTTCACATTCCGAGCCATTTACATTTCTTGCACTTTAAGATTCCGCAATTTACATTTCTTGCACTCTAAGTTTCTGCCATTTAATTTCTTGTTCTTTAAGATTCAGCAATTTAATTTCCTGCTCTCTCTAATTTCATGCAAATTACATTCAGCAAATCACAAATCACCCAACTAAAGCTTGATTCGCTTGACTAAATCAACCACTAAACTAAAATTGCTCAATCCTTCAATCCCTGTGGGATCGACCTCACTCCCGTGAGTTTTTATTACTTGATACGACCCGGTACACTTGCCGGTTAGATTTGTGTGTTTTGGGAGAAATTTATTTTTCACCAAAATACTCATCAGTCGCGCGAGAGCAGCCTTGCGTTCGCGCGACTCTCTATTTCAAACTCATTTTGCCAAAATTTAGGGTGACGCGATCGCGTGGGTGATGCGATCGCGTGAATGGTCATATCTTTGAAAACGACGCGGTCGCGTGATAGGGCTGGTGCTTCCAGCATCAATCCAGCACAGCTCCATCATAACATGCTGCCATACACCACTTTTACGTAGAATTTTTGGGCACGCGTTCGCGTGGGTGACGCGGACGCGTGGGAGGCTCTTTTGCAGAATGACGCGGATGCGTCATTGACGCAGACGCGTCATTGACATGGTCACGTGGGCATGGTTGTGCCTAAGGCGCGACTCCAGCCACGCTTTTGCGTGACTTTCTGTTTACTTTTCTTTTCTTCCTAATGCATTTGTGACGCGGACGCGCCAGCGATGCTGCCGCATCGCGTGCATTTTTTTTTTTAAGAAATTCAGAATGCTAATGCAAACGTGAATGCAGACTATATGTAGAAATTATAAGAAGTGTCATTAACACCATGAAAAGAGAAATAAAGTGAAAAAATCTAAGACTGAAACGGAACGATCATACCATGGTGGGTTGTCTCCCACCAAGAGGAAAACGTATAGTTCTTTGTTATTCTTTATCTTCTCGCCGTGATAAATCTTCAGGCGATGTCTATTGAGCTTTAAGAATTTGGAGCTAGAAGGATAACGCAGGTGGAAAACTCCGTATGGCTCTGCCTTTTCTACTCTGTATGGACCTTCCCTTCTTGATCTCAGTTTGCCTGGCATAAGCCTCAATCTGGAGTTATAAAGAAGAACTAACTCCGCTGGTCTAGGTTCTCTCCTTTTTATGTGCTTGTCATGGACAGCCTTCATCTTTTCTTTGTATCTCCTAGAGTTGTCATATGCTTCTAGGCAAAGATTCTCCAGTTCTGCTAGTTGCAGCTTCCTTTCAGCACCAGCTTTCTCAAGATTCATGTTGCACTCTCTCACAGCCCAGAAATCCTTGTGATCCACCTCCACTGGAAGGTGGCAAGCCTTTCTGTATACTAAGCGAAAGGGGTTCATCCCAATGGGTGTCTTGTATGCTGTTCTATATGCCCAGAGTACATCTTGTAGCCGGGCACTCCAGTCCTTCCGATGAGGTTTTACTATCTTTTCCAGAATACGTTTTATTTCTCTGTTAGAGACTTCTACTTGCCCATTGGTTTGGGAATGGTAAGCTGTTGCTAATTTGTGAATTATCCCATGCCTCTTCAGTAATCCTGTTAGTCTCCTGTTACAAAAGTGAGTGCCTTGATCACTCACGATTGCTCATGGTGGTCCAAAATGGCAAATAATATGGTTTTTAAGAAAGGAAACAACAGTGTTAGCATCATCAGTACGGGTAGGAATTTCTTCCATCCATTTAGAAACATAATCTACAGCTAACAGTATATAAAAGTAACCATTAGAATTTGGAAATGGACCCATGAAGTCAATGCCCCAAACATAAAAAATTTCACAGAAAAGCATAATCTGTTGAGGCATCTCATCCCTCTTGGATATATTACCAAACCTTTGGCAAGGGGAACAAGATTTACAAAATTCAGCAGCGTCTTTAAAAAGAGTAGGCCACCAGAATTCACAGTCTAGAATTTTTCTAGCTGTTCTTTGAGGGCCAAAATGTCCTCCACTCTCAGATGAGTGGCAGGCCTCTAAAATGGACTGAAATTCTGATTGAGGCACACACCGTCTAATTACCTGGTCAGCACCATACCTTCATAAATATGGATCATCCCATATATAATATTTAGACTCGCTTTTCAGCTTGTCTCTTTGATTCTTAGTAAAATTTGGAGGAAAAGTGTGGCTAACGAGATAATTAGCTACAGGTGCATACCAATGAACTACTTCAGATACAGGATGTAAGCTATCAAATGGGAAATTATCATTTATAGGAGTGGAATCATCCTTAATATGCTCAAGGCTACTCAAGTGGTCTGCCACTAAATTCTGGTTACCACTTCTATCCTTGATTTCTAAATTAAATTCTTGCAGCAGCATTATCCAACGTATTAGTCTTGGTTTGGATTTCTTTTTAGCTAATAAATATTTTAGAGCTTCATGGTCCAAGTACACTACTACCTTACTACCAAGTAAATAGGCTCGGAATTTATCCTGAGCAAAAATAATAGCTAGAAGCTCTTTTCAGTAGTAGTGTAATTAGATTGAGCAGCATCTAATGTTTTAGATGCATAAGCGATTACAAAAGGATCCTTACCTTCGCACTGAGCAAGCGCCGCTCCTACTGCATGGTTGGAAACATCACACATAATTTTGAATGGCTGGCTCCAGTCTGGTCCTCTCACAATTAGAGCTTGAGTTAGGGCGATCTTTAGCTTATCAAACGCCTGCATACAGTTTTTACTGAACTCGAACTCAATATCTTTCTACAACAATATGGATAAAGGCAATGCTATCTTACTGAAGTCCTTAATGAATCTCCTGTAAAAACCTGCGTGGCCAAGGAACGAACGGACTTCCCTCACGGAGGAGGGGTAAGGTAAACTAGAAATAATATCTACCTTTGCTGGATCTACAGAAATGCCAGTATTAGACACAACATGTCCTAGTACAATTCCTCATCAAATAACGAGATGCTCCATTCTCTTGCACAAGGGCAACAAGACATGCAAGCACAGCTGAACTCTACTTTAAATGGTCTGATTGCCACTTTACAAGCTCTCATTTCCCGGTTAGATTCATCACCTAATTCCACCAATCAACCTTCAAACTCCGGTGGAATTCCTTCTCAACCCCTACCTAATCCTAAAGGTAGCATCAATGCCATCACTTTGAGATACGGAACCACACTGCAAGAGAGGAACCATGAGGAGTCAAGCTCACCAGAACACATCCAAGCTGAAGATGTAGTGGAAGTGGAAGATGCTGAAGAGGAAGAAGATGTACAAAACATAGTTGAAGAAGAAGCAGCTCAACCACAGAATGAAACATCAAAGGATGCAGAAGCTGCAAGTAATGCCATCCCTATCCCATTCCCACAACTTGCAAGGAAGCCCATAAAGTAGATGGAACTTGATCCCAAAATGGTAGAAATATTCAAACTAGAAATGAGGCATCACACATAATATCAAAAGGCTGGCTCCAGTCTAGTCCTCTCACAATCGGAGCTTGAGTAAGGGCGATCTTCAGCTTATCAAATGCTTGCATGCAATCCTCATTGAACTCGAACTCAACATCTTTCTGCAGTAGCCTGGATAAAGGAAATGCTACCTTATTGAAGTCCTTAATAAATCTCCAGTAAAAACCTGAATGACCAAGGAATGAACGGACTTCCCTCATGGAGGAGGGTAAGGTAAACTAGAAATGACATCTACCTTTACTGGATCTACAGAAATGCCAGTATTAGAAACAACATATCCTAGAACAATCCCTTGTTTTACCATAAAATGACATTTTTCAAAATTCAATACAAGGTTTGAACTAACATACCTGTCTAATACTCTATCTAAATTATCCAAGCAAAGGTAAAAGGAATCACCATATACGCTAAAATCATCCATAAAAACTTCGATACAGCTTTCAATAAGATCTGAAAAGATACTCATCATGCATCTTTGGAAAGTAGCCGGTGCATTACATAAGCCAAAAGGCATCCTCTTATATGCATACATTCCAAAGGGACATGTAAAAGTAGTCTTTTCCTGATCTTCAGGAGCTATATGAATTTGAAAATAGCCTGTATAACCATCTAAAAAGTAGTAATGGGATTTACCTGACAAGCGATCAAGCATCTGATCAATAAATGGCAAGGGGTAGTGATCCTTGCGAGTAGCTTGCTTGGGACGCTTGTAATTAATGCAAACTCTCCATGAATTTTGCACTCTAGTTGTCATGAGCTCTCCAAGCTCATTCTTTACTGTTGTGACTCCAGACTTCTTGGGCACCACTTGTACTGGACTGACCCATTCACTGTTTGAGATTGGGTAGATGATATCAGCTTCAAGTAGCCTGGTCACTTCTTTCTTGACAACTTCTAAGATGGTGGGATTCAATCTTCTTTGGGGTTGACAGATAGACCTTGCTCCCTCTTCCAAGAATATTCTGTGCTCATAAACTTGAGGGCTAATGCCTATTATATCCGCCAAGCTCCACCCAATTACTTTCTTGTGTCTTCTCAGCACATTAAGCAGCTGCTCCTCCTGTTGGGAAGTGAGTTCCCTTGCAATGATAACTGGGAGCTTCTGATTATCCTCAAGGTAAGCATACTTGAGGTAGGGTGGGAAGGGTTTTAATTCCAATTTTTGCTCATGGCTAGGCACTAGATCATCTGGAGCTAGTGATAATGGCAAAGTGTCCTCACTGTGTTCAGAGAGTGTCTCCACACATAGACCTTGCACCATGTGCCTCTCTTCTATTTCTTCTTGGTGAACTGCAGCTATAGTTTCATCAATGATGTCGCACTGTAAGATAGAATGATCCTCTGGAGGGTGCTTGATAGCTTCATTTAAACTGAAACTTACTGCTTTGCCATCTATCTCGAAGGAGTAAGTTCCTGAGAATGCCTCCAGCTTGAACTTTAAAGTCTTAAGGAATGGCCTTCCAAGCAGGATTGATGATGGTCTTCCTGAATCATTAGGGGGCATCTCTAGGATATAGAAATCAATGGGAAATGTGAGCCCCTTAATGCTTACTAGCACATCTTCAGCAATTTCAACCACTGTAATAATGCTTTTATCTGCTAACACAAAACGAGCTGCCAACCTTTTTAAGGGAGGGAGCCTCAAAGCATCATATATAGACAATGGCATAATACTTACGCATGCTCCTAAGTCACACATGCAGTCAGAAAATATTACACCCCAATGGTACAGTTAACCATGCATGGACCTGGATCACAATATTTTTCAAGTATACATCCCATTAAAGTAGATATAGAACTACCTAAAGGAATAGTTTCTAATTCATTAATTTTATCTTTATGTATGCATAAATTCTTCAGAAACTTTGCATATTTAGGTACTTGTTGAATAACATCAAAAAGGGGAACAGTTACCTCAACCTTTTTGAAAATTTCTACCATTTTGGGATCAAGTTCCATTTTGGCGCCACTTGCAGCTTCTGCGTCCTTTGGTGCTCCATTCATTGGCTGAGCTACTTCTTCTTCAACCATGTCTTGTACTTCCTCTTCCTCTTCAACATCCTCCACTTCAACTATGTCTTTAACTGGGTCGTGTTCTTGTGGGCTTGGCTCCTCCTGATTCCATTCTTGTAGTGTGGTTCCGGACCTCAAAGTGATGGCATTGATGCCACCCTTAGGGTTGGGTAAGGGTTGAGAAGGAATTCCATTGGAGCTTGAAGGCTGGTTGGTGGGAGTAGGTAACGAATCTATTCGGGAGGCGAGAGCTTGTAAAGTGGCATTCAGACCATTTAAAGTAGAGTTTAGTGTAGTCTGCATGTCTTGTTGTCCTTGTGCAAGAGATCGTAGCATCTCGTCATTCGATGAGGAAGTAGGATAAGTGATTTGAGGGACCTGTTGTTGGTTGAGCTGAGGTCCTTGGGATTGCCTTAGGTGAGGTGCTCTGTAAGGCTGGTTCTGATTCTACTGTGTGTTGTTGTTATTTCACCTCTGATTTCCATTGTTGTCTTTGCCTCCTCTGTTATAGTTGTCCCTCCAGCCATGGATGGAATTATCTCTCCAGCCCTGGTTGGAGTTGTCCTACCACCCTTGGTTATAGTTCCCACATTGGTTGTAGTTGCGGCCTTGTTGATTGTATCCTTGATTCGGGCAGTCATAGAAGTTATAAGTAACTTCCAAGGTGTTGTCTTTTTGTTGGAGTTGCGGGCACTCATCAGTGTAATGACTATAATCATCACAGATTCCACATACTATTTGGGGAACCAACTGTTGGCTTTGTTGTGATGGGGGAGGCTGGGGTTGTTGTTGATTCAACTGCATCTGCTTTAGTAGGTTGGTCATTTTACATATAGCATGTGTGAAGGCAGTAGTCTCACTGCTAGAGGAAACCTCTGAAACAACCTTTGGGTGGCTGTTCTTATGCCTATGATTCCGAGTAGACTCAGCTAGGTCGTTGATCAGTTGCCATGCTTCATCTACGGTTTTTTACTTTTTTCAGAGAACCATTACTAGCACCATCCAATGTAGTCTTATCCTGAGGCTTCATGCCTTGAGTGAAGTAGCTGATCAATACCAACTTGTCAATCATGTGGTGGGGGCATGCGTCTAGAAGATTCTTGAAGCGCTCCCAGTACTCATAAAGAGTCTCCGATTCACCTTGAATGATGCAGGAAATCTCTTTCCTCGATCTATCTGTAACTTTCGCTGGAAAGTATTTTTCGAAGAATTCTCTCCTGAGCGTATCCCAGTTGGTAACAGTTGCTTCAGGTTGGGAGTAGTACCACTCCCTCATCTTTCACTCAAGAGAAAATGGGAAGGCGGTTAGCAGAATAAAAGTTTTATTTGTACCATGACACCTAACAGTAGAACAGGCTGTCTGAAAATCCCTGAGGTGCTTGATAGGCTCCTAAGCAGGTAAGCCATGAAACTTAGGCGTCAAGTTGATTAGCGCAGTCTTCAGTTCAAAATTTGCAGCCAAATTTGGATGATGCACTTGATGCGTTTGTAGTGTAAAATTTGGAGCTTCTGCCTCCTGGAGAGTGATCCTTTTGGGTCCTGCCATATTATCTGCACTTAAATTAACCGAATTAGTAGTAGAGGAGCTTGTTTCGCCCTCAGAGGCTAACCGACGCTGAGCTCGCCTAATACGTGAAAGAATTCTTTCAATTTCAGTATCAAGTGCAGCTAAGCTTAGATCAGGCAGTGAACACGTCTTTCAATGAGAGAAACATATAGCTCATGGTAATAAAATAAAATAAAATATGCAAATAAATTAAATTAAAAATATTTACACCAAAAATTGATGCGAGACAAAAATCAGCGAATTAAGAAATCAATATAGAAATACGTTGCGAGTATAGTTCTTAACCAGCAAAAATTTGCTCATCAATTTAGAAAGGTTGTCACAAAATTAGAATAAAAATACTGGGAGTATGAGTCCCAGGTCGTCTCCCAACGAGTTGACAAAAAGGGTGCTATCTTATTAATCAGGTGGTTTCCGATAAATTTTGAGGATTGAATGACAGAAAATAAATAATTGTAACTTAGTGCAATAAAAATTAAAAGAGGTTTATATTATTCAAAATAAAAAGCCTTGACTGGGGGAATGATGAATTGGAAGTTTTATCCTTGTTGGATTCTCTCAAGTGTAGTATAAAGAGGTTGTTGTTTTAACTTAGTTAACCCTTACTAAATAAAAGAAAGTCAAGTGATTGAGCTAACTCTTATTTGCAAATGTCCTCTCCCTTGGGAAGGACTGGTGTTAGTAAATAGAGAATTAGCCAACAATTTCCAATTTAACTAATCACTTGAGCATTCCAACTCAAGTATCTCCTTTTAATCAACCCCCATGTCAAGTTAGGAATCTACTCCATTGACATGAATATAATGCTCACAGAAATATAAGCAGAAGACATGATAAATTAAATAAAATAGGGATTGAAAATTAATTAAAGGGAAAAGTAATTTTCTGTATTAATAAATCCAAAATACAACATACCTATCTGAACAAGATTAATAAGTAATCAAAAGAGTAAAGGAATAAGGAAACAAACTAGAATAGTAACTTCAACGGAGGTGATGACTCTATCAATAGCCAAAGCAAAAAGCATAAAACTATGAATCTATGAATGTAAAGAAAACCTAGAGGAGGAGTAGTTCTCTCTAGATTCTGATCTAAAAACTAAAAACTATGCTAATGAGAATCTGTGTTGAGTCTCTACTTGTTCCCTGGCTCTAGTCTGTGTTTCTGGGATGGAAACTGGGTCCAAACTCGACCAAAAATCACCCCCAGCATTTTCTGAATTTTTTGCAGATCGCGCGTGTCACACGTACGCATCAGACACGCGTACGCGTCGCTGGTTGTCTTGGTGTGTCACGCGTACGCGTCAGGCACGCGCACGCGTCTTCGTGTAAATTCCAATCCACGCGTACGCGTTAGGTACGCGCACGAGTCGCTGCAAATTTCTCCATATCGCGTGCACGCGTGGCTCACGCGTGTGCGTGGATACTTGCTGGTTATCTCCTTAGTTTCTTGTGTTCCTTCTGTTTTTGCAAGCTTCCTCTCCATTCTCTAAGCCATTCCTGCCCTATAAAGCCTGAAACACTTAACACACAAATCACGACATCGAATGGTATAAAGAAGAATTAAAATACACAAATTAAAAACTTTAGGAAAGAATTGTAAAATAATGCAAATCATATGAATAAGTGGGTAAGGACTTGATAAAAACCACTTAAATGAGCACAAGATAAACCATGAAATAGTGCTGTATCAAACTCTCCAGGAAATCAGCCAATTAAGAAATCAATATAGAGATACGTTGCGAGTATAGTTCTTAACCAGCAAAAATCCGCTCATCAATTTAGAAAGGTTGTCACAAAAATAGAATAAAAATACTGGGAGTATGAATCCCAGGTCGTCTCCCAATGAGTTGACAAAAAGGGTGCTATCTTATTAATCAGGTGGTTTCCGAGAAATTTTGAGGGTTCAATGGCAGAAAATAAATAATTGTAACTTAGTGCAATGAAAATTAAAAGAGGTTTATATTATTCGAAATAAAAAGCCATGACTGGGGGAATGATTAATTGGAAGTTATATCCTTGTTGGAATTCTCTCAAGTGTAGTATAAAGAGGTTGTTGTTTTCACTTAGTTAACCCTTACTAAATAAAGGAAAGTCAAGTGATTGAGCTAACTCTTATTGGCAAATCCTAGTCCTCTCCCTTGGGAAGGACTAGCGTTAGTAAATAGAGAATTAGCCAACAAGTTCCAATTTAACTAATCACTTGAGCATTCCAACTCAAGTATCTCCTTTTAATCAACTCCCATGTCAAGTTGGGAATCCACTGCATTGACATGAATATATCGCTCACAGAAATATAAGAAGAAGACATGATAAAGTAAACAAAATAGGGATTGAAAATTAATTAAAGGGAAAAGTAATTCTCTTTATTAATAAATCCAAAATGCAACATACCTATCTGAACAGGATTAATAAGTAATCAAAAGAGTAAAGGAATAAGGAAACAAACTAGAATAGCAACTTCAACGGAGGTGATGACTCTCTCAATATCCAAAGCAAAAAGCATAAAACTATGAATCTATGAATGTAAAGAAAACCTAGAGGAGGAGTAGTTCTCTCTAGATTCCGATCTAAAAACTAAAAACTATGCTAGTGAGAATCTGTGTTGAGTCTCTGCCTGTTCCCTGGCTCTAGTCTATGTTTCTGGGCCAGAAACTGGGTCCAAACTCGGCCCAAAATTGCCCCCAGCGTTTTCTGAATTTTCTACAGATTGCGCATGTCACGCGTACGCGTCGCTGGTCGTCTTGGCATGTCACGCGTACGCGACAGGCACGCGCACGCCTCTTCATGTAAATTCCAATCCACGCGTACGTGTCAGGTACACGCACGCGTCGCTGCAAATTTCTCCATATGGCGCGCACGCGTGAGCCATTCGTGTGCGTCGATGCTTACTGGTTATCTCCTTAGTTTCTTGTGTTCCTTCCATTTTTGAAAGCTTCCTCTCCATTCTTTAATCCATTCCTACCCTATAAAGCGTGAAACACTTAACACACGGATCACGGCATCGAATGGTATAAAGGAGAATTAAAATACACAAATTAAAGACTTTAGGAAGCAAGTTTTTAACCATAGAACAAAACTAGGAAGGAATTGTAAAATCATGCAAATCATATGAATAAGTGGGCAAGGACTTGATAAAAACCACTCAAATGAGCACAAGAAAAAACATGAAATAGTGGTTTATCAAACTCCCCACACTTAAAAAATTGATGCGGGGAGGAAATCAGCCAATTAGGAAATCAATATAGAGATACGTTGCGAGTATAGTTCTTAGCCAGCAAAAATCCGCTCATCAATTTAGAAAGGTTGTCACAAAATTAGAATAAAAATACTGGGAGTATGAGTCCTAGGTCGTCTCCCAACGAGTTGACAAAAAGGGTGCTATCTTATTAATCAGGTGGTTTTCGATAAATTTTGAGGGTTGAATGACAGAAAATAAATAATTGTAACTTAGTGCAATGAAAATTAAAAGAGGTTTATATTATTCAAAATAAAAAGCCTTGACTGGTGGAATGATTAATTGGAAGTTCTATGCTTGTTGGAATTCTCTCAAGTGTAGTATAAAGAGGTTGTTGTTTTCACTTAGTTAACACTTATTGGCAAATCCTAGTCGTTTCCCTTGGGAAGGACTAGCGTTAGTAAATAGAGAATTAGCCAACAAGTTCCAATTTAACTAATCACTTGAGCATTCCAACTCAAGTGTCTCCTTTTAATCAACTCCCATGTCAAGTTGGGAATCTATTCTATTGACATGAATATAACGCTCACAGAGATATAAGAAGAAGACATGATAAATTAAACAAAATAGGGATTGAAAATTAATTAAAGCGAAAAGTAATTCTCTGTACTAATAAAACCAAAATGCAACATACCTATTTGAACAGGATTAATAAGTAATCAAAAGAGTAAAGGAATAAGGAAACAAACTAGAATAGTAACTTCAACAGAGGTAATGACTCTCTCAATATCCAAAGCAAAAAGCATAAAACTATGAATCTATGAATGTAAAGAAAACCTAAAGGAGGAGTAGTTCTCTCTAGATTCCGATCTAAAAACTAAAAACTATGCTACTGAGAATCTGTGTTGAGTCTCTGCCTTTACTCTGGCTCTTGTCTGTGTTTCTGGCCCGAAAACTAGGTCCAAACTCAGCCCAAAATTGCCAACAGCGTTTTCTGAATTTTCTGCAGATCGCGCATGTCACGCGTACGTATCGCTGGTCATCTTGGCGTGTGACGTTAGGATTTTTGCCAGTAAAGAATTTTATAATGTAGGTATAGTTTCTAAACCAACAGAAATCCCTTCGTACAAACGTTCTGGTTGTCACAAGTAACAAACCCCTAAATAAATTGATAACCGAACTATTCAAACCTCGGGTCGTCTTCTCAAGGAACTACAGGGAAGTATGTTCTTATTATTGGTTATGAAGATTGTAAATTGGGGCTTTTAAGATGAGGAACAAGTAATTTAAATTGCAATTGAAATAAGTGAATGACTGTAAAATAAATAAATAACTGTAAAATAAACTTTTGGCAAGGTATGAGAAATTAGAAATCCTATCCTAGTTATCCTTATCAATGATGATGAAGATTGAATCTTAATTCCACTTAGTTAGCCTTTACTCAAAGTAAAGAAAAGTCAAGTGACTAATTAGTTAGATCCTCAAATCCTAGTTAATCCCTAAGGAAAGATTGGGATTATTGAAGTTCAATTCAATCAGCACGGATAATAATTATCAATCATGTTTGAGTTTGATAACTCCTGAGTTACTGATTTCTTAACCAAGACCAAAAGGGAAAAAAGTAAATCTACCGGAATAAAAATGTCTTTAGATTGGAAACAATAGTAACATAAATAAAAGAGAGCAATAATAAACTAAAATACCTCAAATAACATTAATTCAGAGGAGTAATCCGTAACATAGAAGAATTCATAAATAAAACTGAGAAAATAATAAAAGGAATATTGAACCTGATAAAAAGAAACAATCATAAAAGCAAGAGAAATCCTAATCCTAAATCCTAAGAGAGAGGAGAGAACCTCTCTCTCTAAGAACTACATCTACTCCTAAAATTATGAATATGAAAGCTTGATTATGAATGGATGCATTCCCCCACTTTATAGCCTCTAATCTGTGTGTTCTGGGCTGAAAACTGGGTCAAAAGCAGCCCAGAAATCGCTCCCTGCGATTTCTATTACGTTCAGGTCGCGGGCAAGTGACGCAGAGGCGTCGTCCACGCGTCCGCGCAGATTGAAGTTCGCAGATGCGGCGCGGGCGCGTCGTTCACTCGTTCGCGTCACCTAACTTCAGAGCAGCTATAGCAAATTATATATCAAATCGAAGCCCCGGACGTTAGCTTTCCAACGCAACTAGAACCGGATCGTTTGGACCTCTGTAGCTAAAGTTATAGCCGTTTGAGTGCAAAGAGGTCAGGCTGGACAGCTTAGCAATTTCTCCAACTTCTAGTATTCCTTCCACTTTTGCATGCTTCCTTTCCATCCTCTGAGCCATTCCTACTAAGATACAAGGGACGAAAGTACTCGATAGAAGAATGTTCAAATGAACAGAAAATAACATATTAAACTTAATCATTTTAGACTAAGTACAAAGAGAACCTCTTGAATAAATAAAAATTGGTTCATCCATCTTAGTAAAACGTACATCAACGTAAGTATATCTATCCAACGTAAAGTATGTAAGATGATGAGGAGAAGTGGAAATATCGAAGAGAACTCGTATCGTACTCCTGTTCGATTACAAATTCGCACCCCTCCAACTATTTGGTGATAAAGTACCAAATAAAATACGAGTTAACTCACCAAAAATAGTTGAAAAATGGGTAAATAAGTATGATTAGCGTACGAAATACAGAAGGAAGGACTAAAACACGATACTAACTTTTGTACGAAGAAACCGGAAATATAACGATTATAATTAGGAGAGAATAGTGGTAATCTACGGAACTATATACACAATTCACTAAAGTCTCTAATGTCCCTTCCTTACCGGATCTCCTAT